>NW_027192361.1:1360239-1585395 GCF_041956635.1 Thermomyces lanuginosus | reverse complement strand
TTGCTGTACCTTTCCTACCCCGCCAAAGGGGGAAAGGTTCCGGGCACGGGTACGGCCCGCACGCTGGAAGACTCCGAGGTTGGTTACCTATTCGGGTAAATTTCTTTCATTAACGCCGTACGTTGGTTTCGTACCCATCGGTCAGAGGATTCTAGAGGTTTCAGGGTTGAAATCACCAGCCTAGGCTTGTGCATTTGCATTTTGTGGCTGACTACTCCGTACATGAAGTGCCAATGCTTGAATCCAGTACAAGTACAAACATAGTGATTATTATGCCTGATTACTAGCTAGCTAGTGTAAGTTCTCTGCGACTGTTATCTGATCATCACATGCCCAAACCCTTGGGCCGTTCAGATCCGCTGATGATTTTGTCTTCAATGGTCTTAGTAACTTCGGCGCGGCTAGACCCGCCCACAGTCCTCCCGACAGATTGGTTGGGAACGAAACGAAAAAAAAGACAGGAAGAGGGACAACGAAGAACACTGACCAACCTGGCAATGGAATCAGGGTCATTACGGTACCTCTGATAGAGTGAACCGCCGTAACTCAGCGTAGTAGGTCGTCGACAGGCAGCGCACTGCGGCCTTCCGCTTGGCGACCAGCGCAGACTGTACTCGGCACATGGATAACTGTACCATAACCGGGGGCGAGCCCCGACGCGGGTGGATTGTCTCACTCGTCTGTTGAATCCTGATCCTATGCAGGAGTCGCAGTTCCCGTAACACCTGTAGAGGGCACCTGGCGCTTTGCATCCCGCTGCGTAGAGTCCTACAACAATGTTAGAATATACCACGTCACAATCTAACAATCACAGCCGAAGTGTAAGACGCCCAGCCACGCTGGTTCCCCTCGGTATCGGCTCTGAAAACTTACGTCGAGCGCGTCGATGCTGCGTTTTGTGGCACCAGTATCGGCTTTCTTGACGACTTTCTTTTTCGGTCGCGTCGGTCGTTGTTCACCAGGTTGGAAAACATCGTCCGGCAGGTCGAAGCTTGTGCTGTTAGTCGGACATCATTACCACTGACGGGAAACTTACTTTCGAACATGTGTGATGCTCAAATCGTTAATACCTACCTGGAATCCTTGCCAGGAGGTGCAGGTCGACTTGAAAATCTGCGCATCCGTCGAAATGTCAAGAGACTTTGACTGGCCAGGCTCGAGCTTCAATTCCAGTCCGATGTAGAATGTCGTCGTGTAAATGACACGGCCATTGTGGCCGTTTGTCCCGGAACCTTCACCGTCTTGGCCACCGTTTTGCGTTCCCTGACCGGTCTCGTTACCTGCATCTGTCTTAAGGTCATGCACCTGATACGCAGTCGAGCCGTTTTTGACTGCTTCCGCCTCCTTATCATCTTTGACAACATGAACCCTTTCAAACCCTTTCGGAAAAGGATGTGCTACTGAAATCATTGGTTTTCGATCCAACGCCCCGACGAGATGTCTCAACTTCGACTCCACAAGGCCAGACCAGGTGGCTTGTGCCTCTTTCGTCTTGCTTGACGAAGTGATAGAAAGGTAGTATTTATAGTCTTGGGAGAAGAACGTATGACGAGCGAATAGATCGCTCCACTTCAGTTGCTTCATGAAAATCTTGTCCACAATGTCGCCGCCGCGCTGAAGCTCACGGAGAATAACGGTCTTTGTTGAGACCGAGATGTTGTGAGTTGCACACATGGAGGGGTATGCTGGAGTGATGATAGGCATGAGATGATAGCGGTCTCCATGGTAAATCTGCGATTGTTAGCATTGCAAGGCACGCCTCTCACAAACTGATTGACCATAGATAGAACCTCACCTTTGGATTCCAGACTTTCAGCTGGAGAGGGCCGTCGTCGATGGGTTTCAGAAGGACGGGCTGGGGCCAAGCCCATCTGTTCATGATTCGAAAGAACTTTCCGACGATCACAGACCCAGTAGCCTGAGGATAAAGCTGGCATACGCGAGCAACTAGCATTGCCCACGCGACCCCTCCCGGAAACCCAACAATATTCGAGTAGATAGCACGTCCTGGAGCGTATGTCAGCAGTGTCTCCTTTCAACCCGTACCGCGAAGCCACTGACGTTGTGCCCACAGTTTGATTGCCCGAAGCGCAAGACGAAACGTCTTCTGCTGCGGGACCAGATCAAGAATCTGGTCAGTTACCCGCGTCCCATTGAGAGATCGCACCTCTCTCTCATCCAGTCCCCTCAGATAGTCATTGTTTTTGAGGTCGATGTTTTCCGGAACAGAAGGAAGCATCAGTCGCGCAAAAATGAGATCGATGTTGATTCCGGCGTACTGAAGTTTGATGATAGGCACATAAGCATCGGGAACAGGAGTCAGTTCCTGAATATTTCCAGGGGGAGCCATTCGTTCAAGCGTGGGAGGAAAGTGGGCAAAGAAGTCTTCGATTTGGACATGTTTTGGGGCGACGATGCAGGTATCGATATCAGACCCTATAACCGTTGTTGGCATCGAGTACGGATGTACACGCCAGCCGATACTCACCAGGCCCGTAAACGCCGAGGCGATAGCTTCCGAACGTGAACAAAGCGCCACCGGCTGCTTCAATAGCCGCGGGGGACAAGCCTTTCAGACGACCAACTTCTTTGACGAACTCGATTGTAACCTTTTTGAGCAACTGAAGCGTCTTCTCTCTGTTATCCTCTTAGAAACTGATATGGATCATATCATTCCGCGCGCAAATGATCTCACCTGCGCTCTGTCTCCTTGGGACTCTCATAGTTGTTTTGAGCAACTAGTTCCTCCGTAAGCTCCTTGTCGGCCGCCAGCTCTTCTGCAGTTGGCAGGGCCATCGAAATCGGTGGGGTGACGCCCCATTGCCGCGGTTGAGAAGCAGCCATTTCGAACCGTGCTATGATGGAAGTTTCATTCGGCCCCTTCTTATGTACAGAACTCGTCGGCCGTCACGCGGATAATCTGAGATCGGGGCGAGGAAGGAGAGAACAAAATGAAAGAAACAGTGCAAAGAGCGAAAGAGAAATAAGAGGAACACAAAAGAAGGAATGAAGCAGTACTTGCACGTCGGCGCCGCGGAAGTGCAGTAGATGATGAACACGACAAAGCGTTTTCGCGACTGGACCAGAGAACTTGCAACCTGACTCTCGGAACGAAATTGATTGGCTAACCTCCTTAGTCATCAACCTGCCTGGGTGGCAGGGTTGGGCGGTTGGCAGTTTGAATTTGCAAATCAACTGAAAATCATGTTCGCAAACTTGAGAATTAAATTTGAAGATCATCACCCCACCGAGACCACTGTCCCACTCTCCGCGGCGGCCGGATCCCCAGGGAATAGAAGGCATTCTCCCGAAGTCGCTCCGACTGTTTCGTGCCATTTGACTGGGGCGCGGTCTTCTCATTCATCACGGTCGCAACGGCTCACTTTGCAATGGATGCTATACATAATCACAAGGACGACCTCAGGTCTAAGTACCTAATACTTTATCTCTGACTGAATTCGACAAAGTACGGCGTACTACGGAGTACCTATACGGAGTATACGGAGGACGAGTACATGCGCTTGAATATCAACGCAAATCAGCGCAAAACACGATAGTACCCGGACTGCCCGGGTCAAACATAAGGTTGAAACGGGGAATTTCCAGGCTGATTGATTGAAATATACTCAGTCATCGCCATTATAATTTTTTGACAGCAGAGAGAAACTCGCTGCAGGGTCAAAGCTATTCGCTGACGATGGATGATACCATATGCTTGAGAACTAACGGATGGATATCTACACAATTTCACGTAATAGTTCCGTCGAATTGCACTGTCAGGGTCCACACGGAGACTTATACAAACATAAGATCGTCTCGAGTGAGTCAATTTCTTGGTGACTCGCTCCAGAACCACCATGTCCGACATGAGGACCTTGCGAGATGTAGGCATCAAATACCATGTATCCCCTCGATTGACTGGTGCAACACACGTCTTCTAATCTGATACACCAGCGGACGATCTGAAAGCATCATGGCGTCGCCTACGTACACTCTACCACCCCTCCCCTATGCTTACGACGTAAGTTGATCATCCATTGACTCGAAAGACGGCCAGCTGATCTCATTCTCACTGAACATAGGCTCTAGAACCCGTGATCTCGAAACAGATCATGGAGCTGCACCACCAGAAACATCATCAGACATACATCACGAACCTTAATGCGGCTCTCGCAGCCCAAGCGGCTGCTGTACAAACGAACAACGTAGCGCGGTTGATTTCACTGCAGCAAAAGATCAAGTTTAATGGTGGCGGCCACATCAATCACTCGCTCTTTTGGAGGAATCTCACCCCGCCAGGGTCAAAGGAGGCAATAATGAATGCCGATGCTGCACCGGCTCTGTACGGTGCCATCACCGAGCGATGGGGCTCGCTTGAGGCGTTTATCGAAGCGTTCAAAGCTGCCTTGTTAGGGATCCAGGGTAGTGGTTGGGGTTGGCTGGTCAGCAAAGGTGGTCCTAATGCGAGACTTGATATTGTCACGACGAAAGACCAAGATCCTATCACAGAGCCAGATGTGCCCATCTTTGGCATTGACATGTGGGAGCATGCGTACTATTTGCAGGTACGTTGAAAACGTGAGTGCCTAAGACTCTCCTCGCTAATCGCCAATAGTACTTGAACAACAAGGCTGGCTACGTTACTGAAATCTGGAAAGTCATCAACTGGGTTATTGCAGAGGAACGTTACACGAATGGCATTTCTGCGAAGATTGATGGTCTGAAAGCGGCGATCTAAATCATTCTATGCTACGATACTGAGCATTTCTCTTCAGTTTGTAGCTACATCCAATAACTGCATTGATCGAGACACGGCAGTACCTATCGCTTAGACACAGCATGATATGGTCTTGGAAAATCTCCACTTCCTCCATGCATAAGTACCGAACAGTTACTAACACATCCTCCAGCCTTCTCACAGAAGCTCAACTTAAGCGACATTATCCCTGGCCATGAATTGAGTTAGCGCGGCCAATCGACTAGCATTGATTGAGAGTAAAGCGCATCTAATGTACCTTGACGTTATAGGTCGTACAGCGGTCATTAACAACTAATGGAAGTCGACAGCACTTAACCACGTCTTCCTTCTTCTGCGCCCCGGATCGCACGCCCCTCTTCGTCGACATTTTCAATTCTTCCTTCGCTACCTCTCCGGCGTTCGACAGCTAATAAGTGACCCTCCCGGTCGTATCGCCTCTCCTCGACAACCGGCTCTTCGCCCAGGGTGTGCGTAAATGTTCTCACAGTGGTGTTACCCTCGTCGTCGCGATACACCCTCTGCGCACTGTGCTTGCCCCAGTCTTTGGTGGTGGTTTCGCCGTCCCTGGTGGACGTTACCGACGCCGAGGAGCTATATTCGTACGAGCTGTATTCGGTTGTAGCCGGCATGCTGGTAGTGCTTCGAATTCTTCGGAGGAAAGTAGTTACGTAGTAATTCAGGCATGCTTCAGCTACGTCGTTTTATACTGGCCTTTTTGCGGACAGGGTCACGCCATGTGGCCATCTGACATCAAGATGATGCTGTTTGCGCTTGGCGGTCTTCATGGAAGGCGTTTGGGAACCCCTTGCTAGTGCCTTGTACCAGGTAAGTACTCTGATGCTCAAGTCTTTTACGGCATGCAGAGCGGAAGCTACTGGTGATAGCGAGGAGAAGAGAACACAAGTGCCTCTAGGCAATTGAGCTCTTGGAGGAATTAGTTATGCGCAAATGCGTTGCCAAACAAGTCCATGGCATCCTCTCCTCAGCTGACGGGACAAATTGAAGACGTGGCGAGCAAGACTGACCAGGTGACGTAACGCAGTTGATTACTAACCTATCTAAGTGGGTTTAGCGTGTGCTGGCATGTGATTCCATATACATGGTAGGCTAAAACACCTTAGGAAACTGGGTCGTTCTAGAATGATGCAAGAAGGCCGTTTTTGAACTCAAATCCAATGAAATTGAAGGAGGTCTCGCTTCTTTTGATGAGGAAAAATGATCAATCAGATCTGCGATCTGGCCTAGGCCCTTGGCAAGGCTGCATGGCGAGATCACAATATCAGGGAAATGCAGGTTCACAGGCGCATTCGACTTTCAACGGCCCCGAATGGAATTTTAGCCCAAGATTAAGTGTACGAAAGGTGCTTGGTCCAAGCATTCGGCCACCAAAAGGCTTGACTTTGCCATTGGTCTCGGCTTCGGTCTTGGAGCCCTGGGATCAGCCAACGGCGGTGCCATTCTCCTTTGGTCAAGCTTCCTTGTGACTTGCAAACCGGTGATTTCTCCGTGCGCTGAGGGCCCTTTTTCCAGCTGCTGTCAACAACGACCCTGAGGTGTCGCCCAGCTGAACTTTTGCCTTTGTTCATGTCGCCGTCTCTCATGGATATCGCCGCCCGTCCACTTCAGTGTTTTTGTTGGTTTCCTGCGGCGCCATAGCGCATTGATTAATTTTCCCCCACCCCCGGATTTCTGGACAGTCGCGCGCCTCGATGCCGTTCAGCGTATTGGGATCCATGATCCTGCGATAGTCATGGGCGGACCTCCATCCAAGAAGAAAAAGGATGGCGAGTCGCAAAGCCGGCCCATCCGTTTTGTATCCAGCGATGGCTTGCCACAAACGAAGCGGCGTCGGATAAATGCGGCGTATGTGTGGACCTATTCTTGCGGACGACCGTCGCGCTAATTCCATGTGCCTGCAGATGTTTGACGTGTCGCAAGCGCAAGATCCGATGTTCGGGCGAGCAACCTGGTTCGTGCGGCCTGGTCCATCAATTGATCATGGCACAATCTTCCTGACTGAAGTTTTCAGTGTGCAAAACGTGTGTCGATATGAAACATACTTGTCTCGGATACACAGAACCGGACAAGTCGCAATCTGCCGAAACGTCATCGGGCACCGCTCTCCCATCAAGTAAATCTGATAATGAGGAGAAAGTTCCAGCGGTTCGCTCCACCGCGGCAACGCAAACAGCAAGTGCCTCGGTGCCAAATGCGAAGTCCGAAGATGTAGTCAAGAGTTCAAACATGCAGGTGCCGGTGACGGATGATACGGCAGCAAAGGTCAATCAGGAGCAGGAAAAGGCCTACGCTGTGGAGAGTCCAGTGAGCAGTATGTCAGTGATCTAACGGACCATAAGAGACAATGCTCAGAGTTTCAGATCGCTCCTCTCTCGGTTCAACTCATCGAACTCATGTTCCTTACTTCCGCTATTTTGGACCCACGGCTATTGTCCCTGGCTTCAAGCAAATGGTAGAACATCTTACGCCTCTCCTTGTAGGTCGAGCCGTCTAACAGAAATTAGGTTGTGCGCGTGCGAGATGGCAGAAAGACGAACTACTCTCAGTCTTCCGGTAAGGATAGCCGGTGCTGATCTGATGTCTGGAGAACGTCTAACTCGCGGATGCAATTAGGTTCCCTACCATCACTGCGCAGCCCGCAGCTCAAGGACTCTGGGTCCTCACTGGCTGCCGCATTAGGCGACACGGGCGAATCTAACACCATCCCTTTCTATGATCGAGACGATGGCTTACCGCCGAGCAATTTGGTAACACATCTGTGCGAGCTATTCTTCGAGAACCTTGGCTGTAGTTTCCCCTTCCTACAGCGCGATCGCTTCTTAGCCGATCTGAAAGAGAAACGCCTTGACACGATGTTGGTGGATGCTGTCTGTGCCTTGGCAGCTCGATTTTCTCCTCACCCGCTGCTAAGTTCCGCCCAAGCGCCTAGCATAGATGGCAGCGAGCCACAACAGGATACGAAACTGTCGAATCAAGGGCAACCATTCGCTCAGCGTGCGATGAGCGCGGTGGTAGATTCATTGTCCTGCCCGACGTTGTCCGGCGTTCAAGCATGTCTCTTACTTGCGTACGAGGAGTTCGGTTGTTATCATGACAGTGGGCTTTGGATGTACCTGGGAATAGCGATTCGAATGGCCCAAGATTTGGGTATGCAAAAGCTTCAAGGTCTAAAGTACAGATATGGACGTACAGGCTTGACACCCAAGGCCATCATCAGTGGTCAAGCAGGGAGCTTGGCCGCGGACGACAACGAGGTGACTGAGGAGGGCGGCGATGATGGTACCACCAGCTCATCTGAAGAGAAAGCTTTGGAGCGAGAAAGGGTAGACACGTTTTGGAGTGTCTTTTTCCTCGATCGGGTTATCTCATCAGGAACCGGAAGGCCAGTTACATTGCGCGATGAAGATATTGAGCTGCGATTTCCACTGCAGTCAGAGTCCAAACTCCCGAACGGGTGGCCGGCACCGTTTCCACCGTTAATCCGGATCATTCACCTCTATGGTCGGGTAACAGATTTGATCAATGGGATTGAGGACAACAATATAGATGAAAATACTCTTAAGCGTCTGGCTGCGATGGAGAGCGATTTGACAGGTAGAGGGACTTCGCATCCTCATGATGAAGCGATGCTGACAGTTGAAGGCATTTATCAACGTCTGTCGCCGAAACTCCATTTCAACGCAGTCAACTTCCAGGCCTATGTGAGAGCACGAGAGGGCACCAACTTCATTCTCCTTCACTTTGTACGCTCTGCCCTTGTCTGTCTATTTGCTCTTTGCTAACCAAATCTTAGTGGTTTCATACGTTGATCGTTCTTCTGCATCAACCGACACTTTTACATGCTTTCGGCGGCCGAATACAGCAATTATACCCGAACAGTCGAGAATTGTCGATGTCATCAGCGAAGACAATAGCTGATATTTTGTCCTTCTCGGAGCTCATTGATATCAAAAGTTTTATTGGCAATCCTTTCACCAGCCAGCCAATGTACATTGCGGCATGCGCATTTTTGATGGAGAGTGCATATTATTCGTCTCCGTCGTCTCGGTCCGGTTCTCCGCCGGCGCATGGAGGGGAGCAGGGCAGTGTGATTTCTGTTCCAGATATTGAGCCTACCAATGGGTCAGAGAGAAAGTTAACTCCCAAGCATGTATTACTGGCTTCGGCTGCTAAGGAGAACTATCAGCGGTGCTACAAGGCGCTCAAGGCATTGGAGACTTACTGGGAGGGGACAAGATACATTCTCACAGTTCTAGACCAGAAAGCAAAGGGAGTTGGTGATCCACTGTTGTATACAGCAGAAGAAATGGAGAGCACATTCAACGTGGCACCTTCTCCGGCGCAACCAGGTCGCCCACCCTTGGCAAAACCTCCGCCGCTGCCTTCGTTCGAAAGGCAAGCTAGCAACAAACCAGACGAACCAGGGCTAAGGGTCCCAGAATCCAGCTCAACTGATGCGCCGTTTCCCCGGATTGATCCCAGTCATGGTGAGTCGCCGTCAAATCCCGGCAACGCAGCAATTTTCTCGTGCCGCTAATGCATTGCAGCAATCGGGTGGGCCCTCACTGGCGCAATCAATTCGTCGCAGCCTAACCTCAGCCTTCTCTATCAAATGCCAGCACCGCCGATGGAGGATGAACCAACCAAAGACCAGCGACAGAAGCAAACTCGCCAAGGACTTCCTACTTCCATCCAGACCGGAGCGCCTGATTCGGGAACTCCATTCGGACATGCGTCGTCATCATATTCCCCAGAGACCGCTGCTTCAAGCACGCCGAAGTATCCATCCATAGCGCCTCGTGTCGACGGATCTCGAGAAAATATGATGATGACGGACACCTATGCGAATTCTGGAGACGTGGCTTACAACGACGTGCCAGCAGCGCCTGTAACAAGTCCTCCATCTATCAGCTATGGGATGTCCGGAGGTGCGGCTCAAACTCTTACTAGTCACCCCCAAACGTACGACGTTCCTGTACCGCACATGGGAACGTACGCTGGTGGCACAATGATCGGAAGTCAGGATGTCGATGTCAATCACCTCCAAAGCCAGGGTGCATTTCCTTTCTCATTCTCCAATGAGTTTGTTCCCTGGCTCGAGTACCTGCCGCAGGATGTGCTCAGCTATTTCGGCGATCAACAGCAAGGGTATGCGACGCAGCTGACGAATCCAGATCAGCACGATCAGCCCGGTGAGCATGAAACTTCACAATAGAGTTCAGCCCCGAGGAGCTTTTTGGTGTCGGCGGGCGTTCTTGGTAATGGGAAACATTGTATTATTATTCCCGATCACTGACAAGAAATCGCGGGTTGTTGATTGAACGCGGTTCATACTGTATTATTTGATCTAATTGCCATTAATGAGCCTGTATATAATACATTGATACTACTTCCTATGATTCAAACAGCGTAAAACTTCTCAATGGGTGGAGTTTTATGCAGATCATCAGTCGCTAAGGTTGGTTGAAGAGCTTGGAGAAGTAGGCTGCTGCAAGTCGGACTCCGATGTGTCCCTCCCGCAGAGCCCCACCACTGGGGTCCCGGAGTCTCTGCATCAACATGGAGCTCCCAGATAGTCACATATGATGGCGTCATTCGAGGCGATGCTTGTTCGAACGTCGTTCAGTGAGGAATTCTTCAGGACAGCCGCATTGCAATTATCCGGTCGCAATGTCCGGCATCCGAGAGCGGGATTTCGTAGCGAGAGTCTCCAGTATTTATACTTCGATCCCACCTAACACATAGCCCTAGCTTCCTATCCTCACAATCACTCAATTCGAGAGCAATATTATTACTTGTAGAAGCTTGATTAACCTGAGCTGGGCTTAAGCGATAGCCTTTCAAAATGTCATACAAGAAGATCGCTGTCTTTGGCGCTACTGGGCAGCTGGGTCGTGAGGGTATGTCCAATGTCCATCAGAGTAATTTACTCGAGTTGGAAGCTTCAGAGCTGACGCATCTCAGTTACTCGCGTCCTGGCCGAGGAAGGATTCGAAGTTGTTCCTTTGTCCCGACAGGAAACGGTTCGTTCATCTTCCCCCCAGGTTCGCCATGTCGTTTTTAACACGCTGACCCGATGTAGACTGTTGCTGGCATTCAGACGCAGAAGCCCGATATTAGCCTCGCCGGTATCGATGTCGTTGTTTCCACAGTCGGTACGATACTTCAACCTGTTGAGAGTGAGGGCAATGTGGTACTGATACCCTAATTTCAGGACCGGCCGGTCTGAAGGACCAGCTGGAGCTCATCAAGCGCGCTAAGGCCGAAGGCGTCAAGCGATTCATCCCGAGCGAATGGGGCATGGACCACCGAAACGTGGATGCCGACTTCTTCAAGCCCAAGGTTGAGGCTTTTGAGGCCGTCAAGGCTGCCGATTTTCCCGATGGTATGGCTAAAATTTTTATCCTGGCTTCTCCACAGTTTCACTTATCGTACCATTCTCCCGCAAACCTTTTTGTTGTCCCCCACATCGATCTCTAAAGAGTGCGTGTTTGTCTGAGTCAAGTCTCTGACGGCAAATCTCCAGGCTGGACTGCCGCCATTAACGGATTTTTCGATTCCGTTGTCCCTGCCCTTGTGAAATGGGATTTCTCCAACTCGACAGCCAAGATTACCGGCAAGGGTGAGACCAAGTACCCATTCGTCCTCCGCGCGGATATCGGCCGCGTCCTGGCTGCAACTTTCCGCAACCCCGCCGAGTACAAGAATCGCTGGCTGGCTCTGGCGAACGACTGGCTCTCGGGCAAGGATATTGTGGCCTTGATCGAGGAGGCGACCGGCAAGAGTCTCACCGTCGAGCATGTCGAGGCGGATCCGGCCAAGGCGCCAGTGATTTTCTTCCTGGAGAAGAAGGGCGGCAATGTGTTTGACCCGTCGTTGCAGACGAAGAACCTGCCGGTCGAATTTGCTGATTTCAAGGCTCATGTGAAGAGCCTTCTCTAAGCTCATTGACAGGCCTCTTTCATGTCAGAAAATCTCAAGATTTGAGGTTGCATGTTCTGGTCCTGGGCGCATGGAAATACAGGTACTTGCTGTTAGCTTTCGGAATCTTAATTTGTTCTTTGCCCGTATTACAGTATATGAGATGCCTAAAACCGAGACACATCACTCCCAAACAACCGATTGATGATCCATCGAAACAGAATCCTCGACCGACTTCGCCAGCTCATGCCCATGCTCAAGTATGCTAATTTCCACACCAACCATGCCGTTCGACCCGTTAATCCTTCTGGCAGGTACGGATTGCGCCGTTTCCCCGATCCCGCAGGCGTTTCCTCATGCGGGATCTGCATCAATGCGTTCGAGCTGCCGATGTATGCCAGAGAGCCCATGTTATGGAACGAAAATCCAGGAACTTTGTCGAAATCTCTCTTGTTGAACCTATCAGCCAGCCATTTTGCTTCCTGGGACGTTGCCTGTGCCGTTGCTGGCGGTGCTCCAGTCTCAGGCATTGCATTGTCGCCAATGGCGAACACGTCCTGCAACACCGCTGTTTGGCCTTTGTCGTTTTCTAGCTGAAGACGGAAATGACCATCGACTAGTAGTGCACCAATCTTGGGAGCCTTTTTGACCTTCCACTTCCCTTCTTCTGGGGATGCCCTATTGTTGTCCTTGCCGGCTCCTTCGATAACAGCTGAGGATGATGGAAACTCATCCACTGTGTCCAAGGAGTATTTGACGAATTTGTTCATGGCGTTTCCTGTTGCCCAGACGCACATGCCAATCCCTACATCCCCTTCTTCTTTTGTCCTCAGCGTTAAGCATCCTTTGGGGTCCATCTCATGGGGACCTGGCGTGTTTGGTAGTCCCCAGCGTAGTGACTCCACATGATGTGACGTTTTGATATCAATCCCTTCCTTCTTCATCGTCTCCATCGCGTACTGCGACAACGACTTATCAAACATACTCAGCACCGTGGGCGCGATATCATACAGCGAGATCTTGGCCTTGCCCTTGACAGCTGGATACAACTGCTCCATATCATCGCAAATAAAGTCCCGTAACGTCGCAGCGAGTTCCGTACCTGTCGGCCCCCCTCCGACGATGGCAAAATGCAAAAGATTCCGCTGCATCTCCTCGTCCGTGTTGGGAAGCACCGCGAGCTCAAAGGTTTCCCTTACTCGTCGCTTCACGCGCTTGGAATCACCGATATCTTTGAAGAAGAACGCATTCTCCCGCACACCAGGCGTCTTGAACGTTTCGCTGACGCAGCCCACCGCGATCACCAACTTGTCGTAGGGAATCTCAAACATTTGCCCTACTTCCCATTTTCGTAGATGCTGCTGGCCTCTGAATTTTCCCGTATCGGGTCCCTCTTCGAACTGGCGCTCCGATTCCTCTACCCGCGGTGACTCGGTCACTCCACTCTTGACAACCGTCGCCTCACACAGGACCGTCTTGCGCTTAAAGTCCACCTCCCGCGCTGCCGCCTGGATGTAATCTGTCCGACTGCGCCGATCCCGCATGGGCTCGACAATGCTCGAGAAATCGAGCTTCCCAGCCGCCGTATCGGTCAGCAGCGGGGTGAAAACAAAGTACGAGCGTGGTGAGACCACCGTGCAATCATATTGTTTGTTGGACAGTCTGCGCGAGAAGATGTATCCTCCCCATCCGGAGCCCAGGACGATGACTTTCTCTCGTCGAGATGTCCAATCGTGAGAAATGGCAGCAGATCCCTCGGCGCAGACGGCTTCGTCCGAAACGGTGGCCAAGGATCGGGAAAACCTCATGCAATTGTAGCCCTGACTGCTTTTTGGCCCTGCTGTCGCAAATATACACGCAGGTAGTACCCGGCCATGCTTTATCGTGGCATTGAACGAAGCTCCGCAACGAAAGTGCCACCCTGTAGCTTGCTTTGATGATGATGTCGAGACAGCTCGGAACAATGCCATTGCTGTCTGAACCGTATAATTTTTATTTCTTGCATGGCCTTTTTCACAAAAATATAAATTATCCCAAGTAAAACTTCCCTCATTTGCTTATAAACTATCTGCAGAGTTCCCGTCTACTATGTTGTTTTACTCGAAGTCCGCGCTGTAATCATGACCTCATAGCTTGATCAGCGACTGTAACACTGGATTCAGCCGCGTAGCCCAACTGCTGGGCATTTTCAGTGCTTGTTTCCAAATTCGATTGACTACTACAGAAATTCGTATTGTATCATTTGTAGTTTTCGATAACCGTTGATTTGCAAGTGGGCAATAAGTGACGGACGTGGGAGGATCGCGGAACCCTAACCCTATCGTTTGTTTCTTGACCTCTCCAACCCGTTTCCCTCGAATTGGTTATAATAACCCGCCTATTCCCCTTAGGCCATTATTTCCTGAATTTTTCAGTATCCTGGCGTTCTCTTGCCTTCATCGGATAGAGTACGGTAGTCCTTGGCTCACCAGAAACTTGCCGTAAGAGACATTTACCGAATTATGAGCACTTATTCGACTTGCATGGTCTATCATTAAAGCTATTAGGGCTGTGTAATCATAACTCATAAATCATACATGAACCAGTCTAATCTAAATGGTTAGCTGGTCGTGGGAATTTCACAAAGCTGAGGTTGAACCCCGCGATCATCAATATTACGCCAATGACCATGAACGGTAGGCCAATGATTATCCCACCCACGCTCATCCCAATGTGAAAGCTGGCCGATAGCAACGGCTGATGGGTCAGTTTTCCAATTGTCTCGCTGACGCCCAATGCAGTGTACAGCAACCCCGTATGGCCTGGGTGGATAAAATCCGTGGCTAGGCTCAGGATGAGGGGCACAAAGCCGTGGCCAAGCGAGAAGATGGTTAGGCCTTTGCATAATGATATTAGCGTCAGATTTCTCAGGTCAAAAGATATGGTGCCGGAGTACCTAAAAACATCACCGATGTCAAAGGCGACAAGCCAGTGATAAAAGAACCAATAACCAAACATATGACGCTGGCCTTCGCTAACCACATGTCTTTGCGGCGAACGTTAGGGTCGCGGCGGATAAGTTTCGACCTGATCGAGGGGAGAACACAGCTCAGGAGAAATAGGTTGACTAGATTGCGGTACCAAAGCAAGAAACTGGCCTGTCGAGCATGTTAGTCCTGCATGCAGTAGGTTCACAACGGGCAACCTACTTGGGATATCCGCCATCCGTATCGCTTTGAGATGTATTCGAGGAAGAAATCAGCGGTCTGGTCATACAGTTGCCCTACCGAGAAAAGTGCCAAGGTTATGAGCAACGACCTGGACGCCCACAGGAACCGCACGTCCCGTAACAGGGAAACAGTTGCGTCAACAAATTCCCAGAATCCTTTCTTCGGCAAATCGGCATATATCACGGGATCGTCCTCATCTTCTGGCTCTTCTTGAAGCAGCGCGCCTTCCAAGGCGGTATACCGTTGGCGGCTCAATTGGAGAGTCTCCGGTAAGAGCAGCGCAAGGGTGAGAAAGGCCATCACCAGGCACACCAGCCCAAATCGGGCTGGCCACCAGGGCTGGATCTTGGTTAATGCGGCACTGGCCGGACACACGATCATGTCTGAAACAAGTGTGACTGCGTACAGTCGAAAGAATCTCGAAGCCCTAATTTTCCTTGTAAGTTTCGATTCTATACGAACGGCGAGGCTGCGGAACACACCGTTTCTCCTCTGGAGCAATGTCTGCAACCATGGTGAAGATCATAGCGCTCATGACGAGTTCGCCGCCGCCGATTAGGTAGAATATCGTGGAGATCCACGTCAATCTAACAGGGAACACATTTGACCAAAACACTGGATCAGTCAGCCCACGAATTATCAGATTAGATTGGAAAGGACATACGCATTGCTTGAGTCCAAAGAGCACCCAACATGACACCCAACAACGCCAGACCAAGAACCATGCGCCGACCATATCGATCTGATAAGATCCCATATACCACACCCAATAAAATCCCCGGTGCTGTGTCTAACAACCGCTGCCACTGAACCACCGACTCCAGCTTGTCCTGCACTTGGTCGACTTGGCAGTCACGACCCAAAGACCAACTGGGACCATAGTGCTGTTTACAGCAGGCTATCTCTTTCAGTTTGACGAGAGGCGGTTCAAGCAGTGAGTTCGAAACTTTCAGAAGAGCGAAGATGATTAAGCATATACGCCAGATGCGTTTGTATGAGTTATCGGACGTGGTCGCAATAGAGGAGTTCGGGACGGGGGAGGGCGGCGGCGATCTTCCCAGCTCGGCTGATTCTGCTGTGTTTGGCTGCATCGTCACCTGGAGCCTGACTCAGTTGAAGGCGACGGTGTGCCTGCAACCTCGCCGTTTCGAGACGAGGGAGGAAAACCGAAAGACAGACCAGATCGAAGGCACAACTGCGGACAGCAATCGATAAGGGCCGCCGCATTCCGGCACTAACCCAATTCAGTTAGCGTCAGAATGTGCCGGGGCTGAATTGGCAAATCAATGCGGGGATCAACGGCGGGTGCTCTGCCTAGTGGAGACGATTTCTTATCGGGATTGGCTTATCTCAGCAGCCTGACGTTAACTAAAACAGTTGACATCACATCATCAACAGTAGGCAGGAGCTTGCAGAACGAGGCACGCGGAGATTCAGTAGCTTTGCTTATAGCCTGCGCATTACCATGCTAACTGGTAGACCTCTGCGACTGCTCCCACAACTCCTTTGCAATCATGTCTCTCTTCCGAATCATAAGATTCCCATCAAAATCGTCCACAATTGGGCTGGTTTTCCATGTGTCATCGTCTCTGTCATCTTCGTCCTCAAACTCCCCATCCAGGTCCAACCCCTGCCGCTGATTGATAAAATTATGGACTGCTGCCAAGGCGAAAACCAGATTGACTTGCGTTCGTATGGAGAATCCTTCCCTTGCGGTTGTCAGCAAACGAAAGCGCCGTCTGAAGAGTTTCAACGTGCGATCGATTACACTCCGCAGTGTGGCATGGCGAATATTAAATAATTCACGGGAATTAGCTGGATGGTTTGCAGGTTGCTGGGGCCCTTGCGGATGATAGCTGACTTCTCGATATGGAATCAGCAGTAACCGCGATTTGCTTGAGAAGCCAGCATCTGCAAGAAAATAGCAGTTCGATGAAAGGCGGAATGTATTGTCTTTCTCCCTTGCAGTCAAGAATACACGGCTATCTTGCGTCGAACCCTCCATGCCAGCAAAAATATAGGTGAAATTCATGTCAAAGTCACAAGCAGCCAGGACATTTTGCGAAACAACGTTCTTTGGATTCCGCCAAGCAGGGTGTTGATCGGACGTTGCGGATATGGGGATATAGACAGCGTCCAAAGCACCAAGACACCCCTTGAAATACGGCCAAAACTCTGACTTGCCACCGAGAGCTTTCTCACTATATTCAAACGAAGGTATCCGGACTGTGTGTCGGCATAATACACAGAGCGCATCCAACACTTGATGGAAAGTTCTAATTCTGGCTTTTAGAGACGAACGGTTCCCTTTTTAGCATCATCACTTACGTGGATATTGTTTCTAATGAATAATTGAAAAGTTCGGCTGCATTCCTATAGGACGCAGCTCTTGTGGTGATGTAAAGGAAGATGAGGACTTTCTCATCCGGGGTCAGTCTCCCCCGACGGCGCTTGGATTTCGCCAGATCCGTGTTCTCTGTCAACCAAGAAACCAGTTCATGAAAGGTTGAGGGCTCCATCTGAGCCAGGCTCTTGATTCGGCCGGGCCCATCGCTCATGTCCAACGGCTCGTGCTCTTCGGAGAGAACATTACGAGAAGGCCCAGGTGACACACTCCTGGAGTCCACTGAGTCGAGAGAGTCGATTTGCTCAAGTATACCAACAACTGCTGTGGTCACAGCCTTTTGCTGAAGGAAGTGAAAATTTCGCAAGGCCTTCAGGCGTTCGCTTTCTTGATCTCCTGATTGTCCTTGCCCGTCCATCTTTGGCGCTTGCTACTGCAAAATCGCTTCACTGCAGGGGCCCGAGCTCGTTGTCATGGAGCCTTAGAATAATACAGCTTGCCAATTGTGCAGTGTGATGGTAGAGCCCCTCAATCGGGAGGGGGACTCCTGCAGGTCTGCACCTTTCCTGCCAATGGACACCCCAGGAAATTTGCTGAGCCAAATACTCTTGCGCACGGTACACAGTAGATAGCCCCAAAATATGTCCCTTTACCGAGATATATCGGCGTGTACAATCTCCCTTTACTTGTGGATAGCTTTGTAAGCCGTGATGGTTGAGAGAAGCTTGCAACTATCGCAGAAAGAGATTGGGAACGTTTTCACGCTGGCTACTCCGTACTCGTAGCAACAAGGAATCACGAGGCAAGTGATTGGTGCAATGCTTCCACTTCCAACAGTTGGCCAAATAAGAGGCTAAACTTGTTTAGGTAAATACGTAAATTCACCAACTCAGAACAGTCTAGCCCGTCGATGAATTTCACGTGATGGGCAGTGTTTCTCAGTGCCTCTCTTCGTGGCCAATCAATCCAATCAGGCCATAACCAATGAAACATTTTTAGGTTAACTTAGTTACCCTCTTAAGAATTCTCTGGTAGGTTAAATTGCCTGTTTGGAGGCGCTTATCTCCACCGGACGGCAAAGTGGGAAATGATCAGCCACTCATCGATCACAGACAGGGACTTCAGTGATCCATTCAAAACTGCAGTAGTAGAGTTTCCAACAACCAACGCATGCAAAGGTACTCTCTGTGGCATAATCGCAGTAAGTCGGGGCAACTACGAGGTCTGCCTCGTAGGGTAGTCTAGTACTTGGACATTAACTCTTGGGTACCTCCTCTCTGGCAGCGCACGTTGGGCTTGACTGCATGACTGGCCCCCAACTCATCCTGCCCCTGCCGGACCCAGGCTGACAGCGTCGGAAGATCCTTGCCAAGCGCTCAGCGGGTGGATGGGACTGAGTTGTCGTCACTGAAGAAAGCTTGAATCCAGGTCACCGTGGCCAGATCAACCTCCCATTCCCCAATCGGCTTGCAACAGAATGCTGAGTGGGCCAAACTCCTTCATACCACCACGCTGAATTACCTATTGGATTCGCGGCAAGCCTGCATTCTACGTGATGGTGCAGCCTATGAAAGGCATTTTCGCAATTGCCCCAGGAACCGCGGCGTCGTTCCTTGCGTTTCGGAAATGGGAATCGTTGACGGGGATCTGGGTTCAATGGCATGCGACTGTAGCCTCTTTTATCAAGATGATGTTTCTTCAGCTTCCACCCGAAAACAATTATGACATCTGAGATTGCCACTGCAGTGCGATACCTCCAGAGATATGAATCTTCGTTTCATTCACATCCCACGCCTTTGACTTCCTAGGCCGTGATTGTTCGTAGTGTTTGGACGCATTTTGTCTCCTTTGTTTCCGCGGCCAGCAAGACTTCGGCTATTTACTTCTGATCCGGGTCGTTCCTTTCAGGTTGTCTTTATCTAAAGTTGTGAATATCGCGCCGTTCCACGGATTCATGGACTCGCAGACTTTTCAGCAAGCGCCTAAATTACTCCATAAAAGTCGATAGGGCACCGGTTTCCAGATTTAACTTCCTCTCACAATTTTGAAACCGACGACAGCAACACCAAGCGGCAGCCCAAACCTGAACCACCTGCACGTCGACTGTCGATCTCTTCTTTGTCGGTTACCAACAAGTGCAAGTGCCGGCTTACCGAGCATCCACAGACGCGGACCCAGCAGATCGCATCGGGCCGGCGGTACCAAGATTTTCTGCCCTTGATACCTCAACTATCAAGTGCGTTCCCACTGATGGTGATGTGTTCGAAGTCAAGTCATTTTGCCATGGCCAACTGCGTGCTGACTCGTAAGCCCAGATTGCTCACGTTAGTGTCAATTCTTTGCGTATACATTACATTGGCGGTGACTACGACTCTTCCTCGAGAGGGGCTTAGGAGTCGTCGGATTACCGCGTCAAGCCATCTCCATGAACTCTACGGACTTCCTGGGTCATAACTACACATACATCTATGGATACTCTAGGGGCCTTAACGGCGTCAACATCCGTCGAGATGTCCTCATCACTCGAATCATATGTGGCTTCCTCGGCCTGGTTGCGGTGGCCGTTCTTCTACACCGAATGTACGACCTCGGCGCTGCGTACATTCGTCATGTGAGCTGCTTAGGTGCGACGCCACGGGCACAAACGTTCTGGAGCGTAGAGGAACGGGGGTGGTGGCCGAAGATTAAAAGGCATGTGTTGTACGCGCCACTCTTTACCAGAAGGCACCATCGCGAATTTCAGTTGTCAAGTGCAGTCAACATGGGTACCCTCCCATCGCGTTTGCAGACTACGCTCCTAGCCATCTACCTATTGAGCCAGGTGGCCTACTGTACTCTGCTCGACTATGATGTCAACGAGAAACGAGCGTTGATTGCGGAGCTGCGGGGACGGTCTGGAAACTTGGCAGTGCTGAATATGGTCCCGCTTTTCATATTTGCCGGTCGAAACAACATCCTGATCTGGCTCCTCGGCGTCAGCTTTGATACCTACAACCTATTCCACCGTTGGTTGGGCCGTATAGTGGCCGTGGAGACCGTCGTGCATGTGATCGCGTGGTTTATCAATGCGTCAGATGAAGTCAGTTTATCAGACGCTTTCTTTCGAATCCGCACGACGCCATTTTTCGCCTGGGGGGCAGTGGGAACCGTTGCAATGATTCTTTTGATCAGTCATTCGCCGTCACCGATCCGGCATGCATTTTATGAGACATTTTTGCATTTGCATCAGCTTTTTGCATTGACTGCCCTTGTTGGCGTTTACATCCACGCGCGTATCGATGTGCTGCCACAACGTTATTGGGCTTGTCTGGCCATGGCGCTCTGGGCATTCGAGAGGAGCCTGCGCTGGATTCGTCGATTCTATCTCAATTTCCATCGTGGAAAGATGACGACAGTCTTGATCAGAGCCATGCCAGGGGAAGCATGCCGAGTGACATTCCATCTGCCTCGCAGAGTGCACATCAAGCCAGGGAGTCATGTGTACGCGTTTTTCCCAACTGTTTCCTGGTGGATGTCGCATCCATTCTCTGTTGCTTGGGTGGACCCGGAATCTTGCGTGACACCTCCAGCCCATCCGGCGGACATGATACAGAGCGACTTGGAACGGTATGGGTCCATACTGAATCGATCCCGCTCGGAGAAGCAGGGTTCGACTGGTATGTACCAGCGCGAACTCCTCGACAAGCATCAGACATCCGTCTCGCTGGTCGTGGCCGCACGATCCGGCATGACACGAAAGCTCTACAACAAGGCATTGACCTGTCCCAAGGGTATCCTGCGAACAGTTGGCTATATTGAGGGACCCTATAGTTCCAGCGAATGTCCTATGGGGAGTTATGGGACGGCAATTCTGTTCTCTGGTGGTGCGGGCATCACCCATCACATGTTGTACGTTCGAGATTTGCTCCTGCGGGCGGACGATGGCTATGTTGCGACCCAGCGAATCTACCTAATCTGGGCTATCCGCCACACAGACTGTCTAAACTGGGTGCGAGAGTGGATGGATCAGATTCTGCGGCTGCCGAACCGACGGCAAATCTTGACTATTATGCTCTTTGTCTCCAAGCCCAGGCACCGCTACGAGATCAAGTCCCCCAGTGACACAGTCCAGATGTTTCCCGGACGATGCCGACCAGATGTGGTTCTTCGCGAAGCTCTTCCCAACCGTATTGGGGCGACGATTGTTTCGGTTTGCGGGCCTGGAGCCTTTGCAGACGACGTTAGGTCTGCTGCGCGCATGCATATGGATCAAGGAATTGCCATTGACTTTGTTGAGGAATCATTTACATGGTGACCCCTACTGATTGGGCATGTGTAAATAGTAGGTTCAGTTCTAGCTTGTGTTTCATTAGCGAATATACTAGTGATGCTACTAAAGCTTTCTACTACTCCAGTCGGAATCTCTGCAAACAAGCGAGAACACCAGTAAAAAGGGGGTTATCTACTCGTACACTGCGAGGAAGCAGTTTTGGAACTTCAGTGTTTCTGCACAGGAGTGGAAGACGATTTGGCCATCGATATTTTTCCAAACACACGAGGGACATGAGCCCGTATTCCACCGGGTTCCAAATGCAAGTTTAAACACGTTTCTCTCCCAGATTCAAACCGGTCATGAGAATGGGTGATTCGAAGTTCTTCTCTCGTCATGACGTCTACGATAATTGCTCTCTCCCTAACCTAAGTATCACGTGACAAGGGTGAGAGTCGATGCAGTGCGGTAATGTGGTTGTCGACAGCTTCATCTAGTATTGATAGTCAAGAGTCCCGCACTATAATTGGCATCCGTCGCCCCCGGTCCAGGTGGGATCTCGCGCACGACCTCGGCCGCACGGGCGTCGTTTGTGCCGATTGCTCGCTGCTCTGCCTACTTCGCTCAAAGAGCCACCACAAGTATTGCCGTCCTTGTTAAGTTGCCAGGTTGGAAGCTGCCCACCCTCGAGTCACTTTCGCTTTCATCATCACTACAATGCAGCGTTCGCCTGAACGCCTTTCAATGCCGATGAGGGCAAGCGTGTGCGCCAATCAATTATCTTACCAAATCCATGAGCAGGCATATACCTAGTACTCTACACGTCCCGTTGCTGGCGTCGGGGAATCAACACCTAATACCTTGCCGCCCTGGCGCATTCGGACATTTTCCGACTTTTCCATCTGCCTCCCCCCATCATGGGCAGGATTGCCTGTGACGGATTCAAGTTAACCGAACACTGAGCAAGGAAGGTTGGCCCATCAGAGAGTCGGGAGGGCGGTATATAGTACGTGCTAGCCAACCGGGCATCGTATAACCTATGCTGACCAGTCAGTGGACGACTTGGTGACAATCTCTTCGTGCCTTCCCTTGTTTGTCACTGTAGTAGTTCGGAATCGCCGACGAAGACAACTACGTGGCAATTCCCACAGGTTGATTTCAGTTTGGGGATGGCTCAAAAGGGGCCCAAATCAACAACAACGATCCTGGTTTATTGAATCACAAATCCAGAATCAATGACTCCACCATATTTAAAACGGCGTATCTTGTTAGATCCAGAAATTGAAATCCTGGAATGAAAAATTCATCGCCGAGGCTAAGGCCAACCGTGTGTGACACTGCTTAGCTCGGAGAGTCCAAACACGGGGCAATACAAGCAAGAGCTCCGTCGGGAGACAGCCTGTGGAGGGTTCAAGAGTCATCACTATTTGGAATGGGAGGCGAGCCTGCTGTGGAACCCTTTGAACCGGCTGTTTCTGTGACCTGATACGAAGTCTGACGTGAAGATTATTACAACAACCGACGGAAACTTATCGACAACGGAACTTTCACCATCGAGAAGTTTGTCAAGGAATTTGCGAGCAACTCTCAGCGGGTACTTCTAGTCACACTGGGATTTCCGATTCGAAATTTTCGAGGCACAGTCGGTTTGATTGTCGGATCTTACCGCGGTGATCGATCCTTCCAGGGTCGGCAGGGACATGTCGGGCAAGGCCCTGCTGTTCAGCGCATGCATGGCGTTAGTCAAGTCATCGGAGTACATTGGACGAAGGAAGTCCAAGAAGCACGGATCGCTTTCCTGGGACGTATGTTAATCCAGGATGATGGCGGTCCGTAAATCTGCACCAGAGCTCCTTTCCATATCGCTGTCTCCATGACGTCTTGCAGAACGGACTCGCGAAATACGGTGTCTTGCCAGTTCTCTACGTCTGTCCCGGCGCAGAATATGTGGCTTCGACACCCCTCGTCGCAAGGCGCCAAATGAGTCCTCCATACGTACTAACTATTGAAAGATTTATCGTAGTCCAGTGATCGCTCCATTCTACTGCGTAGCCAGGATCTATGGGTCGTCGATGTCTGGGATAGAGTCTACACATTCGTCTCGTGGTTCATGGTCGGAAAGGGCATGCGAAGGGGAAAAAAAAGAATATAAGGAAAAAACCTCGCGCCGTCCGACATTATTATTCTGCGCCAAAAGGTAGTCATTGACGTCACTCTCATGGTCTCATGCTACCATATTAACGTCCGTAACATGATTTGCACCTATATTCGGTGAGTTTCCGACCCGGATGGTTTTCTAGGTCGCCCTAATAGTCCACAATCTGTCGATCGTCGCTGGCCACGTCGAAAACGAGTGTCAAAGTCCTTTACGAGACTTGAAGATTTAGCGACATGATTATGATGGGAACAACTGGTTAGAAGTGATTCGATCACGCCAGTGTACGGAGTGTACTTCTACCAGTTTCTGCACAGAAAAAGTCCGTGAAATGCCCCTGTACCACTGTACGTGGCAATTGGGTGCACTTCATGAAGTCATGAGCCAGTCTTCAAACGGAGAAGAATACAGTCGTGACGGCCCTGAAGGCGACCCGCGCCTCTTCCTCTCTCCCTTAAGCCCTTTGGACATAGCTCGCGAAGCGAGGCTTTCTCTCTGTCGCATGTGCTTAGCTGCTCCATGGCGACATCCAATGTGTGGTTGTTCGGCTGCCGTTGCCTATGGATCTCCCCGATGATAGAATTTTAGTGGCTATAGAATGTCCGATTTTTCTCGGCAAGCCAGCTATCGTTCCTGTGTGCGAGGTTCTGGCTCTCCATCAGACGTCCGTCATTCGAGCCCATTGTCTATCCCCGTCATAGTCCATTTTAGCGTCTTAGATAAGAAGAAAAGTTAGAAGTTTATTGCGTATTGACTCGGTAACTCAGCCATGAACCATGGGAAATCCAAAAGCGCCACATCATGGAAAAAGAAGCACACTCTAATTAACACTGCACTTTTATGGCATATGCATTTTGGTATGACTGTTCGCCACATCTGTCAAACTCATCGGCCCATCCATCCTCCGTCGACAGTGACGATCTCTCCCGATACATAAGCACTGGCCTCGCTTGCCAGGAAGATGACCACTCCTTTGAAGTCCTCAGGTTTACCCCAGCGGCCGGCTGGAATTCGAGATGAGATGCTCTGGAACCGATTGGGATCATTGATCAAGGCAACATTCATGTCCGTGTCGATGTAGCCTGGAGCGATGGCATTGACGTTGATTCCCTTTGCCGCCCACTCATTTGACAGGGCTTTTGTCAATTGAGCAACACCTCCTTTGGAAGCGGCATATGCTGGCACAGTGAAGCCTCCTTGGAAGGACAACAATGAGGCAACATTGATCACGGATCCCCGGCGCCCAGTGGGGAACTCCGACGCATCTCGAGAAAGCAAGTAGGCGCCGAATTCTCGGCAAAGAGTGAAGACGGATGTCAGATTGACGTTGATAACCTATCTCACGTTCATTAGCTTATCTGCTCGGTTTGCAGGAGCGCCAAGGCAGATGCGACGTACATCATCCCAGTCCTCGTCTGGGAATTTCTCACTAGGGTGTCTTCGTTGGATTCCAGCGCAATTGACAAGGATGTCTGGCTTAAAGCCCTGTTTCACCACGGAAGGAATGATCTCTTTGACCGCCGCCCTGTCAGACAACTCTGCCACATGGATAATTGCTTTGCGGCCGATGCGGTTCACAATCTCATCGCGGGTTTTTGTATTCGACTCGTCCCTCTGACATTCAGTTAGCCTTTATCTTCTTGAGTTTCGAATGTTTCATTATCTCACCTGAACAAGAATAATGTCAGCTCCGGCTTCCGCCAGGCCTATGGCCATAGCCTGTCCAATACCCCGCGTGCCTCCAGTTACGATTGCTGTTCTCCCGCTCAGAGAAAACAACGAAGGAAATGTGGACGCCATGGCTTCAGCCCAATCGTTCTCGTAAATTCTAGCTTTGTGGGATGCGCTTTTCCAAAATGGACACAATCTCTAAGCAGCTTCTATTACAGTAGTACGATACTTGAGCGAGCTCTTTTAAATAAGGTTGAGGTACGGAATGCTCCTTCGGACAGCAACCCACTGCATCTCCTCAGGCATCACATGGAGCCGGAGTGGCGATCGGTTCAATTGCCGACACAAAGAATCCATTGCCGGCTCCGGCTATTGAAACCAATTTTTGAGTCCGTCGTGGTTCCTGGCGACACCGAAAGAATTCGTCGTCATTCACGACTAGCTGCTCAACTACGAGTACAGTATACCCTAACTGTCGTAAGCATACGAATACTAAGAAAGACGAAGCTCAGAGCTTCGTTCTTGCTCAGGCCTTAGGGTACAACCCCGTACCCCATGCACTGTGGGGGAGATCTTGATGCCTGAGGCAGAAATCAGTGCTCCTCCGCTTTAGCACCGACGATCACGAGTAGATGCACAACACAACCAGCGATACAGAGTCCTGCCTGCTCATGATCAGAAAGGCAATAGTATCGCTTGGTAGATTACAGTTACAGATGGCGATTGCATATCACAAGCACTATAGTCCCTTCTGTCGTTCAAAAACATTGGTGCTTAGTCGGCAACGATGAGTCCCGAGCCGTCTGGTAATGCGACCAAAAAAGCTCCGAGTCATCGAAGGCGCGGGCCGAGACAACGGGTGTCCAGAGCCTGTTTACACTGCCGCCAGCGCAAATCCCGATGCGATCTGTCGGTGGCGTCCCGTTGTTAATTGATTGTTTGCGGCAAGGCAGACTGCTGACTTGTTAATTCGTTGCGCAGTGATAGTAGCGGCAATCCAGGTACCCCGCCCTGCCGCCGCTGCCAACGAGAGGGCCGTGAATGTGTTTTAGGAAGCTCGAATCGTGGCGGTCGGCGGGTGCGCAAAAGCAAGGTTGAGAATATCGTCGCGAATGGCACGAAGCCTGCGAAACAGCAATCGCCCAGAAACGAAGAAGCGACATCGAACGAAGTGCGTTTGGAGTCCAATACGTTTTCAATCCCACCGCAACCACAGCAGTACAACAATACTGATATATATGCCAACACCAACGGACATACCGCTGATTCGGAGCCTGTCAACGACAATGACGATTCAGCATCCACCGCGGAAAGCGCAATCAATTCGGGAGTTCCGAGAAACCCGTCGGACGCCTGGCAATGTCTCACGGATATCGCGAAACGCGGCACAGACAATTCTGAGAGAAGAAGTCGTTCAGGGAATCCCTATGCACCTGTTGCAGGTAGCATTGCAGCGGCGCATGGAATGGGCACAGTTGCTCCCAGCGCCAATGGCGGGATCAAAAAGTACAAGTTAGTCCAGAATGGGTCATTGGATCCCGAAATCGTATCCCAGCTCATTGCGCGCTATGAGCGCAACTTCCATCCTTACCTACCGCTTGTACCGCGAAAGTACTTTGACCGTGCGAATCTTGACCATTTCGCCTCGGCGGAAAAACATCTGTTGACGGCGGTCCTCACGGTCGCCTCCAAGGACCTTGTGGAGTCACCTCATATTCATGAATACTGCTCCAAATATATGCACGAATTGATATCCGGAATTGCTGCTGGTGCAGACTGCGACGTCGAGGCGGTAGAAGCCTTGTTGTTACTTGCAGAATGGGAACCGCAAGGTCTCTGCCATCGGGTGGATTCCGTTGGAAGAGGTGAGGAAGACCGGGCAGCGTGGATGCACGTCGGGCTAGCGCTGCGCTCAGGTTATTTCCTTGGCCTGGATCGTACCTCTTTCCGAGGCGATCAAGCAGGAGATGCTGAAAACGACGCAAGAAGGCGCTTGGCGTGGATATGTTGCTACATTTCGGATAGATTGGTGTCGGTCCGCATTGGACGAGCTTTTTGGTCTCGCGGACCAGGTCCTATGACAGGTTTCATGAGTCAAGACTTTCCCTCTCTACAGCCAGTCAGCGATGGGGATGAGGATTATGCAAAAATCATCCTAGCGACGCTTGACCTGACCCAGCTGTATGGCAACGTGCACGACATATTGTATTCTGGCATGCGCACCAGTAACCAAATGATGCTCATGGGTGATTATATCAAATATGCAGACGATTTCCGGACAGCGATATCCCGATGGAATCGTGAATGGGGTGCTTTGGCATGTACGTGGGAACATTGGAATCTATTAACAATCAAACACTTACTGAACCTTATCGACAGGTTCGCCCCGCCTCAAGGCCGCGCTCCAAATGTCATATGAATACCTTCGACTTTACACCAACGCCTTCGCATTTCAGGCTGCGATTTCACAGGCCATGGCAAGGAGACCGACGACCGACGCTCATGCGCAGAGAGAACATCTTCGGGCCGTCTTCAGCAATGTGGCATCCATGTCGGATGCTCGGTTTATTTACGAGTCGGTGGACGCAGCTAAGGCGTACCTTACAATTTTAGTCAACTATGTCGATCCAGAACAGCATTTACGGTTCATGCCACTCCGATACTATCTGTGAGTCGAACGCTGGCGATCCAAGTGCGCTGCTAACATTACGCAGTTACAGCATCTATGCTGCAGTTTTCTTGTACAAAGTAAGGCGCTAGTTTTGAATCTTTCAAGTACCATGAACTAAGATCTTCTAGGCTCGATCGTTCGGCGTCGTGACGGCCAACGAAGAGGCCATAGTTCGAGAGCTCGTCACACGTACCACTGAGCGGCTCAAACGTGCAAGTGCCGGACCAGACGACACGGGTGCCCGGTATGCGCGTCTCCTGGAACTTTTGTGGAAGACCAAATCGGCGTCAGCGTCAACTCGCGATACACGTGCTAGCAAGGAGTATCAGCAGCCCAGCGGTTTGGGGAACCGGCTCCCCGATACACCCCAAATGCAGTTCAGCCCAGCGAATGATTTTTCATGGCTTGACCTAGGAGCCGTCGGCGACTATGTGTCCAGTGATCAAATGGCGACCGGCTTTGTCGGGCTGGATACATTGTCCGATGGCAATATGTACACAACTGCGGGGTCGCAGGTGTGGCAAAATTCGAATTGGGCTGGCGACATATCGAGCAGTCTCCTGTTTTGACGTGAAAGCATGTGTCCAACTGTCCATTCGCAGATACCGCGTCAGAAGGTTTTCTGTCCGACTCCTCGGCCTTGCTCCGAAGCGGTTTATGCGGGGGTGGGGCATATATACCGGGAGCTACCCCGGCCCTCCCGAGGGCACATAGTGGAAAGAACTGTGTTTCTTTTGATTCCGCAATGGCAAACGCACAGCTCAATGACATCAAGGGTCGTTTGGCCCTGATCACCGGTGCATCTGGTGGGTGAGTTGATCTTAATTCTCCGCATTGGGTTCTACAATGCTGATCACACTAGGATCGGCTCTGCATGCGCACGGCAACTGGCCGAACGCGGAGTTCACCTCGCGTTGACCTATTCCACCAATAAAGATGGCATCACGAAGCTGGTGTCGGAATTGAAAGAGAAGCACGGCGATCTGCGTATAACCGTGCATCAAGTGGACGTCGCGTCGCAAGAGCAAATCGAGCGAATGTTCACAGAGATTGATGCACAACACGGCGAGCGACCGGACATCCTAGTCTCCAATGCCGGGTACGGCAAACGCATTCCGCAGATCTGGGATATCCCGATCGAAGAGTTTGACTACACCATCAACGTCAATCTCCGCGCATCGTTCATCCTCGTCAAGGGCGTGGTGGAACGCATGAAGGCACAGCGCTGGGGCCGAATCGTCTTCATGTCGTCGATTGCTGGATATGGCGGTGGCATCAATGGCTGTCGTACGTAGCCAATCTACACTTCAATGCCGTGACACACTGCTAACGTGCTCCCAGACTATGCGGCATCTAAAGCGGGCATGACGGGCATGATGCGCAACCTGGCGACCAGACTGGCGGAATACAATATCTCCGTCAACGACGTGGCGCCCGCCCTGATTGGCGATACGGGAATGATCCCGAACGCGGCCGCATATCCCGAAGCAGCGGCATCAATTCCGCTGGGGCGGCTGGGAACGCCGGAGGAAGTGGCCAACGTAGTGACGATGCTGGTGACGACGGGCTACATGACTGGACAAAGCCTACTACTGGCCGGAGGGCTCAAATAATGTCCTGTATATAATAAAGATACTATTTACAATGAAGTACATGACTCAATGCCCTTTTTAATAATCCCATAACATGAAGAAATATGCATCATCCCTCGATCATGACTTTGACAACAGGAACACCATTCTCGTCAACTCCCTTCCCGGCGAGGGTGAAAGCCCTCACACCCTGGCCATCCTCGGCCAGTTTGACCCGGTGGGTCACAATTTTGTTCTCGATCCGTTGGAAAACCTCGTTCTTCAACAACTCGAGCGCTGCCGGGTATGCAAAACGATCGTATCGGAACACGCCGACAAGATCAACTTCTCTGAGCGCAGCAGCACCAATCGGCAGCGTCTGCACGGGAGATCCCATGCCAATCTGGACCAGCATGCCACCCGGCGCGGACGCATAGATGCCTGCCTGGACACACGACGGGACACCCGTGCAGTCGTACACGCGCGCGAACCCGTTCGGCACGCCATGGGCCTCCTTGATCAGGTTAGCGGTTTCCTGTGCCGTCTGCAGCGCATAGGCCGTCTGTTCTGCCTGGGGCGCATCCTTTGGCGGCGGCGGAGTCGCGGAGCGGGTGATGAGGGTCGTTTTCAGACCCAGGTTAAAGGATTTTGCGACCTCGAGTCGGCCTGCGTCGATATCGGCGATGACGATACTGGTAAAGTTCTGCGATACGGCGAGCGCCGCGGCGAGGAGGAGGCCCACGGCTCCAGCGCCGAAGATGAGCGCGGCTGTCTCCTCGTTCAGACTGCGGGCCAGCTCGACGTCCTCCTTGGTCGGCGGACGAGAGCGGCGCACGGCATGCAGGCAGACGGCAAGAGGCTCGGCGAGCGCACCGCCCAGGAACGAGACATTGTCCGGCAGCTTATGGCACATGTGCTCCGGGTGGTTGGTGATCTCCATCAACGTGCCATCAAAGTGCGGGAAGACTTTGGCGCTAGACCGGAACCGCATGTTGACGCAGAGGTTGTAGCGGTCTTGTTTGCAGAAGAGGCATCCGCCGCAGGGGACACCGACCTCGAGCGCGACGCGGTCGCCGACGCGCAGCGTTTTCACGTCTGGGCCGACGGCCGTCACGACACCAGAGGACTCGTGGCCCGGAACCATCGGCTGCCGTAGGACAAAATCTCCATTTCGGCCATGGTTGTAGTAGTGCAAATCAGAGCCGCAGATGCCGGTGGCGCGGACGGCGACTTGGACCTCATTCCCAGTGGGTGGGGAGACCGTACGGGATTCCTGTAGATGGTTAGCAAGCGATGCCTTGAATCGGAGGTTGCGCGTCACTTTACCAGTCGTAGGTCTTTTGCTCCATGCAAGACGAGAGCTTTTGATTCTGTCACGGTGGCCGACGCCATGATTGGAAGTTCCCGATGGAAGTAAAATAGTAGTATACAACCGATGTTGCAGCTGCGTTGGAGCTGTTGGCTACCGGCTAATACTAGTATTTATGCAATCTCCCATGCCACGTAATCCCACGTTCAGAATGCCCGTCTCGAACAAGGACAAAAGAGCTCTCAAAGCTCAAATCGCGGGGTTAAGATTCCACCCCGCAGCGCCACGATGTGGAAGAACAGCCACGATGATTGCAGCTGATACAATTTTCGACAAAGAATTTCTCACATATTAGTTAAGCACAGAGTAACTATTGAACTCTTCTTCTTGGATCTGAGTGATATTAATACCCGTTCCTCCCGGCAATCACCTGAACTTTGGGACTCTCGTTGCCCCATCGACTTGTTCGATCAAGATGAAATCGGACAACTTAGGGCTGAATCCCGCTCGGAGGCCATTCCGAGAGTCCGAAGGGCGGCAAATGAACGCCCGAGAGCCCCCACGTGGGGTGTCGGCTATTGACTATTTCACTAAGCCTGATTTGGTTAGTATCCGGTGGAGTGCGGGACAAGCAATCCGGAAGTCGATCAAGCGTCAAACACGTTGAAATCGGCGTCGGCTGAATTCCTCGAGGTGATAAGAACAATGAGCTCCGGTAAAATATAATTCAGTCGTGTTCGTTGTAGCATTCAGTAGATCTCTCCTTCGTGACCATCCTTTTTTTTGCTTCTTAAAAATTTTCTCCCAAGTCTTTAGCAAACATGCCTTCCCAAGCCGCCCTGCTTATCGGCGATATCGTCCATGCCCGCGCCGAGTGGGAGGCGCTTTCTACGCTGGTGACGCTCAAGGTACAGTTCTACACTGGTCGATCGCAATGGAGAGTAATTCGTCTCTAATGGTGAATCTTGACAGGAATTCCCCGAGGGTGGACGAGAAAAGTTTCTGCAGAATTGCAAGTCGGGCCAATATGACGATGTGATTGCCATCTACAGGTCAAACATTTCAACAAAGGTGCGAAGAGTCCCGGAACGGCCAGAACCAATTTCTGATATAATTGGAAATGACAGCACACCGGTCCGTTTGACCGCGAGTTGATCTCAGCCTTGCCGAAATCCGTCAAGTACATTTGCCATAATGGCGCCGGGTATGACAACATCGACGTCGATGCTGCGACAGAAGCTGGTATGCCGGCCATGATTTTGCCTGTCATTGCCAATGCTGACAAGGACCAGGAATTGCCATCTCAAGCACACCAATTGCCGTCAACAATGCTACTGCAGATGTGGCCATCTTCCTCATGATTGGCGCCTTGCGACAAGCCTACGTGCCAATCACTGCCATCCGAGCGGGTAAGCAATTTCAACAACTGCCTTCCATGCACTTACACTGACATGTCAGGCGAATGGCACGGTAAAACCACTCTGGGGCACGACCCGACCGGGAAAACCTTGGGTATTCTGGGCATGGGCGGCATCGGCAGAGTACGTCACGTTCCTCCTCACGTGTGCAAGCTCTCTGACAGAGATCTAGGAAGTTGCCCGTCGCGCACGCGCATTCGGAATGAACATCATCTACCACAACCGCAACAGGTTGTCTCCTGAGCTCGAAGATGGCGCCAAATACGTCTCCTTTGACGAGTTGCTCGCTCAGTCTGACGTCTTCAGCCTGAACCTTGCCCTGAATGCCTCCACAAGACACATCATCGGCGAGAAGGAGTTAGCCAAGATGAAGGATGGAGTGGTGATTGTGAACACAGCACGCGGTGCGCTGATCGATGAAAAGGCGCTTGTCAGGGCGCTCGAATCTGGCAAGGTGAGTATCTTGAACACAAAACAATTGCAGTCTATGTTGACAACAATAGGTTGCATCCGTCGGCCTGGACGTGTATGAGAATGAACCGCAAGTAGAACCGGGCCTGCTGAACAACCCACGCGCCATGCTCCTCCCGCATATCGGGACCATGACCTACGAGACGCAAAAGGAGATGGAGTTGCTGGTTCTGAACAATCTGCGGTCTGCCATTGAGAAAGGAGAATTGCTTACACAGGTTCCTGAACAGAAGAAGCGTTGATTGTATATAGAGTATTCGTAGAACTAAGATTTTTAATGATCACAAGCTGTCGTTCAATATCTTCATCTTGTTCGTTGACAAAAGCCAAAGCCGAAAGCTGCCCATTTTCCAGAAGATTTCTGTACGTCACGTGACTCTAAATTGGTGGAGCTCCACCCAAAACGGTTAGGCTAGGGCTCGCTTAGGGCTCAGCGTGCCAAGACTGAAAACCGCACCACCTTCAGTTACTTGACTTGCTGACCAGCAAAAGCGACAACATCTATCCGACTCGACACAGGGCCACTCTTCGCCGGTAATTCAAGATGGTGAGTGATCTACACGGGCGACTCTTTTGAATTCTCGATTCTGCATTATACGACTATATCGGACCGGTTTGGATTGGTGAGACATTCACGGGCTAACATTTTAAATCTCTTCCTCAGGTCCGCTACGCCGCTCAGGACATTCCGGCCGCGAAGAGCGCCCGCGCCCGGGGCTCTTACCTGCGTGTCAGCTTCAAGAACACGCGCGAGACCGCCCAGGCCATCAATGGCATGAAGCTGCAGCGCGCCTATGCGTACCTCCAGAACGTCCTGGACCACAAGGAGGCCATTCCGTTCCGACGATATGCGGGTGACGTTGGCCGGTCTGCTCAGGGTGAGTCGCCCTGCGTATTGTGATTTCGATGCATTTTCGTTTCTTTGGCGATTGGAGGAGTTTGCGTCGAGTTCTACTGGTTCAGATTTGACCTGGGAACCTTTGGGATCTATCGCCGCCGTTGCGCGTTCATTTCTATTGCGGATGGAGGGCGCTGACAGTCTCCTGCAGCCAAGGTTCACGGTGTGACCAAGGCCCGCTGGCCCGTCAAGTCCGTCAAGCACATCCTCAACCTGCTCAAGAACGCCGAAGCCAACGCCGACACCAAGGGTCTCGACACCGGCAACCTGATCATCAAGCGCATCCAGGTCAACCAGGCTCCCAAGGGTCGCCGACGCACCTACCGGGCGCACGGCCGTGTACGTTTCTTCCTTCTTTGACAGGGTGCATTCATAGGCGACTAATAACCCGTCCAGATCAACCCCTACATGACCAGCCCATGCCACATCGAGCTCATCCTGACCGAGGGTGAGGAGGTCGTCCAGAAGGCTCCCCAGACCGTTGCCCGTTCATCCGCCCACCTGAGCTCGCGACAGCGAGGCGCTCAGATCCGTCGCGCTATCACCGAGGCGTAGATGGTTGGAGTTTTCTCTTAGTTCCTGATGTTTTTCATACGGGACATGTTCTGAGCGAGCAATGTTTTTCATTTAGGAATGGAAAAAGTTTCAAATGACGACTGGATGAGCATCAATACTAGTATTTTTATTAGACTGATTAATGGTCAACCACTGCTTTGAAATTTCATCCGACAATATAAATGAACTGGATTCGATAGTAGCTACATAGACAGGATATAATATAAACATGAAAAATAGCCATAGCGACATGAGCTGTTCAGGTAAACAGAAAACATGGCGTTTGCTATGCCCGCTGCTGTGCATGATGCGGGAAGAGAAGACGAACGAAAGAAAACAGCACCGCACAACAATCCAACGACCGGCATTGGCGATCGAATCAATCAAACCATGCTACATGAGAAAACGAAAAACGACAGCCAAAAAAAAAAAGGGCAAAGGGGTATGTCCATAATAATCGTAACAATATGTGCTAGTCAAACCGTTAACCAAGCTTGGAATTTCCATTTGCATTTGTGGGCGGCTGTTCGTCAATCGGGGAGACGTTGTGGTCTGCAAATGGATTATCGACTCGGAAATCATTGGGATTGTATTCATAACGTGGCGTGCTGAACAGTGTCGCTGACGGGGGTGGCACGGTGTTGGCTGGGGCAGCCTGCGACGCCGACGTCGTAGAGGCCGCGGGGGACAACGAAGGAAATAATGGTGGTTTCTTGGTACGTGCGGGCTGCTGTGGTGATGACTGCTGCGGAAGCGGCGGCAGTGGCCGACTTTCTGAGTCACTGGTGCCAGCTGTTCCTCGAGTGTTGCTGTTGGAGTCGCTGCCGGGGTTCTGGCTCTGGCTCTCCGCCTTGCGTGCGTTGAGTAACGCGCGCTGATACTTGGACAAAGCCATGGAGAGCTGGTCATTGGTCTCAATCAGCGTTACCAGCGTGTCTTCATCCGGCGCCGGGTCTTCGGCGTTCATGTATCGCTGGATCGACTGCGCCGCCAGGTGGCAGCGTTCCGAGAACTCCTTCATCAGTTCGTTGGATCGAACCTCGCTGGGCGGCGTGGTCTCCGCAAGCTGTTGGAGCAAGTTGGCGGACGACTTGGCCTCTTCAATCCGCGCCGCGAGTTCTTCCGGTGGCGGCAGTTGCCGCGGCGACTGTGAAGGATGCTGGGGGAACGACGACGGGGGTTGTCGAGGCACGGGAGCGTAACGCTAGTGAGTTGTCCGTCAGTGACTGAGGAATGATGCGCCCGCGAATTTCGCTCCTCGGCATACTCACCCCATTCATTAGAGAAGCAACCCGTTTTTTCTCCTTCTTCCAAAGGGCGAGCAGCTCGGCCAGGTTCTCATCCCAGGATTTCTGCGCCTCAAACGCATCTAGCGTCTCCCGTAGCAGGTGTTGCGACGCCATATCCCGACTGTCGCGCAGGAAAGTCTTGACCGTGCTTACGAACTTGGCGTCGAAGTTGCGTGTGAAGGTATCCCCCGGGTTCTCAGCCAGAATTCGAATCAACATCACTGCGTTGTACTGGGCAAAGCCCTGCGGCTTCGCGGGGTTCGACAGGTACTTTCGGATGCGGTACGCAGCCTCTTTGGCGGCATTGGGACTCGATTCGGCGGCTTCCACAATGGCCGGAAGATGAACATAGTCCTGAATTATCGAGCTGTCGTCAGAGCTAGCCTCTTACAAGAGTTCTGGGAAGGTAGCTTTACCGCATTATCACGTCCAGGTCCAGCCTCGCAAAATGCAGTCTTTGGATTTTTCATCAGTGCTTGCCTCCGTTGTATGCAATTTGCGCGACTCACAATCTCGCGGACGACTATTGCCTCTGGGGAATCCGAGGGGTGCTGTTCCTCTGCTCTGCGATTTTGGTCCAGCAGTGGCTGGGCTGCCCTTCTGTTAGCTAGTAACAAAGCGGCGTACAAACGGCTCACAGGTCTTACTTGCACGGCGCTGCAGGCCGTGGAAAACGCGCTTCATGATGGGCATTGACGAGAACTGAGTCCTTGGTTGAAGAAGGGACTGCGATCGCCAGCGATCAGCTTATGAGTTTAATGCCGGAAGCTGCCTTAAAATCCGCAACGCGGCGCAAGATCAGAGCTCTACTCCAGATTTTTTTGGTGAGCCAGTCATTTGCTTGCAGGATTCAACGGCTTTTTTAGCGTTTAGTAGGAGTCATCTTAATTAATCAGCTGGTGGTGCTCCTCCAACACCCTCTGCTTACTAGGAGGCGTACGTAGGCCCAGGGAGTCAACGCAATGCACGGCCTTGGGGTCGATCTGGAGGATATCGTCAATCCACTCGCTCCTCGTCCAGTATTCGGTCCCGCCAGCAGTTCACAAGCTCATAGGACTCCGGGCCGAGCATCCACAGCCCGAGTGGCGCACCCACCGATGGATTGGTCTGGCTGCCCTAGCTGCCACTCCCATCACACTTGCTGCTCAGCCTCCGTCGAGACGCAAACACGGGCCTGGAGGCGCTGAGCTTGGCAAAATCGGCCGGTCTGATTGGATTGCGGATTACATAATACTGCATATAACGTCGTTAATTCACTAACCATAATAGGTCAGGGAAAATTAAAGTTATCGAGATATCTCCGTTATCGACGGATTCATCGGCTCGCTCCTAGAGAAGACGGAGATTCGCAAGGATTCCCGTCCTTCCAAGAGAGGAGGAGCCTGCATGACGACGAGAGGTAACTCTGTGCAACAGAATCCGAGTACACGCGTCATCATGGATGACCAATTTCGCCATTCCATCTCCCTCCATCCCCATCCATTCCCTCAGCGGGACACACGGCCATCGACATCATCAGCATCACGCCCATCATGGCCCGTGGCCACAAGCACGGCCGTCGAACCGGCCGATTCAGCCCCCCAGATGCGCGTGACACCACGTGATGAGGAAGGGAACCCTCCGCCACGATACACGACGCTCAACGACCCCCTCCAACTGTCGGCCAAGATCAAGTCTCCCGATGATATCAAGGCAATTAAGGCGAACATGGCGCGCAAGCGAGATCGGTGCGCTCCCTCGATTCTGGGTAGATCGCAGTTGAAAAAGCTGCAGGGATTCTACGAGACGCAAAACGAGAACATCGAGCGCCTGCTTACACCAGTCGAGGAACACGTGCGTGCCGCGCGGGAACTCAACACCCAGCAGCAGCTCAAGTATAAAATTGCCGTATATGGTAGCTTTGCGGCCAATGTCGTGCTGTCAATTGTGCAGATGTACGGGGCAATCTCATCCGGCTCCCTGTCGCTCTTCACCACCATGGCCGATGCCATCTTCGATCCGGCCTCCAACCTGACCCTCATGCTGTGCCACAAGGCTGTGGCGCGCGTGGATCCGCGCAAGTTTCCAGCCGGCAAGGCCCGACTTGAGACTGCGGGCAACATTTGTTTCTGCTTCTTGATGACGGCTGTCTCTTTTATCCTGATTGTCTTCTCTGTCCGAGAGCTCAGCATCGGCAGCGACGAGGACACTCGGCGATTCCACCTGCCGTCGGTCATCGCCGTTGTGGTGGCCTTTTGCACCAAACTTTCGCTGTTCCTCTACTGCTGGGCTCTTCGGAACCAGTACTCCCAGGTCCGCATTCTGTGGGAAGATCATCGAAACGACCTTTTCATCAACGGTTTCGGTATCTTGACCTCCGTCGGCGGCAGCAAGCTGCGATGGTGGATCGATCCAATGGGCGCCGTGATCCTGTCGGTGCTGATCTCCTGCCTCTGGCTGCGTACGGCATACTCGGAGTTTCAACTGCTAGTAGGCGTCACGGCGGACATTAAAACGCAGCAGCTGATAACCTATATCGGTGAGTCCCTGGCCCAGTCATCATGTGTCCATATTGATGTGTGTGGTTAGCAATGACACACTCGCCCTTGATCACGGCAATCGACACTGTTCGTGCTTATACTTCCGGGCCTCGCCTTCTTGTGGAGGTGGACATTGTCATGGACCCGTCAACATCATTAATGGAGACACACGACGTAGCCGAATCACTGCAGATGAAACTCGAATCGCTACCGGATGTAGAGCGATCATTCGTCCATGTTGATTACGAAACCACGCACAAGCCAGAACATTTCTTGAAAAAGGAGTTATAGAAGGTAAAATTCGAGGGTACCGAGAAAGATAGTTCTATGCGGAGAGGAGGTACCCATTTCGACTGGAGTATATCAGGCCACATGGTGTCACGCATCAGCCGCACTCCGTAATTATCCGAAAGTCACGATTCAGTACATACTGTACGGTATTGTTTGTATATAGCATGGAATGGGATAGATTCGCTTTGTTCGCGATAGCAATTCAGGGATGTCGTAGAAGTACCTTGAGGACGGTCATGGTATCCAGGCCTTAACCCAGTAGTTGGTGCCATGGATGCATTCGAAGAGCTCGAACTGATCCAATCAAACGCTCTGTATTTGTAACAGCCGACGCAGAAAGACAGACCGTAGTTATCCTCCGGTTCGGAATTGTCGATCAAAAAGTGGTACCTACCAACAACAATCCGAGCCCACAACAACTTGTCAAAAAGAACTCAGCCTTGCGACAAAAATAGCGATGCCCAGCAGTCATGTTGTCGAATTACCTTTTTCGATCGGCATGAATCATAATGCACGAGCAACGAAATTATAGGTTACGACCTGACTAGCTGTCAAAGGGGGGCGATGGATTTCGGACTCCGACGTCGGGGTCTGGCCACGGTTCCCAAACACGCCCAAGCATGTGAGAACGACGTTCGGGACCGAGAGGGCCTGGTACATTGTTGCAACATCGCCTTTAGTTTTAAAAATATGAGAAACGTAAATAAGAGAGCAATTGTCTGTCCCTGTCTTTGTCGATGATCGTAAACTCATTTCTCGTGATTAATAGATCTGTCCATTCACCTACGGTCATCGAAATATATAATTAGGGTTGCTGAATGAAATAGTAACCCTCCATTCGCACTACAGACAACGAACATGTCAGCAGAATCGACATTACAAACCTACACGCTAGACGAAGTCGCTGCGCACAAGAGCGCGGACGACATTTGGGTCGTTATTCGCGGCAAAGGTTCTACCACATGTCCCTTGCATTCGTCTGTTGCCCGTTGTTGACGTTCTCCAGTATACAATATCACAGATTATATTTACGAGCATCCAGGCGGCGAGGACATCCTTCTCGAAGTCGCCGGAAAGGATGCCACCGAGGGTTACGAGGACAATAACCACTCCGACATTGCCGATGAGCTCCTAAGTAACTATCTCATTGGGTCGCTGGGGGAGAAAAAGGCGCCTACAGAGACAGAGGCGCAGGCGCAAATCGAGCAGACACAACCAGAGCAGGCTCAATCTGAGCAGACACAACCTGAACTGGCTCAATCGGAACCAGAGCCTACCAAAGAAGAGCCTGTCGCGGAACAACTAGAGCCGAAAGAGAATGACACCGAAGCGCAGTCGTCAGCTCCACTGCTGCCAGCAATGCCGGCAATGGGTCTCCTGGCCGGATTATTCTTTGGTGCATACGCAGCTGGTCGGGACAGTACAACACTAAAGAGGCTGATTCCATCCTGGGTCAAATCATTGAGCTTTGCTTCCAGCGCCGTCGGCCGAGCGCTGGGAAGTGGCATCCTAAGTGCCTTTGCCCTGGCTACGACAGTTGTCGGTCTCACTGGCCGCCGAACAGAGAACAAAGAGGACAACCAATCCCCTTCAGAATCCATCTTCCTCTCACCCAACGAGTTCAAATCTCTTCCTCTGGTCCGCAAAGAGTCCGTCTCCCACAATGTTATCCGCTACACTTTTGCTCTGCCACATCCGAGAGCCGTGCTCGGTCTGCCCATTGGGCAGCACATCTCGATCAAGGCCGACATCAACGGCAAAACAGTGTCGAGATCCTATACGCCAATTTCCAACGACAGCGATCTGGGCGTGCTTGAGCTCATCATCAAACTGTACCCAGATGGTCTCATGACCAGCCAGTACTTTGCAAATCTTGAGGTCGGTGACACCATCCAGGTGCGCGGCCCCAAGGGCGCAATGAAGTACGAGCGAGGGCTTTGCAAACATCTGGGAATGGTGGCCGGCGGTACTGGCATCACGCCCATGTATCAGCTGATCCGCGCGATTTGCGAGGATGCGGGCGACGACACCAAGATCAGTCTCATCTATGCGAACCGCACCGAAGCGGATATTCTGCTGCGTGAGGAATTGGAAGAATTTGCCTTTCGATACCCACACAAATTCGAAGTATGGTACATGTTGGACCATCCAGGGGAGGGGTGGCGGTATGGTACCGGGTTTGTCACCAAGGACGTCCTTCGAGAAAAGTTGCCTCCTGCGACACCGGATACCAAGGTTCTACTTTGTGGTCCGCCGGGCATGATCAATGCGACCCGAAATGCGTTGACGGAGCTGGGGTTTGAGAAGGGCAGTTTAGCGTCCAAGATGAGTGACCAGGTGTTCTGCTTTTAATGTACCCAGAATGAATAGTTAGAATGTGATTTCCGTTTTCGGCCACAAGCCCTCTCTCCTCGACCGAGATACGGTAGATAATTTTTCTTGAATTTTGGAATCAAGGATCATCCCGACATATGATGATGTGCATGATCCCTCTGCCCGGAATTGCCGATTCGGTGGTTCTTTAGCCTCCACCATGGCCCCTGCAAGGGAATCAAAAGGTCAGCGTTTAGCCAGCCAATCGACCCAGAACCGCGCCTGATGAAACACTTCATCGTTACCAATGCTGCAGCCGGCAGCATCTTTCTCACTTGCACTGAGCGCTAACTGACGAATATCAAGCATCCATACTGACTTGCAATGGCAAACATTCGCTAGAGTTCCCATCATTCTGCTGGGGAATTTTAAGGATTTCATTTCGGACTTCGAACATCCGCCATCCGCACATGGCTTTTAGGAGTGTGGCTCATTGCCAGCGCTGCATTCTGATTGGTCAGCGATTCTTCAACCCCTGACCCAATGATCTCATGCGATCGGATCGTCGCCGCACGCGGAAATATGTTTGGTCAACTTCGTCCCTGGACGAGCAGGAAAGCCCCAGATGAAAAAGAAAGGAAAAAAGATGGGCTTGATCCGTATGGATCTCTTGGCTGATGGCTGTCGCATGTCTGGCGGATCAAATCACTACGATTGGCACGGCGTCCTGTAATTAGCTGGAATTTGGCTTCGTATCGGGAGTCTAAAACTAGGTTAAGTTAACTAATTCATCCACTGCAAATTAAACTTCAAGTCGTCGGAAGCTGGGATTCAATGAATTGTTCTCTGGCAGTTTCTTTTTCCACTGCCAACGCATTGCTGAGCAGTGATAACTTAAGCCCTACCGGTATTGCTCTGCGCCAGCCGACAGCCTTTCACCGGGAACCGCTTCAATCAACGGCCAGGATGTTCATGTCATTGGTCGCAAGTTCCTGCTACTATCTTTGAGCGACTGGGGCGATCTCACTAAGCGCCTGTTGCTGCACGGCAGGCGCTTGTCATTGGTGTGGCTGTTCAGCCTTGAGGGGCCTCATGGAAGGGTCCCTGGTTCTTTTCTGGAATTGTGGTTGATGCACCGCGTCTACTGCTGTGTTGTTCCAGCATCGGTCCTGTCTCAGGCCTCTCCGGACGTCTGATCGTTGATTCTACGTCGTTTCAGCAGCAAAGGAGCTACGTGCCGCGACCCAGACGGGCGTTGTACCTGCATTCCGACAGGTCCAACGAGCAGCGACTAAAGTCTGGACCTGGCTGTTGATACTCGGCCCCCATCGGCGGTCCGTGAGGCAGTTCTCCAGATTGTCATAGTATACATAGCAACGCCGCCCGACAGCCTGGGTTTGCCTTAAGTTCACTAGAAACCTTCACTCTGCAAGGCAGACCTTCTTTCACATTCCGTTCTCTCTTTTCATAACCATCCCTGGTTGGATTATTTATCGAATCAGTCGTTCCTTTGACGTTCGTTCTGCATTGTTTTCCTTGGGTATTCTTGTGTTGTTGATTAGCAAGCATGTCCGCATCGACTACTCTCGTAACTTTTATTCTGTGAGTTACCTACGCAACGCAATGGTTATGGGATAAGTTTACTGACATTGCATTGATAGACGTACTCCTCCTTCCGTGCGAAAGGTGGAGCTGCTAGGGTCGTGGGATAACTTCCAACGAGCCTATCCTATGGAACATGACAGGCAAACCGGTGCTGGCCACTGGCGCGGCTGTCATACATTTACCGACATAATTTGCGATGGTACATCACGGAGCTATTCTCCCGGCCGCAGTGGCGGGTTGAAAATGGGAGTCACCTACTGGTATTATGTACGTGTAGTCAAAATGATCTGGCCGAGCAGAAGCTGATCCTACAGCAGTACCGCCTTGATGGCGATATTGAATACGTTAATGAAGGGGAGCCTGTAACGACGTCATGTCCTCTTTTGCCTGGACAGCCTGTAAACGTTCTCAACGTGCCGTTCGTATTGCCCGACACCCACGCCCTCCGCGCGGGGGATCACAGCGGCAGTTCCGCCAGCTCTGAACATCGGACCATGGACCCAAAAGACAAGTACATGAATCCGAGGACTCCCCCAAAACCCAAACCTCAGCTTCCTCGCCTGAGAACGTCACCGCAACTGCACCAGCATGGCTTTGGGTCAAGTGGGAGTTCGTCTTCTGATCATGATTTTCGGGGTGCGTCGCAGCCGGCTGCCTTTAGCAATCCACCGCGATTCCGCTTGGTGCCGCTTCGGAAACAGCCGGCGCGATCCGTTTCTCCCTCACCATCTCGGGGACTGAAGACAGCGTTTTTGAACTTAACCCAACCCCGATTGCTCCACATCAGCAGCGAAGATGAGCATCCCAGGCATTCTCCGAAGGGAGGAACAGCCCGCGCGCCGTCGTCCAAATCTCGATCAAACGAGAGTTCACGTACAACGTCGCCGGCGAATAGCCCTGCGGATGGCTTGGGAATTGGCAGACTACCATTGCGACGGCCTGTAGTGGAGAATAACGGACATTCCCCCAAGCCGCCGCTTCGGGAACGTCGCGCTTCCAGGTCTCGGGATCGCTCTCCTTTGCCGGCACCGTTGAACTTGACGCCAAAAGTACAAAATCAGGGTTCGTCGGGAATGCTTCGAGTTCCTAATCTCGAGCCCCTTCGAGAAGGCCTTTCTCAGCAGAATACACCCACGCCGGGAACGAGTGAGAAACCTCGCACTGCGATTCCCATTGACCACAAATCAACTCCGCTGGATACGGAGAAGAGACTCCCGACATTGCCTAACTCTCCTTCTTCCATCATGGAGGAGGAACTGCGCGCCCTCAATGCTAGGAATGGTCTACCAAGCATGGAAGTGCTGCGCAGTCATTTCTCTGATACAACTGTGGATTCGTCGGAATTTTCCATTGACTCCGTGGTGGAAAAGAGCTCATTCCCGGATTGGACCTCGGATACAGAGACAACGGATACAGACATGATCTCGCCGGCGTCTATGACGTCTTCTTCCTCGTTCAATCCGGATCCATCTCATCATTTCAACGGTGAATCTTTTACCGACTCGCACGTCGGTACCTCGAAGCAGGAATCGGCGCCGACGACGCCGACTTTGAGTGATGGACGTCGCATGTCTGAAACTTCTGCCTTCACCACATCGGAGTCTTCCTCCTTGATGGAGGAGAAACCTTCCTTTTCTCACACGTTCCGCCTTCCCGACTGTGACTTTGGACTGTCCACCTTGGTAATCGATGACTGCTATGACCATATTGTTGAGTCTGACCCGAAACGCCACGCCGGAATGTTCAATGATCTGGAGAACTTGACCTCTACAACCTCCGTTGCCATGTCGGACCAAACATGGCGCCCTTCCAATACTTCGTCTGGCAAGGCTGACACGCAGGAACCGACGAACCATTCCAGTGTCAGCTCGTACATGACGCAGTCGACGATGTTGAAGGAGCTTATGGATGAATTGGGCTACTTGGGCGAAATGATCCAGGCAGAACTGTGAGAGCATCATGTGTCTACTGCTAAGGAGCTACCTCTTGGATGATCTTGGTGGATGATATAGTGGTCACTTGCATATGCTGGAGTTACGTCTGTACTGGTCTTGACTTTTGTCGATCGACGGAGCATCTATAGACTAGCGATAGAATTGTTTGATAGCATCTGAATGAGAATAAGCCATGAGCATCAGATGAACCTACCAGCTACCCTGTACGTAGTGAATAGTACCTTGATCTTTAGCCGTCTTGAGTTCATAGCGGAGTAGCATCGGGGCAACTCCGATGGCCATCGGACGGCGGGGTCCAAAGGGCTCCGCTCAAAAATCCAATCCCACGCCGCATCGGATATAGGTGGACATGCATTTTCCACGGCTCCGATGATAGGTTTCTGAACCCGAACGTGACGAGCCCTCGTGATCTCACATGCAAAAGACCCCTTTCGGAAGCTCGACGTCTGTGGAGTCGGAGTTCACTCCGGGTGATTAAGTGCTGGGTTCGACTCTCTCTCGTCCGACTTCCAGAAAGGCAGAAATCCATGTAATGAAAGGAGACGACGTGGAGCAGAATAAATAGTCCGAGGAATCCCACTCGCTGAGAGGTCTTCCATTGTGCTTTTGTCTTTCTAGGTCACCAAGCTGGGTTACTTTTGATTCTGTCAATTGATATTACTCATTGCGGGGTATCCATATCCAAAAGACTGAACCATGCCCTCATATCTCGTTACTGGCGCCGGCGGCTACGTCGGCCAGGAACTCGCCGCAGAACTGGTGCGGTCATCGTCGCCGGACACCATCGTGACCATCACCGATGTTAGGGCGCCCCCTGTCCCGGAATCGGTCGCCGACCGTGCTTCTCAGATCAAGAGCGTCGCGGCGGACCTGACGGTGCCGTCAGTCGTTGACAGCCTGATCACGGCTGAGGCGCCCTACGATTGCGTCTTTCTGCTGCACGGCATCATGTCGAGCGGCTCCGAGGCCAACTTCGAGCTCGGCATGCGCGTCAATCTCGACGCTACACGGTACATTTTGGACCGACTAAAGACTGTGACGCCGGGCGTCAAGGTCGTCTTTACGTCGTCACTGGCTGTCTACGGTCCTACGGAGCCGGGCTTCGTTATCACCGAGAAGAACCTTCCGCCCGTGCCGTTGTCGTCCTACGGGTCGCAGAAACTCATCATTGAGATCCTGATCAACGACTACTCGAGAAAGGGTTACTTGGACGGCCGCGCCGTGCGACTGCCCACCGTCACCGTTCGCGCCGGCGCGCCTACCCAGGCCGCCAGCAGTTTCGTCAGCGACATCATCCGCGAGCCCTTCCAGGGCAAGAAGGCCATCCTGCCGGTGGCCAAGGACATCCCCGTCTGGATCTGCTCACCGTACACGGTCGTCAAGAACATCATTCATGCCCGCGACGTGCCCGCCGAGAAGTTTGGCAACTCGCGCTCCGTCAACCTGCCGGGTCTCGTCGTCACTGTCCAGGAGATGCTGGATGCGTTGGAGCAGATTGGTGGCCCGGAGCGGAGAGCGCTCGTGGAGGAAAAGTACGACCCGGATGTCGACCGGATTGTGCGGAGCTGGTCGCCGTACTTTGATCCATCTCGGGCAAGGGAGCTGGGTTTTGCCGATGATATTCCGTTTGTTGAGAACGTTAAGAAATTTGCGAGTAAATTTCAATGATTGATGTATGAATAGACGAATACCATTGGAATAGACATTGAACAAACCGGGATTCATGTTCTCGCTCTCCGTAAATGATAGAGAAATGATTAGTCAGAATGCAGACGAACTTAAGCCGGAACGGAATCGGCGCGGTGTGAAAAGCAAGTCATGTGATTGGCTGAACATTTTGACTGCCGGATCGAACCTGACCTCAACACGCCAAATTCCTTGAGAGTTGCTCTCGCTTCTTGTTTGCTCCCTCCATCACCCTCTCCTACGCCCCCCCATTGCCTGCAGCCATGGCCTCTCGTCGGCTCGCCTTCAACTTGCACCAGGCCTTGCGCAGTCGCGCGGCCCTGCAGGCCGTCAAGAAGCGCGGATATGCGTCCCCTGTTGTCCTGCCGAACCGGACGCAATCGACAACGGTGGGTATTGCCAGTGCGGCAATGGCTTGATTGTGACCGGTGCTGACGGTTTTTCCCGCCCTCCAGCTGAGCAATGGCTTGACCATCGCGACCGAGTACCAGCCCCATGCCGCCACGAGCACCATCGGCGTCTACATCGATGCCGGCTCCCGCGCAGAGACCGACAAGACGAACGGCACCGCGCACTTCCTGGAGCACCTTGCCTTCAAGGGAACGAACAAGCGAACCCAATCGCAGCTGGAGCTGGAGATTGAGAATATGGGTGCCCACCTGAATGCATACACATCGGTACGGTGATGAAAATGGAATCAACGCGATCGGATCTTCTCGGCCGGGTGCTGATTGCCTTTGCAGCGAGAGAACACGGTCTACTATGCCAAGACGTTCAATTCGGATGTTCCGAAGGCGGTCGATATTCTGTCCGATATTCTGCAGAACTCCAAGCTGGAGCCCGCCGCGATTGAGCGAGAGCGGGACGTGATTCTGCGGGAAGCCGAGGAGGTGGACAAGATTCCGTAAGAGGCCGTCCCTGCAAGTCTGGTGATCTGTTGCTGATGATTTTTAGTGAGGAGGTTGTGTTTGACCACCTTCATGCGACGGCCTTCCAGAACCAGCCCCTCGGCCGCACCATCCTCGGCCCTAAGCAGAACATCCAGAGCATTCAGCGCGATGATCTGGTCAATTATATCAAGACTAACTATCTGGCGGATAAGATTGTCCTGGTCGGCGCTGGTGGCGTCGAGCATGAGACCCTCGTCAAGCTGGCTGAGCAGCACTTTGGCAGCCTCCCGTCCGCTCCGCCGTCATCCGCTGCCGCTGCCCTGATTGCTGAGCAGAAGAAGAAGCCCGAGTTCTTCGGCTCGGAGGTCCGCATCCGCGATGATACCATGTCTACTGCCCACATTGCGCTGGCTGTGGAGGGTGTCAGCTGGAAGGATGACGATTACTTTGTTGCTCTGCTTACCCAGGCGATTGTGGTGAGTACAAGAAACATGTGGCGCTGAAGGACCAATCTGGATTAACTGCAATTAGGGTAACTGGGACCGCACCATGGGCAACTCGTCCTACCTCGGCAACAAGCTGAGCAGCTTCGTTGCCCACCACGGCCTGGCCAATAGCTTCATGAGCTTCTCTACTAGCTACAGCGACACTGGGTGAGTAACTAGCAAAAGAAGCCTTTGGATCCCAAATTTACTAACTTCCACAGCCTGTGGGGTATCTATCTCGTCAGCGAGGCTAAGACCAAGCTCGATGACCTTGTGCACTTCACCCTCCGCGAGTGGTCTCGCTTGTCGTTGAACGTCACCGAGGCCGAGGTTGAGCGTGCCAAGGCTCAGCTGAAGGCTTCGATCCTTCTGTCTCTGGACGGCACCACTGCCGTTGCCGAGGACATTGGCCGTCAGATCATCACCACTGGCCGCCGACTCGGCCCGGAGGACATTGAGCGGGAGATTGGAAAGATCACTCCCAAGGATGTCATGGACTTTGCCCAGCGACGAATCTGGTACGTACTATTCTATTTTTTTTACGCCTTTCCAAGGACGTGCCGCTAATCATTCGATGCAGGGACAAGGAACTCGCCGTCAGCGCGTACGGTGCCGTCGAGGGTCTTCTGGACTTCCAGCGTGTCACCAACGACATGAGCCGGATGCTCTCGTAAAAGAGCAGAGGATTAACGGACGGAATGCTTTAGAGTTTGACACATATCCTCTCGCTCAGGCTACTTCCCGCTGTGGCCTCTCATCATTGAAAACAATAGACACATGACCTACCTGTACGTTGCTGTGTGTATGTCGTGGTGGAGTGCTCCGACTCTCATATCCGAGTTTCCTTTGTAGTTTCAATTGTACAGTATGATCACTGAATGGCTCCAATGAACGTAGGACAGAGATAGGATCCATCTTGGACAAAAAACGTAGTGGATAAAAATGTGCATATCGATTGCAATACAAGTTTGTTATTGATGGGTATAAATAATGCCAATAATTAGTACTCAAAACCTCTAATATACACGCACACACAGGAGCTCATGGGCTCCAAAAATTGATACACCAGTAGGTAGGTGATGTCAAGAAAAAAAAAACCGTTGCTAACATGGCACTATGTCAATGGAATCCCTCCTGCTGCCAATCATCCCCTTGCAGTTGAGCCGCTGTATCGTCGGCACCACCCCCGGCACCAGCTCCGGCACCAGCAGCAGCAGCAGCTGCTGCACCAGCGATGTTGTCAATGTGATTCTTTTCAATCTCCACGGCGGTCATCTTGTACAACATGATGAAGAGGAGGACGTGCAGTGCAAAGCAATAACCCGCAAACAGGTTGCGCGACGTGCGGTTTGCGAGGATGATGCGCGTCATGGAGAAGACGAGCCGCTCGGGCAGGCTCATGCGACGGTATGCACGGGCAGCTTCACGGCCCCGGAATGCCGCGAAGGGGGACAGCTGCGCTTCATAGGCGGACTGGTAGCGGTCGAGTCCCGAGGATGCCGACGGTGATGCCGACGACGCGTGCGAGCGCCCGTATGCTGATGAGGAATTTGATGCAGTGGCGCTGCTGTAGGTCGACATGTACCGCGTCTTTTCGTACAGATTGAGGTTGTCCCGTTGCAGCGAGGCGACCTCTTGTCGGAGAGACTTGACCGTCTCGTAGGTCTTGGAGAGCTCTTCCTCCAGCTCGGCGTTGCGCTGCTTGAACCGGTCTCGCTGCGCCTGGACCATCGGGAGAATCCCAGAGCCACCGCCCATCGCTTCCCCGCCACCTGCGTTGCTGGGCGCCGCTACTTGGTCGAAGCCGTTAATGATTGATGATGTCGGCGATGAAGGGCCCCCTCGGCGCGACGGGTGGTGTCGCGAAGAATATGTGCCCGCAACCGACATCGCGGCCGATGGATACGTATTGGAGCCTTTCTGCATGCGAAGGAGATCATTTTCTAATGTTGCAGATAGTTGTTGCGACTTCTCAAGCTCCTCTTTTGTCCTGCTCAGTTCTTGCTGGAGATTTTCTAGTTGAGTCTGCAGCTCGCGGTGCGAGACTCGTAGTACCGCGAGTTCGTTGGTCAACTTCTTGTTACGGCCCATGAGAAGTTGCTCCAAAGAGCTGTCCTTGGACTTGGATGCTCCGTTCGTGGCCTCATCTGGAACTATCCCTGTATCATCGTCGTCGCCCATCGAAAATTCAATGGACTGTTCCAGGTCAGCCGCCGTCGACATTGAACACCACGGAAGTGCCTCCTACCTTTAGAACCTCTAGTTCCCGCTTAATGTCCTCGTAATCTGCACACTTGTCCAACTTGCTCCGGAGTTCTTCCTTCTCGGCCGTGACTTGGGCGTTCAATCGCTCTACTTGACGAATCTTACTCTCCAGCTCGTTCCTCTTACTGTCCCTTTCGATCCGTGCGGCATCGAGTTTCCGAAGCAAGGCCTGGTTCTCCGACTGCAATCGCAGGTACGCGGGATCATCATCCACTGATCTTGGTGCGGCACTGGAGTGAGATACAGCCTGCGCCAACTCGAGCCGCAGCTGCTCATTGCGTGCCTCGACTTCGGACAACCGTAGATTGGCCTTTTCCAGCTCGGCCGTGGCAATCTCCAGCTCAGCAGCAGCAGCCGCATTGCGACTGTTATCCGCCTCCTCTTGGTTGCCCAAGCGGTGGGACACTTCCAGAGATGCTTTGAGCTCCTTCAGCAAGCGATCCTGATTCTCAATTTTTTCCTCCAAGCTCTTCTCCTTGGATTCCCAGTTGTTCGTCTTTTCAGTCAGGACCGCCTCCCAGGACGACTCGATTTCCTTGATTCTTGACTCCTGAGATTCCTCCAGCTTCTGACGAGTGCTTCGCTCCTCTTCCAGCCGTTTTTCGGTATATTCTAGTTGTCCGGTCAATCGCTCCACCGACTTTTGCAATTGCTCCTTTTCCGAGGTGAGCTTCGGCACGGTATCCTCAGATGCGACAAGCGAATCGACCGATGCTTCTAACAGTGGATACGGATCGGGGGCCTCGGACAGCGACGAGTATAACTGCAAGAACGCGGAAGATGACGTTTTCCCATGGCTTGTGAGCGTATCGATGAAAGATTGGTATGCTGTCAGTCTCATACATTAGTAGCTGCTTCGTGAGAATAATAAATGGCTTTCTCCTAACCTTTCAAGAGTCCTTTATACTCTGCAAGCTTCTCAGTATCGCTCAGTTTCTTAAAATCCTTCGTTTTCTGAGCAAGGTCCTTTCTTTGAACGAGAGCATCACGCTGATTCGCAACGATCTCCGAGGCAGTTGAATCCAACTTGGGAATCGCATTCGTCAAGTCGATACCTGCAGATTGCGGGTTAGAATAGCCCAGGGCAACATAAGAACGCTATGGACAAACCGCGCCATGCTGCAATCGCGCGCTGGAATTTGTTTGTTTCGCCGCTGACGCTGTCGTCGGTGGCTGAGCCATCCTGACCATCTGGCTTCCGCAGAGGTGGTGGAAGATTAGATTCGCCAACTGCAAGGGCATCCATCTTCCACAGGCTCAATCAATATAATACACGGAATGCTTTTAATTCAAACACCTCTCTTCACAAATCAGCGGACTCCCGTCACCGACCGGACCGCTGGAGTCAACTCCCTTGACAGCAAGCATCAAATCACTTGCTTGATACGCGTGTCTCGGGCCGGGCCGACGTTACTCCGCAGGTGAAAGAGGACAACTGGCCTACAAAAAGGATCACGTGAATAGCTTTGAGCTCCAGTTTGGCCAGTTGATAACTGCCTTCAAACGATACGCCCATTAGGTAATCAGCCGCAGCTCTTCGCCTCGCAGGCTATCAATAGTCTGATAAGAGCACAACGCTGCCGTCGCTCTGGTTCAGGCATGTTTCAACAGCGCTGAGGGAAGTGGAATCTTCTCCATGGCGGATAGCGCTGGCCCCCGAAAGCGGAGAAAGCTCTCCGACCAGGCAGCGCCGTATGTCCTCCGCCAATTGCTGGACAATGTTCCCTTGGAAAGTAGCGAGGGAGACACAGATGTGCACATTACATGTGTAGAATACTGGAGTGAGTACCTCATTGGCCAGCTGTTTGGAATTGCGGACTGATCATGTTCCCTTTTGCAGATGGGAATTTGTACATTGGTACCTCGGCGGCAGAGATACTTCATTTCGTCACACTTCCTTCGGATCCCGCCAATGAGTCGAGCGAACCGACGTTCATACTCGCATCCCGATTGCCAATATCGCAGAGTTCATCCACAGACAAAAAGCATGGCATTCAACAGATCGTTTTGCTGCCTGCTGCGAGCAAAGCATGCATCCTATCCAACGGGGTGGTCACTTTCTACACCTTGCCCGAGCTTACACCTGCCTTCGAGAACACAAAGGTTAAGAATTGCCAATGGATTGGAGGTCTCGATCTGAATATACCTCCCTCGGAGGATGCACCGGAGCTTCCCGTGGTCATGATTGCCGTGCAAAACCGCATCATGCTGGTGCGCATTGGCGAGGAGGCGCGACGTATCAGGAATATTGAGTTTCCGCGATGTCTTACTGCGTCACGTCGCGGCACGATTGCATGCGTGGCCGATGATACGTCGTATTCACTGCTGGATGTCGAGCACCAGCAAAAGATCCATCTCTTCCCAATTTCCTCTTCAAGTGAAGTGTTTGAGACTGGTGTGGTGGAGGATATTCCCCAAGGCGGATCGCTGGTCCGGTCGTCATCAGCGTCGTACGGCAGCAGGGAACCACGCCATTCGTCCAGTGGACATGGGCGAAGCACTAGTCTCAACACGTCCATAGAAGGTTTAATTGGCGGACGACAACAAAGTTCGCGCAATACTTTTTTTGATCGGTTGCGAAATGATTCACCAGAATCGATTTCCTCAACTGATTCACCAAGGAGGTCTACGTCCCAGGATCCTCGGGAGCCTTCAGGGAGGGATTTGCTAGCGCCACCTGCTCATGAAGGTGTAGACAGGCATAAGCCATTGCCTCCAGCACCGAGGCTGAACTTGACACCATTAAAGCCGCACATCGTCTCACCAACGCCCTCTGAGTTTCTGTTAGTAACCGGCACGGAGGCGATGGAGCCTGGTGTCGGAATGTTTGTCAACATGGATGGTGACGTTGTCCGAGGAACCGTGGAATTTCTGAGATATCCCGAGGCAGTTGTTGTCGATGACGGTGGTGATTCTGGTCCAAGCGGACCCGGAAGTAATTCACAGGAAGGTTACATCCTTGCAGTGGTTGGCACTCACGAGGAAGACGGCCGTCACAAGTACCTCGAAATTCAGCAGTGGGACGTTGAACCCGGAGAAGGGGACCGACCAAAGTTTATGCTACCAATCCCAACGCAGGATACAGATCACGTCGGAATCCGCCAAACTACAGGACCTAGTCAACTGAATCTCTCTGGCCTAGGAGATCTTCTACGGCGGGTTAGACTAAAGTTACCGCGAAACACTGGACGACATATGCCATTGGATGAGCCCGACCCGCGAACCCGAACGAGCATCGAGCGGGTTCGCGAAGAAAAAGCTCTTTTCGAGTCACAGGAGCAGATTGACCCTGAAAGCGGTAGAGTCTCATCCAGTGCAGAGTCACTGGAATCGTGGGAAGCAGAACGAATCAGGGACGAGGCGAACTTTGCGCGTGACGTGGGCAAGGTCCGAAGCAGCCTGGTTGTATGGTCTGGAAATTGCATTTGGCGCGTTCTGAAAAATCCGTTGCCATTACATCTCAACGATGTCCTTCAGAAGGCACAAGTATGGGAAGATGGCCGGTTCAAGTTCCTGCACAGGGATGCTGTTGTAGACCTTATCCAATCTATCGAAGACACAGAAGCAAGGACCGAGGCCGACTTTCTTGGGCTCGCATACATCAGACAGAAGGCCGCATTGCTTCTTTTTGCCGATTTACTTTCGAAAGAACGAACAGACTACTCCGATGAAGACTTGCGAACCACTGAGGCGATCCTCACTGAGAGCGATCTTGATCCCCGACTTGTACTTTTGCTGGTTCCATTCCTTCAAGAGGAGGTGCTCCAAGGTCCCCAAGGGATATGGGTTCAGCGGGGGCTCGCGCAGGTTACGGAATTCTACTTGGAGCACCTGCCTGGCAATAAACGCGGGCGTCGAGTCCCGACGCAGCTACTGCTGGATATGGTCAAGCGATATCTTTTGGTCTGGCAGGGCAAGCGAGGTTATGGAAGTATAACAGACGAGGCATTTGTGATTGATAGCGTGGATGCAGCGCTGTTGCATCTGTTGCTGGAGCAGGATGCACAGTTACTGCGCGAGTCTCGACCCGGGGGCGCAATCCGGGCGGAACTCTACCGCTTAGTGGACAATTGGAAGGGCAATTTTGACCGAGCCGTGGTGCTCTTAGAAGAGTACAATCGGCTGTTTGTGTTGAGCCGGCTGTATCAAAGCCGAAAGATGTCTGGTCGAGTGCTCGAAACCTGGCGACGCATTGCTGAGCAAGGGACAGAGGCTGATCCCGACTTCACCGCGTCGGCTGCGGAGGCGCACATGCGGAAGTATCTTGTTCGTATCCGCGATGAGCAGCTTGTGGAGGAGTACGGAACATGGCTCGCTTCACGGAATCCAGCCTTGGGTATTCAGGTGTTCTCGGACGACAGCAGCAGAGTCAAGCTCGATCCTCCGAGTGTCGTTCAGATGCTGAAGGAACGGGCGCCGAATGCTGTGCAGGACTATCTCGAGCATCTTGTGTTCGCGAAGCATGTATGGACCCAATTCAACTACTAGTCTGGTTGGAGGGAGATGTGCGAAACTGACTATTAGATTGCACAGTACCGCCAATATGCCGATGACTTGATCGGGTACTATCTTGACACAGTGATAAATGTGCTACAGTCGTCACCAGAGGCACGCACATTGCTGAAGGAATCGTACTCGACGTATCGGGCCTTGCAGCCTCCAAAGCCAACATACCTCAACTTCATCACCGTGAACGCGCCGCCGGACGCATGGTGGCAGTCCCGACTCCGATTGTTACAGCTTCTCGGCGGGCCGAGCACGCAGTACACATCGGCGCCCGGCGGTGACCTGCCGTACTCGATCTCGACAGTGCTGTCGCGGATCGAGCCGTTCCAGAACGAGCTGGTCTCGGAGAGCATCATTTTGGACGGGCGGCAGGGGCGACACCGCGAGGCGCTGCATCTCCTGACGCACGGACTGGGGGACTACGACTCGGCAATCCGATACTGCCTGTACGGCGGAGCGTCGATTACTCAGCCGGCGGCAATGCTTCCTGCCATACCATCAACACCACCGCCTGAGAAAGGGGCAGAAGCGGCTGAAGAAGTGAAGAAAAAGAAAGAACTCTTTGCGCACCTTCTCGCTGAGTTCCTGCAGATTGAGGACGTGTCCGAACGGGTGGAGCGCACCAGCGACCTCCTTGCGCGGTTCACGCCGTGGTTCGACGTCAACGACGTGCTGGCCGCAATCCCGGACCACTGGGGTCTAGACACCCTCTCGGGGTTCCTGACGCGGGTGTTTCGGACGCTGATCGCCCAGGGCCGTGAGGCGCGTGTACAGCGCGCGCTCAGCGCGGGTCTAAATCTACTCGTCAGTGTCGAGCATGTGGAGCGGATGGAGAAGATGGGCGGGTGGATCGAAGACCGTGAAGGGTCGCTCAGAGCGATTGGGAAGAAACCCGCTGATGCTGCGCGCATGCCGCAGCCGATCGTCCAACGTGAAAATGACGATGGCGAGAATGATGCCAACGCTGGCTCCACGGCGGACGAGGAAGAGTTTGGTGAGATGGTAGGATGATTTCACGACTTGCAATGAACTGTAACAGACATCACTGTACATAGCTTACAGGGTGTATAATAATATATAAGTAATTCGCGACTACTGCACCATGACACATCATAGGAATTCATCATCAATTTGCAACAATCGAGATCCAGGTACCCCAGATTCCGCTCAAAAAAATGCAATAGAGAAGAGTCCCGCTATCCCGCTAGTAACAACGCAACGCAACGCAACGTATCCGTAAGTCATCATGAATGAAAACCCAGCTCCAGCAAACTCCATGCTACCAGTCCAGTCCCACACGCCACTTTGCAATAAAAGATACATACAATGTCGTCATCAATTAGCCACTTGCTCCGAATCTTCTCGCGGCTGTCGTTCGTTTTGTTCCTGCTGCTGCTGTTGTCGCAGCTGCTGCTCCTTCTTGGCTGCCTGCATGCGATCATGCTGCGCCACCGTGTCCAGAATGGCCTGCATAAGGCGGCTCTCCGAGTCCGGTCCATCGTCGTCGTCACCAGCGGCGTTACTCTGTCGCCTACGTCGACTTGTGTCGTTGGAGGTGGACATTGGCGGTCGGGTCTGGGGATCGCTGGCTGCACGGTGATGCTCACTACTGCTGCCATTGGTGCTAGCCGATGGGACCGGTGCGCTGGGGGCAGACTCCGCTCGGCGAGAATCGTTCGAGATATTATTGTTCGGCGGCGATTTCGGCGCCGTTTGCGCGCTGCGTTTCTCGTTGCGCTGCGTCTCGCGGGATCCCCCATTGCGAGTATCTTGCGGCTGAGCTGAATCATCCGTTTGTTGACTTGGAATTGGGTACTGTCGTAGTTCTTCCTCTTTGACCTCCTTCCAGGAGCATTTGGCGTGCTTTTTCGTGCAGCCCTGGCAGGCGGTCAGGTTCTTGAGGCAGTCCATTTGCAACCGGCGGCAGCGGTCGCACGGCGGCAAGATCCGCATGCCGCGCTGCAGCTGCTCCATGCGCGCGACCATCTCCATCTTGAACGGTCCGCCGTCATCCCTGTCGTTTTGATGGGATGACTTGGGCTGTGGAAGAAGCGACGATGGGGTATTCGGGATAGGCACCGCGCCGGCAGCATGGCCGTATCCGCCGTGCTCCGAGGAATCCGTATCACGGGCCCGCGAACGGCCACCGCCCCGCGAATTGCTGGTGGCCGGAGCATCGCCGTCGGGATAGCCACGCGCCTGACGCTCCGAAGTGGTAAAGAACTTCTTCATCAGTTCGGCCCTCGTCTGGGGCGAGGCACCCTTGATCGAGGTACCGTTAATGATGGTGATATTGTCGGTATTTGGATGCGATCTCATGAACTGGGATGACGGATCGTCGTCACCCGGTCGCATGCTATTCACAGCCACAAAACCCGTCGATGGACCGTAGGAAGTCCCGTAGCCAGGATGACCATTAGTCTGTCCCGATTCGGCCATGCCGTCATGGCGCGCAGGGCTGGTCGACTGGTTCCGCTGCTGTTCTCGCATCGCCATTTCTCGTCGACTGGCAATTGCGTTGCGACGGTTTCTCAGGCGATACGTCAATTGCCTAGCTCGAGCGGCGGCTGCAAACGTCAGCGACCCATGGCGCTGTTCTCAGGCCACGGTCCTCTACTTACCAGAGTCGGCCATCTGGATGATTTGTTGCAGGTTCTTCTCGAGAATCTCCAGCGCGCCCAGTTCCTTCTCCTCGTCTTCATCGATGGGCTGCTGGGGAATCAGTTTCTGGGGCATTCCGGACGCAATCAAAACGTAGTCCTCCTCGGAAATCTCAACGCGACACTGTTTGGTGTAGAACTGACAGACCCGCACGCCGTTTCGGGTCCTTTCGAGGTTGAACTGCTCGGGCTTGTTTTTCGCAAACTCTATCACGTCCAGCCAGGTCACATTGCCACCGTCTTTGCTGTGCGACTTGAGAACGCGTGGCGGGCCGTCGAACAGGCGCTCGAAGCGCTTCATCAGGATCGGACCCAGTGGACAGGCACCCAAATTGCCCGCAATACTCTCATGGCGCTGGAGCACGCCGTCATACTCGCCGATCAAACGCAAAATGGTATGCAAGCTGTCATCGGTTGAGACGAGAGGTAGATTCTCCTGATATTGCCGCGCAAGGTAGTTGATATGCAAGTGGTTGGTCTGGGTCTTGGGGACCTTGCTCACCGGCGGTGGCTGATCGCCGGTGGGTGACCGCGGCCTCTTGTTGGAGGGAGAATCGGACGGCGCCGTTCTGGAGTCCATCTGGTCAGGAACTCATGGAAGATAATTATATTTACAGGTTTGAAGGGTGATATGAAAGGAAAATTGTGTCTGTTGAGGAGGGGAGGAGGGGGTTGGGCGGAGGCGGGCGCCGGCCGGAGCGGAAGAATCAGCCCGGCGTCGGGGTTCGGCACGGGGAAGAGCGCTTGCAGGGATCCCTGCCCCAGAGGTCCAAACTCGAGGGATTCTCCAAAGCCAGGGCCTGGGTAAGTTACGGGTTTTGGCTTATGGAAGAAACTGAGATTTTGGGACTTAAAGGACAGAGGAATGTGATGTTGATAATGGAGGATGACCAATACGATTTGGATTCACTTTGGAAGCGCCAACTACTGTTAGAACGTGGAATGGGGCCATTTTCTTTCACGTAGGACTAAGCGCGGCAATGCGACCGCAACCTCATTGCCTTATGCGCCTTGGCATCCTTGCCACGACCAGCAAGCAACCCAGGGAATGCACAGATCGTTGTTCTCTAGCGACAAGCCACAAGACACCATCACGCCGACATGACCTTGGTCTGCGACCCTGGAGCCCGACGAATGGACGAGCCTGCAGGCTGAATGCCCAAGGAGGGAGCGGAGGAGGCCCCGGCTCCGCCGGATGATTCCGCTGGGGTCGCCGGAGCGGCCACGGATTGGCTGGCGCTGGTATCACCGTAACGATCCTGTAATGACGCGTATTGATCTGGGCAATTCCATTCGACCAGGCGGATCGGATGTTCGCTGGCTTGGTATCGGCCGTGTCACGACCGACCATGGAATTTCTCCGTGCTTTCCTCGGATTGCGCATTTTTCCCTTTTTACGGCTCCCCGACTCCCCAGTCCGGTCAGGCCAACCGCTAAGCTTGCCAACTGGCATAGGGAAGGCCAGGCGTGACTAATCCTGCCACGGAAAAGAGTTCTTCCGACGGGGAGGACGGTCTGGGTACCGCCTTGGCCCTCGCTCTTCAGCCCTTTGGACTCCGGGAAACCCGTTTGTCGCCTTGGGCCGTGTGCCACCCCACTCCTCAGTTTTTTTGCTACGACCCTTCCTGGCCACAAGACACGGCCGATACGAGACTTGTACGCTGACTCAGCGACTTGCCGCCGCTCGCGGTCGATTACTCAAAGGTCCTGCAGTCTGACGGTCTCTAACAACGTGGTTATGGCCGACCGAAGCTCATTCCGCGGCGGCCGCAGCGGTCGCGCCGGCGGAGATCGACGTGGCGCCCAGCGAAGTGGCGGTGCCGGTGGCGGTGCACAGCAGCAGCAACAGCAGCAAGAGAAGCCGAAGAAGGAAAACATTCTGGATCTGTCCAAGTATATGGACAAAGAAGTCAATGTGAAGTTCAATGGCGGGCGGGAGAGTGAGTATTAGTTTACCCTCCCCCGATATGGTCTGGGTTCGGTGCTTTATCTAACGAATTGGTTGCAGTCAGCGGCATTCTCAAGGGGTATGATCAATTGATGAACCTCGTCTTGGATGATGTCAAGGAGACCATGCGCGGTATGTCGACGGTTTGAAGCCATTCTTCCGCACGATGTGGCTAACTGAACGGTAGATGAAAACGGTAACGAAACCACCCGGTCGCTGGGCCTGATCGTCGCCCGCGGCACGTTGTTGGTGCTCATCTCCCCGGCCGACGGCAGTGAGGAGATTGCCAACCCATTTGTGCAGCAAGAGGAGTGACGGTCCAACCAGGACTGTTGATGTTTGTTTCTGGGCTGCACATCACACACCCGCAGGACCTCCGCTGAAGTCGGATGGTCCTCTTTGTAAGTCGGGCTGCTCGTCGGCGCGCCGGGTTTGCCATTGGGACCTGCGGCCTGTAGTAGATGGTCTATACCAAATAGATACCCACGCGAGATCTTATGAATGCAAACCACTCAAAAGGCTGAAGCATTTCGGCCAACATCATTATCCAGCTACCTCTATACTTCATTACATACAACCGAGTACATATCTCCGTATCCGACCCAGATCGTTCAACCAACCTCCAGCCCAAACAGCCGCATGACGCTGAGCCAAATCTGTAGTCAACCCAGCCCGATCGAGCAGATCAGTGCATCCGACGGGGAGTGCTGGTCGGGGCATTAGTGCTAGCAGTTGAAGGCTTCATCAAAGCCTGGAACGATGACTCCAATGCCTTTTTCAGCTCTTTGTAGCTCACAACAAAGCAGCTCTGCTCATCGCGGCTGATCAACATGATCTTCTCGTCTGTTCCCGCATCCAGCTTGTTGAGGGTCATCAGCACGTGGCCGAGATCCACCACCGGGTTATTTTGTGCATCCACTTGGTGGAAAACGTAGTCCCGGAAGAGTTTGAGGAAGTACCGCTCCCCATTCTCGGACCACTGTCGGTCGTGCTCGTACTCGGGGCGTTCGTTGATGAAATTGAGTTTCGTCAGTAGCCGCACCAGGCGACCATTCTCCAACTCCCGATACAGATCTGATGTGAGTTGGTCGTCCAAGTGAAGGGCTGAATCAAATGTGGAGATCAGCTGAGAAGAAATCCCGCTGACGAACATATCAATGTTTCGTTCTTGATCCTTCTGTTGCGCATTCAAAAGCCAGAGGACCGAGTTCTTCAGTTGCGGGCTGTACACCCGCGAAAAGTGTTCCATGGCCTTGCCTGGGGTGTGCATTACGTTCGGTGCATTCGCGCCGAGAGTTAGGATAAGCTGGCCAAACTTCACCAGGTCCTCTTGCTGCAGATCCGAGATGGATCGCTCCGTGTCATGTTGAACAACGTCCAGAATGGAACAGGCATTCAGACGTATTCGGTTCTTGCTCGTCAGCAGAATCTTGCTCGGATCCAAAACCCGAGCAGCAAGTCCACTGCTATGGATGATTTTCAATGCGGACGCGATTTGAGTGACATAGCTCCAGAGCACTTGCTCCGGGATAGGCGCATTGTGCCGGTTTTGGAAGCGGTTCCCGGCACCTAGATGGTGCTCCGCGAGAGTCTTCGACAACGGATGGTAATCCATGACGAAAATCAACGAGCTGTCCTGGAACACCCGAGTTGTAAAGGCATCGTGAATGGTCACAATACTTGCGCTGCATATTCTCTTCCATGCCTGGACGGACCGAATTGCTTTCTCGTTGGTTAAGCGAAAGCCTTCCAGCCGACGCAGCACGTAATAGTTCCCATCTTTACTCGACTGGGCCTTGTACACCCAACTTGGGTAGCCGAACACGGCTGCATTCTTCTGATGGGAAAGGTCCAACGGAACGAGCGAATGGAAGTGTTCGACATGAGTCGGTAGAGTCGAATCTGCGACGGAAAATCAGCACTGTGCACTGGATAAAGAATCCCCAACAGAGCGTACTTGGTAGGGTCTGAAGAGTGGCAGCGGCTTTCCTCTGTAGTTCTTCCCGGAGATCGCTAGGGAGAAAGAGGTCATGAACATTACGTTGATAACTCATGAGATTCTGGCTATGTGGCCCAACAGGCGCGTAGAGGTGATATTGAGGCTAAATGGCAGGCAGTCAGCGCCGCAGTGTACCCCATGTCGACGAGTGAACACTTACAGGTTGATGAAATCCAGCTTGTGCCGGATAGAATGCAGCACCAAGCGTAGCTGCGGCTGCGGTCGTGTCTTGGGAGTAAGGATTGGCCGGGACAGTGCCGTTGCCTGCAGCCAGGGTGGACGGGGTAGTGACAAACGGGTCATATGAAGCAGCAGCGGGACTGAGCGCTCCATTCCCAGATCCCGACACGGTTACCTGTGGTTGAAACTCGCTCAAGTCAGCCGAAGAACGCGCTGCACGACAACGAGCCGATGCTCGACGGGGGAAACGCGGGATGGGAGATAGTCGCCCGAGGGAGGTCCGAGGCGGTGACAAGGAGCCGGGCGACCACTCAAAGGGCAGCGACGTTGACCGGACGTTTCGGGGTTCGAAGGGAATCGCAAGAGCATTGAGATTGCCGGACGAGTCACCCGAGGACGCCATGATGTCGTCGTCGCTGTCGTCATCACCATCGCTGCCTGGTGTTGTTGTTGTTGTTGTTGTTGTTGTCCAAAAACATACAAACGAAAACAAGAACAAAGGAAAGGCAAAATAGGAAGGTGCGCGCTTACCATAGTCGCGTCGAAGCCCTGAGGCACAAAGTCGGGCACGTCGGCCACGGACCATTCGGACGGAGTGGACGTGCTCGCACTCGATCCTGCTCGCCGTCAGCATCGAGATCCTGACGCTGGTCGCACCTCAGACGTCCGCGGGAGCTCCACCTTTTGGTTGAAATGGCGCCGCATTGGCTGCCTGGGGTGAGATCGTGGATTTCTTCGAGGACGTCGAGGGCGAGGAGCCATTGCTGGTAAGCGAGGGTGTAAAACTGGGAGATTCGACGTTCAGGCGCTTCTTGCTGCTGCATTTGGATCGTCAATCAGCCTCGGCACGAGCTACGAATGAGATCCGTCTTGCCAGGGTGAATTCCGACCGCGGGACGGCACCCAAGTGATGTCGAATTCGCACCTTTCCTGTTGATGCGTTGAACTGAACTTGTGTGGATCGTGATTGAATGCGCAGCCTGTGCGTATCGATAACAGTCAGCTTCGAGAGCATGCCGAGTAGCAAGCTGACAGGCTAGAATCCTTGGAAGTACCTTTGTCTTCATATCGGCATTTCCCATAGATAGTAACATTGCGACAGAGGGTGTCCTTTGCATTTTCAGACACGCCTGGTTATGTCAGCCAGCAATCACAATCACCATTGCCCGAGGAGTCGCCAAGATAATCCTAACGACCCTACACGATCAACTAAGTGTGATGACTGAACAGTGTAACCCACCTCGCCCTTTTGGTTTGGGAGACCCCGTACTGCGACGGCCCTCGTCGAGGCCAGGCTTCCCACTCGAAGCCATGGTTGTCAACGGATCACAGGTGCCTTTAGTCAGCCCCGAAGAGTCTCCATTGAATTGACAGCGAGGAAAATCGCGGAACGACGGCGTTCGGAAAGCCGCATTCCTCGCTGCGAGTGACGCGGAGTGACGATGTCGATGACAATATTCCCCGCAACCGGGCAATCGGGGACCGAACCGAATCTGAGCGAAAACACAACGCCGTCTACTAACAACCGAAACGCTGAGTACAGGCTGAATCCGATCAATGGGGGAATACTTCCACGATGCTTAGGACGCAGTGCACCGCAGAACAGATCGAGGACGGGTGGGGAAATTGAAAGTGATCTGACAGCGGATCAAGAGCCCAATCTATTTCGGTCGATACCGTCGATCTGATCGGCCCCAAAGGATTCAGACACCGGCGCAGGTGCCGCTGAATCGTCCACGCTTTACGGCCGGGCCCTTAGTGACGGAGTGCGAGGACAGACTACATCTACAACAGTAGGTCTGGTCGGCCACGTTCAGTGTGAAATTTCGAGGCGTCGAATCAGTTGGCCACGCGCCATGCATTAGCTTGGCTTTCACCGCCTTCGGTCTTGATGGTACTTTGAAGCATGGCGGATTGTCGCCAGGATCAGTGCAACCACAAGCGCCAAAGTCAATCAGTGAAAGAGTCATCGTGGAGATGATCGGCGTTTGTAATCCGTGTATAGCCCGTAGATAGTACTCTTTGCCATTGTCGGTGGTCAAAGATCAGATTGGCCTTACGGCAGTAAATCTGGACGGGATTAATGGCGAATGGGCAAGCTCCGCCCAGTTGGCCAGTTCATCATCTCCGGAACTCCTTTCAAACCAACTCCCCCTAACGTTGACTCAGCTTCAGCTGTCTTTTGTCGCTGAGTCTAGCAGATCCTGACACAACCGTGCAATCGGGCCAGTCAGCCGCGCACCTCGTATGGCGCCCTCCGACTTGTCCTCCGCATAGGAACAGTTTAGTCCGCCATGTCGTCGACTGACGCCGCGGATATTGGACAGCTGGCGGAGAGCGAGCGGGCAGCTCTGCAGACCTTCACTACCGTCACTGGCCAGGATCCTGCTGCGGCGATTCCGCTATTGCGGCGATCGCAATGGAACGTGCAGGTAGGATATTTTCTCTACCGGGTAACTACCACTTGTTTGCGATGTTCCAGATCTAATGTTGCCCTTAAAGATTGCCATTTCCAAATTCTATGACGGCGAAGGTCCCGACCCTCTGGAGGAAGCACGCGCGGCGCTACATGACCCGCCACCGCAGAGCCGGCGCACCCAGAATCTGATGCTGGACGATGACGATGTTCCTCCACGCCGAGCAACCGCTGCCGCGCGAGCAGCCGGTCGAGAGCCCGCCCCGCGCGTCACGACGCAGCCGCAGGACATGCCTCCGTTGCGACCCCCGTTCCTTCTCACCATCCTCTTCTCCCCCTTCAACCTCCTCTACCGGCTGCTTTACAGCTCCTTCCGATTGCTAGGCACGCTCTTCCCGTTTCTGCCGCGCCTCTTCAATAACATCGGTGCCGGCACGGCACTACGGGGCCTTCGAAGTACGAGCGGGAGAAGACCGCTGGCGCCCAAAGACACCGCTGCCCGATTCATCCGGGAGTTCGAGGAGGAATTCGGCAGCCACCCGCTGCCGTTCCTGGAGAACGGGTACAACATGGCACTGGAGATGGCGCACCGGGAGCTCAAATTCCTCATCGTTGTGCTCCTCTCGCCGGAGCACGACCACACGACGGCGTGGGTGAAGGAGACGCTTATGTCGCGTGAAGTGGTCGAATATATTACCAACCCAGCAAACCGGATTCTGCTCTGGGGTGGCAACGTCCGCGACTCGGAAGCGTATCAGGTAGCCAACTCGTTGCGCTGCACTAAATTCCCATTTGCGGCGGTGATCGTCCACACTCCGGACGCCGGCACCAACGCCATGTCGACGATCGCGCGGATCTCTGGGGCCACGACCCCGTCTGAGTTCCTCCAGAAGCTCCGCACCGCCATTTCGCAGAACTCCGAGCCGCTGGACCGCGTCCGCGCCCGGCGCGCGGAGCAGCAAGCAGCGCGCACGCTCCGAGAACAGCAGGACTCCGCCTACCAACGGTCCTTGGAGCAAGACCGGGAACGTGCCCGCCGCCGCCGCGAAGAAGAAGCCGCACGGCAGCGCGCCGAGGCCGAGGCCGCCGCGCGGATCGCCGCCGAAGAGAAGCGCGCCCGCGATCTGCAGCAGTGGCGGCAGTGGCGGGCGCAGTCCATCCCCGCCGAACCCGGTCCGGAGGTCACCGATGCAATCCGCATCAGCATTCGGATGCCGTCGGGAGAGCGGGTCATTCGCCGGTTCCGTCCGGAGGCCGAGCTGGAGGAGGTCTACGCGTTTGTGGAGTGCTACGATATCCTCCAGCAGCAACAGCAGCAGCAGTCAGAGCCCGTCTCGGAACCGGAAGGGTTCGAACATAAGTATGGCTTCCGGCTGGTGTCGCCCATGCCGCGTACTGTGTACGATGTGGAATCCTCGGGGACCGTCACCGTCAAGGAGTGCATTGGGCGTGGGGGCAATCTCCTCGTTGAGCCGATTGATGAAGACGAAGAGGAGGAGGAAGAGGAACAGGGCGCGGCTACGACAACATGATGGAAGGGCCTTGCCCGGAAATTGTTATTTGTATTATTGAACTACGTAGATTTCGATCAGTTTTCCGTAGTGTATGCTGTGGCTATTTTGTTTTACTGAAGATCGGCTGGTAAGGATTATTCAGAAATATTACTAGACTTGACTGATCGCGATGAATAGTACTGTCTACTCCGAATGCCGTGTATATCTATTATCTAATGGGTATTATGCGGACAATGTAATCAGAAATCGATCTATATGATTTATGCATCCAACACTGTCCATGAACATTCCCTGAAATCGAATGGTCTGAATTCCCCTCGCTGCTATGTATCACGAAGTTCAGAAACATATAAAACACACCAGAACAATCCAATTATCCCAATGCAAGATATACTGTAGTAGAAATGCAAGGTGGAAAACTCGTTAGAATACATTAGCCAGGTTCAACTCTCCTTTTTTGCTTTCTACGAAACAGCGGAAACAATGCTAACAAGACAGATGGATCACGCTGATCCCCAATGGTAATAACTCAGTACAGTATTAAGTAGTAAGGAGTGTGTATGTGAGTCCGTAGGTACACGCCTGATGGACGCGATCTTTTTTCTCGGTTTTTTTGGGGGTTTATCCTCCTCTCCAACTCCAGCAAATATGCACTGGTATGTTCCGAAATGCAAAACGCTGAGAAAGAAAGAAAGGAAGGAAGAAAGACATGGAAGAAAGTAAAGAGAAATAATTATCGCTTCTTGCCGTTCGGAATGTCCTTGAGAATATCGTCAAAGCTCATCGTCGGATTGTGTCGCACAAATGGCTTCGCTGGCGGCTCCACCGGCATAACCCCGGCGGGCAGGGGCAGGGCCTCCAGCCCTGGATGGATCGAGCCTCGATGGCCGGCTGTTAGCAAGCCGGGAGAATTTGTCCGCGGTCCGTTGATTGGCGACATGCCACCGGGACTAAGCATATCCGATGACGACCCGATGGACGATTGCGGCGCGGGCGCGGGCGACGAGAACAATGAGGCCGCGTCTTCGTTACTTGTGATCGGTGAGCTCAGAGTCGCGCTCTTCTCGGCCCATTGCTCCGCAACCTGCCAGCAGTGGCTGCGACGGTACACGCCTTCCACTCCGTTGGTCACCACGTCCGACGGCAGACTGACCACGCCTTGGCCGCCGGCAACTCCGAACCAGCTACGACCCGTCTTGGGGTCGTTCTGTACCCAGGGCGCTCCACCCCGCGGGGCGACGCACAAAAAGTACTCCACCCCCTGTGTATGCTGGAGGTTAGGCACGTCCATGACCAGCAATGGCAGAGATTGGATGACAGCGTAGAGGAAAAGCCACTGCCCGATACGATTGTCGATGATCTCATCCAGACACTTTCCATGCGCACTACGACGCTCGAACTGCATGAAGCTCTCCACGAAATCAGTGGGTTTCAGGCTCTCGCGGCTATACGACGCCATGAGGATCGCGTTGATGTCAGAGTCAGCCAGTTTCTTGGTGCGCTCCTTGGCCTCTTGTTTGGGATCGAGAGGTTTCCGGAACACGGCCGATAAGCTGGGAAGCTGCGGCACATCAAAGGGAATTGGAGGCTGCACTGGCGGCGTGCTGCGATCATACTCGCTCATCATGCGACGCATGCCCCGGTACACTGCCTCCACCGGATCAGGGACATCAAGATCCTCGGATGCCATGTCTGTGGTCCGCGTTGTCAACTGTGTCCGGTCGGCAAGAATGTCGTACAGGTTGCAGAAGTCCTCGTAGACTTCCTTGAGCAACAGGCGGTTCAGCCCACTCTCCTCGAAGTCGTTCTTCTTCGATTTGGCCTTGGGAGGCCACGAGCCATACTTCTGGCGGTAGAATCCCATGACATGTTTCCGCATCGCCATGAAGGCCTGTTTCCACATCTTGAAGCGGACAACCTTGTTCTCGGCCGCCGAGTTGGAGTTGGCGATACCGGCGAACAACGATGGAAAATCAAAGTCCTCCAATTTACCCCGCATAACCTTCAGCCGGTTCTCCAGATCGATGTAGCCGCGCTCTAGGCGTTTCTGCGTGACGGGGCTGATCAGATCGTACTTGGGGCTGTGTAGCTGGCGCAAGTCCGCCATCTTGCCGACACCATGGACGAATCCTTCTTGGAACAGCGGGAAGTACCGTAGCTTCTCGCCCAGAACAATGGCCTCGATCGTCTTCTCGCGGCTCTTGCGGACGTCTGACAGTTGGAGCTCATCGCAGTAGTTAGCAAAGCTGGTAGTCGCAACCTCGCCAAAAGTAGATCCGTCGAGGTTGGAAAACTCGAACCGACGGAGCAATTCGGAGACCTCCAGCAAGATTGAGAATAGGCTTGGGAACCGGGGCGTCGAGATAAGGGCCTGGCCAAGCAAGAATGCAAAGAGGTTGCGGTAGAGTAATAGTGAGTCGATATCTTCTGTCGATAGCCCGTTCTGTCGGTTGGTCACGTCGCTAGTAAAGGGAATTGGGAGGTAAAGGTGCAGCTCCTGGGCTTCAGACTCTTCTATCATTGCCATGCGATTGCTGGCAGTACTTGCCCAGTCCTGATCGGCCCATTGATCCTGTTCCGGCATGCCGTCGGAATCGGAAACGGTCAAATTCTGTGTCGATTGTTGCAATGTTTCCATTTTCGGATCCGTTCCCCGTGCCATGTAGTTTAACGAGGGGGAATCTGCAAAGACGGCAGAATCTACCTTGAACGACGGGCCGGGCTGCGTGAATTTAGGAAACAAATAGACATATGTATCGCCGTGCTCGTTCCACAACTCTTCGATCTAGTGAGTTGGTGGAGATCAGTCATCGCCCTGAGAAACAATTTCACTGACCACATGCAAAAGAAGGAGAGTACCTACCGGCTCGCCTCGCACAAGAGGACCCAAATCATACGGAACTTTTTCATTCAATCCGGCGATCCAGGCCTCTGGGTTCGCAGAGCGAGGCTCCGCGGGGCTCGCATTGGACTGTGCATGCTTGCCAGAACCCAAACTTCCTCTCTTGGCTGCGTCTGGAGATCCGGAGCGTGAGGATGGCCGCGAAGGCAGAAGACCGATAAGACTCGAGGGACGCGATAAACTGAGGGAGCGCCTTCCGCGTGCCTGTGGATTATGACCGCCGTCATCGGCTAAGTCCTGGTTAATCGCAACCAATGGTGGAGGCGGCGGTAGAGCGGAGAGATCGTCGGGTACGGCAAGGTTGGCCGGGCTTATTGCGGTTCGTATCTCTGAGGGATGTACCGCCGGTGATGAGACATGGCGCGGGGTCATATGTGCCGAGTTTCCATTCCGTTTATGGTCTGCATTTGACCCTATATCGGGAGACGGAGAGTCTGCCTGCGCGACCGAATCCCGCGACTTGAGGGTAAAGAGTGACGAGATCCGACGGGCTGACTTTGCCGGAGCGGACAACATCGTGTACGAGAGGAATGCTCAACGGAAACGTCGTTGTCGGTGCGCCGGATGATGGATCATGAGCTGCTATGGGACACCCCGCACGAGAATTTCGAATATGAGCCGAATGGCCTACGGCGTAGAAAAAAAAAATACTCCGGGAATGGCGCAATCACGAAAATAGTATGATCAGGCTGCAGGAGGAGGAAGGGACAAAGCGGAATCGCATAGGTTGGAGCAGAGCTCGCCGAGTCAGGGCTGATGGGAACACGTGCTTCAACAGGCAAATTATTGTGGTATCACGAGCCGCAACTGCAGAGAGTTTGAAGATCTCGTATTTTGGCCGCGATGGGTTGTAATATGGCCTGCAATTGCTGATTTTCGCTTTCTTGAGGATATTTTCTAGAGATTCTTAGGCTGCTGAGGAAGAGAAGGGGCGCAGTGGTGCTGTGCCTAGGCACCCCGTTGCATAAAAAAATCCGAGGGTTTGGGTTATGTATTGCACAACGTCACAGCTTGGGCTGGACTCTGGAGCAAATTCAACAATTCATGCGGGCTGAGAAAACAAGGGACACAGGATGCGAGAAAGTGTTGTATTTAGGGGTAACAGTCCTTGCACTGCCTGACAATGCAGGCCATGGATGGGTCCAGGAATAGACCCTGGAAAGAGCGCTACGTTGAACTAATGAATTACGGCCACATTCGTGAGGATCTTCCTAACAATGCCAGAGCATGGCCTGAGGATGATGTGGATTGTGGAATGAGGGACTGGACTCTGATGGTGGGCCTCAGGCTGAAAAAATAAAAATGAACCGCCACCCCTAGCAACCTTGCTGCGCCGAAATACGACCCGCTGATGACTAATCATCCGCCAGCGTGTGCTTTTTTTAACCTTTGCCTTATATCCGCCGTCAGAGCCGATTCTAGCACAGTACGAGCAGTTACGTACAAAGGTGCGCGCCCAGTATGTACTCGTACTCTACACTCGTCATCCCTCTACAGAGAGCTCGGATGCTGTCACATCAAACCCTTTCATGGATCGTAGCCGATTCCTTCCGAAAGTTGTACCCTGGGCTTTGTTTTGGTTGTTGCCGAGTGCCAGTACCTAGTGCTGTACCGCGGATCGGACCAAGGGACAGGAACAACATGACGTCTACTTTCCAGAATTGAGTTCTCCGCGGAGTCCGATGGATTCCCTTGATGTGAGCAGGATTGCCTTCTATGCTGATCTCGACTCGACTCCTTTCCCATTGATCTCTGAAGAGACACCAGCACCAAGAGCAGAACTCAGATGTGCCGCTACCAGCTCAGTAGCATGGAGTCGTGATTGGATGCCCGGCGTGCGTCATGTGGCATAGATAATTCGGCATCCTTTCCCGGAATCTTGTCATGCAGATGATGCAATCCTTGATCGCATTCCTCAGGATCAGCTCCAAACATTCTTTCAAGTTAGTTTCGCGGTAAAAAAAATTGTCAATATGGCCAGTGAGGAATTCAGTAGTCCGGTAACTATGCATTAACATTTGGCAATTGCTTCGACTGGGACTCCGTGAGCCCGCAAGCTGCTTTCATGGGCTGTCACAGAGCGGGACCCCGACGTCATGTAAAGGCCAACAATGGACTAAGCTGTTCAAACGGGTTGAACATTTCATTGTCGCTGAACCAACTCAAACATGGGAATCTGGCTGAGACTACTCCAGCCAATGAATGAACTGCAGCATTCAAGAATCATTGTGTTTGGACGTGTCCACCACCTTGATTAACTGAGATTGCGATATCGAAAACAGTATATAAAGTGTGGACCTTTATGGGCAACGAAATCACTTACGCAATCATGAGAATCGCGTGAAGTTTAACATGCCATTGGTCTTCTTTTCAAGAAGCAGCGTGCTCAATGCAGTACTTAGCAACAGGACAATGAAGCCAAAAAGATGTTCAACACACATTCTTCCATCGATGTTGCCTTTCTCTTTGAACAGAATGAGCCATCCATTGTCGTTTTATGTTTCAACATTGCTCCGGTTAGCTGTCAAGCTCGGAACAGGTGTCTACATCACTGTACTCTCCGCAAAATGCTCTTCTTCCACCCTGGAAGTACCTCAGCAGGGTAATTCTTTGTTCAGTGCACGAGCTGCATGTCAGTGAAATCAGAAGCTGTCAGCTCACGACTGTCATCATCCGCAGTTTCACAAAGTCATGACTACATAGATCGATATCTCCGTGATGAATGAGTCCGTGAACAACCGATCAGCGGAGATTGCCCGCTGAGGTTGGCGACTACTCTTGACCATTGCTACACTCAAACTGGCTTCGAACATCAAATCCAAGCAGTTTCAAATCCGGGCATGGAATGGTGATTCCTCCGATGAGGGCTCCAAATTTTCATCGCTCTATCATGGAGGAGGAGCACTGTCATAGTACCGCCAGCTAATTGATAGCTGATGCAAAATCGAAATAATAATGACGGCCACAGTCGTGAGAATAATATTGATGAAGGTCTGCTTTATCAGTACAAATGCTATGTCTACCGAGGAATGGTAGGGCCAGCTTTCCTATTCAGGGCAGACACAACTTTACGCGTATTGCTTGATCAAGAAAGCTCGGCATGCCAAGATAGCCAAGCACGGCTCCCCGCACTATCTTGGCATTCCCACAATGAAAATTACAAGCAGTGCAGAAAAACAATATCAAAAACACTGAAAAATACGTTCAAATTTCAGACTAACCCAATCAGTGGCAATCACAAAGCCAAAACTGACAGCTTAATCCTCAAATGGTTTAGGCGATGATAAATTATCGTTCAAAATTGCCCCACCGGTTCGTATCCGGCTGTATTGCGGAGGCTTCGGGAGCCAGGGGACCCCGGAGCCCCTGACTAGGTTTCGCCTCGGACCAGGACGCAGCAGAACCGAGCATGAGACCAGCGGCCATTGGACAGGGGGTGTTCCTGGGGAAAAATCACTTGTCAGAACATTTGCACGATGAGACACTCAGGAGTTTCTTCTTCGTTTTGCGATGTCATGTCTGACTCATGGGTTGCATTCTTTGCCTCTTGATCTTTACCAACTAAACCAAGATGGAGGGTTGCACTTGAGATCTAGACACGAACCGCATGTTTCCCGTTGCTTGGGAGAAGGTTTAACGCTGATCGTCGGAGGACCAGGGTCCGACTACGACGTCCTCAATCTTGAGACTAGAGACATCACATGGAATCACCCTATGAGCAATAACCACCGAGAGGAATGATCGATTGCGCGGGAACCACAACTGCATTCCGTAGATCATAGAACTTGGATGGAGTAAACTGATAGATAAATGGGAGTTCGCCGCTATAAGCACTGCCCAGATCCATTGTCCATCACTCTTTCTTTTTGCATAATAGATCTCTGCTTTGTGCCAAAGCAGAGATCGATCACAAGGCCATTACTCCAGCCTTCGTGACCAACAGCAAAAAAACCGCCTCTGGTTATTCCCACTCCTTGATCGACGTTGATCTCGAGCAGGAATACAACCTTTTCCTGCCAGACGAAGTCGAAGCGTTTCATCTCAGACGGACGAGGAGATTATCCACCAATCACCCGGCTCGGTGTCTGAGCGAGACGACGGCGGAGCGAAGTCGCCGCGATCTCCCATGGGTGGAGTCCAGCTTCGGTGTCGAACCACGTCTGGTTAAGGTTGATATTCGTCAACCAGGGTCGTCGGGGTACGAAGTGTTCCCCAGTGGTGGTGAATTAATCTAAATTAAAGAGGTAATTTTCCGGAGAGAACGCCAATAACTGTTCTATTCTTATTGATCTCTCTCCCATTCATTGGGGGTTCTTCACTCTTTCACTTTTGTTTTGTTTTCTTGGGCCACTCGTTCATTGAAACTCAGCCCTAAAAACCTCGCTCTTTTGTCCCGTGGCAGAGATCGCTTCTCTGCCACTGCTTCATTCTTTTCTTGTTTACGCTGCAGGCAGCTTCCATTTGGGAGTGAGTCTGTCGCAACGGCTTTCCTTCAAATCGTCATTCCTTTCTGATCGACGACTGGTAGAGTTGGAGTCATTGCTAGTGTATGTTCATGATTCTAATGCCCAGTCAGGCCGTGTGCAGATTTACCTTCCTTCGATAAAGAAACCATTTTCGCATCTGCTGGACAGATACCGAGGAATTCTATATTCATCGAAAAGCTACAATCTCGATACCAAAATGCTCTTCAACCGCTTGCTCACTGCTCTCGGCCTGTTGGCTGTCTCTGTACAGGCGGCGCCTACGCCGCAGGCGGATGCTTCGGCAGCATCCGACTACTGGGTGGCTAGCATTAAGCGACAGGGCGTCGCTGCTTTTGGAAATGCTGACTACCAGATTTTCCGGAACGTGAAGGACTTTGGTGCTAAAGGTGAGTTTACACCACGAAGTTTAGGACAAGCATACACTGACTCATATAGGTGACGGGACCACGGACGACACGGAGGCCATCAATGCCGCCATATCGACTGGGAATCGGTGTGGTCTCGGCTGCGATTCTCAAACCACCACTCCGGCCCTGGTGTACTTCCCACCGGGCACGTATTTGGTGTCGAAACCCATTATTCAGTACTACTACACGCAGCTGGTTGGTGACGCGCTCGATCTGCCGGTGCTCAAAGCGTCGGCGGACTTCACGGGTATGGCGGTCATCGATTCTGATCCCTACACCGACACGGGGGAGAACTGGTACACAAACCAGAACAACTTCTTCCGCTCCATCAGGAACTTCGTGATCGATCTGACCGGCATGCCGCCAACTTCCGGAACTGGTATCCATTGGCAGGTTGGACAGGCCACGAGCTTGCAGAACATTCGCTTTGAAATGGTGCGCGGCGGCGACAACAATGTGCAGCAAGGTATCTTTATGGACAACGGATCTGGCGGTTTTATGTCAGATCTGGTGTTCAATGGCGGCAACTACGGCATGTTCCTCGGCAACCAGCAGTTCACGACCCGGAACTTGACCTTCAATGGCTGCAACACGGCCATCTTCATGAACTGGAACTGGGCCTGGACATTCAAGTCGATCACCGTCAATGACTGCGGCGTGGCTCTGAACATGTCCAATAACCCGCCCGAGATGACCGTAGGATCTGTTATGATCCTGGACAGCAGCATCTCGACGACCAGGGAATCCATCGTCACCGCTTGGACGCAGAATAGCAACCCGATCGGAGGCGGCGTGCTGGTCCTCGATAATGTTGATTTTACCGGCTCCCAAGTGGCCGTGGCCCATATTGACGGTAGCACCGTTTTGGAGGGTGGCTCTGTCGTCGACTCGTGGGTGCAAGGCAACACGTACACACCCCCTGGCACCTCCGGCGCTCAAAAGCGACATGTGACCGAGAGTTTGTCTGAAGGAGAGGATGCCTGCCCGGCCCCTGAAGTCGTGACCGTCACCAGCACAACGATGGTGCCGGCTGGGGCGTCCGCTGAGACTGCCGCTCCCGCACCTTCGCCTGCCGACGGATCCGCTGGCACTGGTCTTCAAAGTGTGGAATCCGTAGCGTCGACGGCAACTGCTAATGCTGGAGTGTCTTCTGCATCTGTCCAGGAGATCGCTTCCGGTGGCAACGCTGCGTCTGTCACGACTACTTCCGTCGCTTCCGCTGCGGAGACGTCCGTCGCTTCTAGCTCTACAAGCGCGACCCGTATCTTCCCGACCAATAAGGTCGCTGCATGCTCATCCACGCCGACCGTTGAAAAGGCGCGCACACAGGGGGCTGTCCAGCGGCCGCCGAAACCCAGCGGTCTCTTGGATGGTAACGGCCGGATCCTTGAGCGCACCCGGCCGTTCTACAACGACGTCCCGGCCAGCTCGTTCGTCAGCGTCAAGGATGCTGGTGCCAAAGGTGATGGGAAGACGGATGATACGGCGGCCATCCAGAAGGTCTTTGACAGTGTCACCAGTGACCAGATTGTTTACTTCGACCACGGTGCCTATCTGATCACGTCGACGATCAAGGTGCCGAAGAACATTAAGATCACCGGCGAGATCTGGCCGCTGCTGATGGCGACCGGCGACGCGTTCCAGGATGAGGAGAACCCCATCCCGATGCTTCAGATTGGTGAGCCTGGCGACGTCGGCGACGTGGAGATTTCGGACCTGGTCCTTGAAACCAAGGGCCCTGCTCCAGGCGCCATTCTCATGCAGTGGAATGTGGCCGGCAGCAGCCCTGGCTCTGCCGGCATGTGGGACGTCCACTTCCGCGTGGGTGGCTCGGCCGGCACGGAGCTGCAGAGCGATAAATGTGCTAAGACTCCGGATGTGACGACGAACCCCGACCCTCAGTGCCTCGGAGCGTTCATGCTGTTCCATGTGACGGAACAAGCCAGCGTGTACGTCGAGAACTCGTGGTTCTGGGTGTCGGACCACGAGCTCGATCTGGAGGACCACAACCAGATCAACATCTACAACGGCCGCGGCGTGTTGATCGAGTCGCAGAACCCGGTGTGGTTGTACGGCACGGGATCGGAGCACAACCAGCTGTACAACTACCAGATCCAGAATGCCAAGAATGTGTTCATGGGCCTGATCCAGACGGAGACGCCGTACGTCTATCTATCCTTTTGATATCTCTGTCATTAGAAGGTTTATAGCTAACGTGGCTGCCAGGTACTACCAAGCCAATCCCAACGCCCTGGTCCCATTCAAGCCTCAGAGCAAGTGGAACGATCCCGACTTCTCCACTTGCACGACGGACGGCTGCCGCAAAGCCTGGGGTCTGCGTGTGCTGGGATCCTCGGACGTGTTCATCTATGGTGGCGGGCTGTACAGCTTCTTCGAAAACTACGGACAGACCTGCCTGGATACCGAGTCCTGCCAGGAGAACATGATCGAGGTGGACTGCTCGCAGGTGACGATGTTCGGTATGAGCACCAAGGCAAGCGTGAACATGTTCACCTCTTCTTCCGGAGAGGCACTGGTGCTGCAGGAGGACAACAGGAGCAACTTCTGCTCGACCGTGGCGTTGTTTCAGCAATGAAGATGAGCGTGTTAGGGGGTTGACTTTCACTTCTTATCGTACATTTTTTTTTTTGGTTTAATAACTTTACAGCTGTTTCGGGAGTTGTATGTAAGATGAATGATATCAGAAAAACAAAAAAAACAAAAGGTTCATGAGTCTTAGTCTATCTATTGATCCTTCTTTGAAAATCTCTGCTTATCTTCCTCAGACAAACTCTCCCACTGGGGACGTGGAATCTCTAGCAAATCATTGGTTCGAGAGTACGTGATTCCTCCCAACCGCGCCATCGGGCGCAACTTTTCGATATCAATCAACGTGCGCTTCTCATCGATCGCATCCTCACGAGCCCAGAACCGCACCCCCTCGAGAATGAGCAGCGTAGCCGACACCTTTGACGGATCGACGCGGGAATGAAACTCGCGAGTCTCAACCAACTTGGCTTCAACGCTGAACACGGCTTCCTTCACACGCGGGGGCTTGACGATCGTCGAGGGAGCCGGAGTCAGACCCGCAACGTCGAACTCAGACACGCCGTAGGGCGCATCGATGCTGCAGAAGTTGGCGGCCTCGAGGAAGTACTCCGAGATGATGTTGATGACGCACTCGCGGGACTCAAGGATGTTGCGAGCGGTGTCCTTTTTGATCGGTGGGTTGGTACCGGGTTTGTTCCCCGTAAGGCTGACGATGAACAAGGGAGGATCATAGGAGATCATTTGGAAGAAGGAGAACGGAGATAGGTTGGCTGTGGGTGCGCCATTGCCGTCAGAGTTCGGGTACAGGGTGCTCACGAAACCAATCGGGCGCGGAACAACAGCGCTAATGAGAAGTTTGTAGTTGTCCAGCGGCGGGCGGCCCTCCGCGTAAGGGTCAATTTCGACATGGGACTTGCCGACGTGGTCGTCACTGTTGGGACCGGAGCCGGGCGTCCATGATGGTTTCCGCGTACGCGTGTAAACCGGACGGCGGGATTCGTCCCACTCGGGCCGGGAGGCCTCAACTTCCTTGAAAGGCGGGCGTTGTGACATTGTTCTTGGTTGATGTATAGATTCCTTTGTTTCTTTCAAGTTTTGCAGGAGTCTCTGAGAATGATAAAAGCCTTTCTTATGTCGAGTAATACACGCTTTGAAGACTTCGACCCGAGATACCCTGCTCAGTCAGCCAAGGCTCTTCCGATGCGGCGGGGTATTCCCGCGGGGATTCTATCAAACCGATAAAGTCGGAATAGCGGCTTAGGTACCATTGATGGGGGATTCCAAACGGAAATCAGAGTATGCGATGCTTTAATTATATATAATCTTATGGAAAACTCATGGATTTATGTCGCGCAATCCTAGCCCTCATACTTCCATCTTATCGAAAATTGAGCAGCGGGATAACCCCGCTTAGTCGCGGCATTTGAGATCGGCCTCCCGCGGGCCGTGGCGGAGAAAAGTCGCGCGTGGATCATGGACCATTCCGTCTGTGGCAACGACCCCAGTCAAAGGGAACGGAGACTCGGAGAGTCACGGGAATTCCAGGTACATACAGTGCCCTTTGGGACTGGTTCCTGGCAGCAATCACGCGTCGAAAATGCATGATTTCATCATCAGAACAAGAGATGTATCTATCTGGGAGCGTGATGTTTGCGCATGATTACTCTCTTAATCCCGTTCTCATTGAAGACTCTGTAATGTGTATTATTCGCTTTACGGATTACTCCGTACCGAGTTCTCCTACGGAGTACTCCGTACAGAGACGCAAGAGAAATGAGATCATCGACCTGGATGGCGGGAATCCCCCATTCTGCCCTTAGTTTGTCACATCTACCAGAGTGATTGCATTGCAGATTCCGTGGATGACATCCTCAGACTGGATTCATGCGCTGTGCAGCAACGTGCTTCCCATTGTTCAAGGCACCTGTCCGTTGATAAAACTGATTTCGAACCTAACAACGGTAGGCCGACTGATTTGGCCATCCGGGTTTCTGATGGATAAGAATGGTGTAATAGACAGACGGCAAGCCCAGATGTGTGATGTACACCAAACTCCAAAGTGCTTACCCTTGTCTGCGATAGACATGACTTTGCTAGCAAAGATCATCGAGAAGAGCGGAGTTTTGTACCAGGGGAGTTGCTCAAACAGATGGTCTAGATATTTGCAGTTCGCTCAACATTTCCATCATGAACGGGTTCAGTTCTTCAGAGCCGTCTCGCCAGTATCCGCACGCTTTCGCCGGAAATTCCAGGAGGCTCAATGTCACCGGATCTGTGCTCGTCTGCTCAAGATACATGCAGACCGCGATGCATTCGGGGACAATTCGGGCCACGATCCAGGGCTGAAAGGATGACATTGGGCATATGCGGCCCATCCAGTATGCTAGAATCATCAGAGCACGAGTATCCTTGGCCCGCAAGAGGTTGATGAACTCTGGTTGCAGGCGACCAATGAATGAGACGACGATATTATAGTGCTCGACTTGATCGTAGGGCTTCATCTCTAACATCGGACTGAGCATGCGCAACGGTTCATAATACGGGCTCGTTTCCTCCGTAGTCGTCTCGTCAATCCCACAAAAATTCGCTAGACCCTGGTGAAGACCCTCACGACCAGGCCGGTTATCCTCAAACGCTCGCTGTTCCTCGCCCATTTCGGAGAAAGGAATGTTCCAGATACTGTTGGGGATATAGGGCTTAGCCATTAGAATCAGGCAGCGAAGACCACTTTGCAGTGCCAGCCAATTCAAATCCGCCGGATTTGATGTGAACACCCACGACTGCTCCGGCCGAAACCCAATCGGACAGAGAGTGCTGGTGCCTAGAAGCATGCAAGTCCCAAACAGCGCATCAACATTATGAGGCCCGACCGGTAACCGCATTGCTTTGCGGTACGATTTGACGGCGCTCTTCCAGTGGTAAGCTTCCTGCGCTTGCCGGACCTTGTTATCCGGCTCGCAATGGTTGAGATGCAGGCATGCAGCTGCGAGAATCGTGTGCATCAGGTGGTCACACTTTGCCGTATCTCGTCAGATTGAAAACTCATGCCTCTAATTTACAGATACCTGGGCGTCTTACCGAGAAGGCCACTTTGATCATGTCCGTCTGCATGACTTTCCGAAGGTTAGGTTGAGGCGTTGCTGTGGCGACCGTGGTAATGAAGTGATAAAGATAGGCAATGTTTGTATATCGTGACGAATCGGGCCCCATGCGCACGAGTTTTTCGTGCTTCCACTGATTGAGTCCCACGAGCTGCTGCAAAGAGTCCTCGATCAAGTTGAGTGACAAAGTTTCGATGGTCGAATCTAGGGGAGCATCTCCCAAAGTCTCGAAATCACAAGTTATTCCATATTTACGACATCGTTCGCAGTGAGGCCGCGTCTCATCGCACTGGCCGCAACATCAGACCATCTGCGCGAGCTGGGGGGCCCTTTTGTTTGGGCTCACCTTGACCCGGCGGCGCTTGCAATTCCCGCATCCCAGTCTTGATTTGTGATGACTCCGCCGCTTGCCAGATTGTCTCTTTACGGGATTCGAATCAGACGTCTGACCTGACGTTGGGAATTGTACTCTGAAGACATTTTGGAATGGCGCGGAGGGTTTCGGTGCGCGTCTTCGCGTCAGAGCCGCTGAATTGTCCGTTGGTGTGGGCATGGTGTGACGTTCCGACTCGGCTATATTCCCTAGTGCTTTTTTTTTCCCAACACGTCGGGGAACTTATGAAACTGATGCCTTCGCACAGAAATGTTTAATATATTCAAACAAATTCAGCAATGCCTCAATTGCCCTGCATGCTGCCTGTTGCCACGTGCCTTTGCCCGACTGACTTGGACGCGAGGGAATCGGAACGGAAAAACTACGGGCTTGGATGCAAGCAGTGCTTCGCCATGCTTTTAGTGGAGCGGATACGAGAGGTCAAGAGGTTAACCTTAGCATGCCAAGGCTTGGGCGGACAGCTGATCGATGGAGTGGTTGAATTTTGCGAGTTGTTGACCAACCACTGCCGAGAGCTGAAGTGCCAAGCACTCGGTTCTTCGCATTCCCTACAACAGGGGCTGAAAAGTATAATCACAAGCCCATGCCGTATGGGCAAACCTCTTGAACCCTCGGGGTGTCAACTGTTCTGCTTCGCTTCGGCGGGTTTAAGTACAGTTGCCTACCGAGTACCATTGCAATGGTCGATCATGGTCGAGCAGGCCTCTACTCTCCGTACAGGGTAGCATGGAATCGAGCAATACGAGTAGTAACTGTATCACTTACCGTAACCTAAGACCTTTGAGTCCGGAGTACTACTGCTCGCTAAATGCTTCTAAACCGATAACCTCTATGTTTCAGTTAGCAATGTAGTAGCCGCATACACGACGGCCACTTAGTGCCAGACGTCAAAAAAAGAACAGATCGTTGGCAATGAGAATGATGTTTCTTTTTTCAGGTTCAATATTCTGTACCGCTCTTTCAGTAGTGCGTAGGCTACTGTCTCAAGCAGGTCTTAGCTATCGTTGATTATCGTTGATTCTCAATTAACAACAGACAAGTTACCAACAATCCCGTGGGGCATCAATTGAGAGCTGAGCATTGAGCTGTTCATATCTGATCGTCTATCAGCTCGGCAGCCATTCTCTACTCCACATCCACCATCGGAGCTGTCAGCAAAATATATTAACTTCTTGGTTACTAATTGCTTGTTGGAAGTTGGCCGAAAAACGATTCAATGGCCGACCGCCTATGTGTGCCGTACAGGAGGACTCGTACAGAGATTGCCGTTCACGTGGGTTCCGCCGCGTCAATCAGTGACATCAGAGGGCCCAATTTACCGTCCAGTTACTCCGTACTCCCGCAGTGATTTGAGATTTGATCGTAATTTGATCAACAGAGTTGGAGAAAAGGTGGATCCGGCTCAGGAGTACGGTACCTCGTACGGCAACGCTATGGTCGCCATGGTCACTGGGGTGTCAAAATTAGTACATTCTAACCCCATGCGGGGCCTGGACAGTTGCTTAGTGCCAACGCTATGGCTGTGATGGACGAATAAGAAGGTATTCAAGCTGGGAAGAAGGGCCCGCCGATCCGAGCGTGCAGATTCAATCATCAATAAATGGTGTTGGGAGGTATCCTCAAAGGCGCCTCTCCAGATGAACGGCAATATCAACTGTCAGCCGCAGCGGATAAGAGGACCGATGGAAAGACGGTGAGTGCTCAAGAACCGCGAGCATAAAGGGCGCGTTTCCCGGCCGGTGTTGTTGAGTCACTTGGAGCACCATCCCGCATTGTTTGTGCTGTGGTTGATTACCCCTGGTTCGTTCTCCAATCCAAATCGACAATGCGCTCGCTCGCGACCATCGCCGCCTTGTTGGCGGTGCCTTTTGTAGCGGCTCAGACCTATACCGATTGCAATCCTTTGGAACAAAGTGTGTACCACCTTTTGTGAAGGTTCACATTGGGAACGCTTGCTGACACTTGGGTTGACAGAATGCCCCGACGACCCCGCTCTCGGCAAGACCCTAAAAACCGATTTCACCCAGGGCGAGTCGAGCGACTGGGAAGAAGTCAAGGGTCCTGTTGCGTACGGCAAGGATGGTGTTGAGCTCACCATTCATAAGAGGGGTCAGTCCCCCACGATTCAGACAAGCAAGTACTTCTTCTTCGGCACTGTCGAGGTTGTCATGAAGACTTCCCCGGGCACTGGTATCATCAGCAGCATTGTTATGATGTCGGATGATTTGGATGAGATCGACTGGGTAAGGAGACGGAGTCTTCTCCCGCCATTATGTTTCCAAGCGGGAAGAAATGGACATGGACGCTGATGCTTGTGTCCTTGTAGGAAGCACTCGGAGGAGACAATGCCAATATCCAAACCAACTACTTTGGTAAGGGTGAGGCCGTCTACAACCTTGAAACGCATGTCCCTGTGGAGTCGCCGCAGACCCAGTTCCACTCCTATAAGGTGAATTGGCAGAAGGACAAGCTTGAGTGGATCGTGGATGGGAAAGTTGTGCGCACTCTGAAGGCCAGCGATGCGGGTGACCACTACCCTCAAACCCCGATGCGCCTGCTGTTGGGCATCTGGGCCGGTGGCGACCCGAGCAACAGCCCTGGCACCATCGAGTGGGCCGGCGGTGAGACCGACTTCTCGGAGGCTCCCTTCTCGATGTATGTGAAGGAGGTGAAGATTGAGAACGCGAACCCGGCCAAGGCCTACCGTTACGGTGACCACAGCGGCACCGCCGACAGCATTGAGATCATTGGGGGTACTTCGACTAGCGATGACGATGACGACGATGATGACAAGGACGACAAGAAAGACGACAAGAAAGACGACAAGGACGGTAAGGATGACAAGGATGATGACGACGACGAGACCTCTTCCTCGACCTCCACTTCGACAAAGACTAAAACCTCGGAACCTTCCTCCAGCGCCAGTGGTTCGTCGCCATCGACTACCGACAAGGATGCTATAACCAACCCGATTTCCGGCATCACCTACACCAACGGAACCGATTCTGATGACTCGGACCACGGCGATAGTTCGTCGGCGGATTCACCTGCCCCTACCGAGTTGGAGGCGCCGGATGCGGCCGTGCTGAGCTCTCGCGTGTCGGGCTCGCTGATCGTTCTCTGCACATCCTTGACTGCCTTGTTCGGCCTTGTCCTGTAACGGACAGTGTCGTTTAAGGTACTGTACATATACATAATCCCCATTACTTAATTGTACTCTAGAATCAGCTGCATTGTTCATGAAAGCAACCACTATGTATAGAACGACTTTCAGATTTGATGGAGTTTTGATTACGCCCTGTCATGTTATTCTAGCATGTCTATCAATGTACACATTGCATTTCGCTTCTTTGTCAAGTAATCGAGTTTCTGTGCGTGGGCCCCGTATACACCAAAGGTACTACTCAAACACATTGGAACATACAAAGAATCTTGCTACATTCTGTGGCCCATAACTCCTGCACCAAAAATCTCAAGTAGAAATAACTATGGAAATTATTCGAGCCGCTATCCTAAGCATCATGCTCTGTCAAGAAAATTGAACATACCTGCTTTGATGGGAGGAAGCTTGCGTCGATCTATCACAAAGTCGTGCTTTCAGTCGACCATCAGCATCAAAATATTGATCTCGAATCTTTCCCGCCCATGAGGTTCTCCGCGGATCGGTGAGAAGGAATCCATACTGATAGCCAGGGCAACTCGGATTCTATTTTTCGAATCATAACTATACTAACTGTATCAACTATGTACGTACAAAATTCCGAAACCGAACTTAAATTGGTGTGAGTTATGAAGATCAGAATGGGGGGTCTTTGAAATGCTCGGTCGAGCGGACTGTTTCCTTTGTCACCGCCATTTTCAGTTGTCACCAGTGCTCCTACTCCATACGGAGTCCTCTGTACAGTTTATGGAAATCGTAGAAAAGCATTCAGACCCTTACCATTTCGGGATGCAAAGAACCGCACTTTGGTACCCACGAGTTATTGCGGAAAAGCGGCAAATAAACTCTCTGGTAGGTTCCTGACGTCGGAGAAGAGCTACGCCTGAAGACAAGGCGACCCAGGAACAATCCGTAGTCGAGAATGACAAAAAAATTACAGTGGAGAAAGCTCAAGTCCTACAGCGTAGGTAACTTAGATATTATGCGAGGTATAGATCTAATTATAGACGAGCTGAAGAATCCAAGTTTCATACAAATTGACTGCTCCACTGAAGCTGTTCATTCCAGTGCAATGGTTCAAGATCACGAATAGCCAAAGAACGAGAATGCCAATGCAATAACCCAGAAAGGAAAGCTTGATTTAAAAAAAAAAATTGATTAGAAGAAAAACTAGAGTAATATGTACTCGTAGCGAAATACAAGAAGACAAAGGCAAAAAGGAAACAGGTCAACGACCAAACTTTTCAAAGACTAAACAAAACCCCATCCCCTTCGTTTCTAAGAGGTTCAAAAGCCTCATCTACTGAATGGTCAGCTCCACCGGCTTGTCGAGCGACAGCTTCGTCTTGATCGTGACGCTCTCACGCTCGCCGTTGAACTCAACGTCGGCGTCAGCATTGTCCGCCTTGACGGTCTTGGGCTTGGCCTTCTGGCCCAGGAGCGTGATCGACTCGACGTTCACCTGAGCATTGAAGCCGAACTTGCCGCTCAGGCGGAGGAGGCCGTTCTTGTAGTAGAAGTCAAGCTCCAGCGTGGCCTTCTGATGCAGCGAGTTGCCATCATCGAGGTAGAGGCTGCCCTTGGCGCTGCCGTCGCGGCCCGGAGCGATGATGAGGTGGAACGGCTTCTTGCGCAGCGCGGTCGTGGTGTTGGCGCTCGACGCCCGCACCGGGATGATGCTGCCGCCCCGGATGTGGATCGGGATCGTGGTGTAGTCGATGTTGTCCAGCGTAACCTTCTTGCCCTGTCCGCGGAGCGGCTTGCCCGTGTACCAATCGTACCAGAGGTCATCTGGGAAGTAAGCGTCGACGGAGGTGGCGTCCTCATCCGTGACGGGGCTCACGAGGATCGAATCGCCGTAGAAGAACTGGGTGTCGATGCCGTAGGTGTTGGGATCGTTCGGGTAGACGTAGAACAAGGGCTGCAGCCACGGCTCACCCGTCACCGTCTGATGGTGGAACTGGGTGTATGCATAGTCAAGCAGTCGGTAGCGAATATCAATGGCCTTCTTAGCCGCCTCCGTCGTGGTCTCCCAGCGGTAGAATTCCTGGGAAATGCTGCCGATCTCGTTGTGGTTGCGGAAGAACGGGTAGAAAGCACCCAGCTGCGCCCATCGAGCGCAGAGCGTCTCCGTGACGTTCCCTCCGAAACCGCAGACGTCCGATCCAACCATCGGAATCTGGAAGATGGACGCGAAGGCAAGCATCTGGGCAATCGAGATCCGGTAGTGCTCCCAAGTGCTCAGGTTGTCACCAAGCCAATGGCCGACGTGGGCTCCCGCACCGGCAAAAGTGCTTCGAGTGATAACGAGAGGGCGCACCGTCGGGCGACGTGCCAGCATGGCGACTCGCGAAGCCATACTCATCACTTGTTCGAGGATTAGCATGACTCAATTAGAGATTCCGGGTTCAAAGGAGACTTACTCGTTCCGTACAGGCTGTGAACGTCATACTCAACGTAGCCCTCTCCGGCATGGACCAGGTCAGTGTCGATGGTCTTCTGGCTCAACGGGCCGTATTCGTTCTGGATAGCATAGGGCGGAGTGAGCAGGTCACGGCCCTCCAATCCGATTTTCTTGCCCTTGCGCGACTGCGACGCACGCTTGGAGTGGCTGCTTGGCGGCTGGAACACATCCGGGAATCCAGGCAATGGCCGAGGGTTCTCCCGCACCGGCGGCGGGGCCGGAGGCAGGTCGTTGTCCTCGACGTACTGCTCGGGGTCTTCACATGGCCAGTCGCAGAAGTTGGACGGCTCGTTCATATCGATCCACAGTCCGTCAATATCAATGCCGGTGTCGCGGTTGTAGAAGATGCTGAATTCATTGGTCCACCAATCCTGAGTATCGGGGTTGAACCAGTCGGGATACACAGTCACGCCCGGCCACACTACTCCCTCATATTCCGAACCATCCGCATCTTTCAAGAAAATGCCTCGCTCCAATCCCCGATTGTAGGCCGGATTGTCACTCTTGCTCATCGCAGGGTCAGTCATGACAATGTAATGCTGGTCATGGTCATGCAAGTAGTCGACCAGCGCTCGGATCTTCGGAAGCGGGAAGCGCTCGGGGTCATTGGTGAAGGTCCGGCGGCGGTACATGTAGTCGATATCCGTCCACATTGTCTCAAGCGGAATGCCGGCCTGACTGTAGTTGTAGACAACCTCGGCCACATCGAAGATATCCCGGTAGCCATAGCGGCATTGATGGAACTGTTGTTGAACCAGAGGTTAGAGATGCATTGCCTTGTTGACTTGGGCCATCGGTCACTTACCCCAAATCCCCAGTAGGGCTGCATCGCCGGGAGGCCAGCAACCTCAGCGTACTGCTTGGCAACATCCTTGGGCGAAGGACCCGCAAAGAAGTACAGGTCAATGATGCCGCCAATTGTATTGTACTCGAGGTACTGCTGACCATCGGTAGTGCGATTGATTTTGATGTCCATTCCGTTGGAGTTCAGAAGGAACACTCCATGTGTGCCCTTCTTTCCACGATGGTCAACATAGATCGGGTGAGTTCCATAGAGGTTGCTCCGTTCCGGAATGCCGTACGAATCACGGTTCCAGATTGTGCGAGTGTAATTGTCCGTCGGGAGTCGCAGAGGATCCGAGTGCTCACCCAATCCGTACAGGTTGGGTTCCTGCGGCAGTTCCGTGCGCAGCCGGACATACTGAGACTGGAACACGAGATTAGAGGCGGACGAGTCGAACAGAACCTCCCCAGTGTCTCGACGAGACACTTTGAACGAGAACGGGTTCTTGGTGTAGTCGAATTTCAAAGCTGGGCGACGCGCACCATCGGTGACCTTGGGACGAGGGAACACCGACTCGGGAACCTGATACACCTCCTCATCACGGTCATAGATTTGAACATGGAGGCGAGTATCTGCGATGTCTCGAGTTAGTGACCTAAATTCTCGCGGCCTGCCAGCTCCATCATCACATACCAGTGTCGTATGAAACCTTGAGCACCAGGTTCTCGAGATCCTTGCCATACGTGTTGCAAGGCTTGCCGGCCAGCTTCAGGTCCGCAGTCAGGGAATGGCGAGTCTGCCGCACATTCGACGCTTTGTAGCCGGGGCATTGCTCCAAAGACGCGGACGCCGACGGTGCTGGTGCTGGAACCGCCAGTGAGCCAGCGGCCCACGCACAGAGTGCGAGGAGGAAGGGCTTGGTCAACATCGTCATGCCCAGCTCAACGGCAATTGAACGGACATGCAACGAGAACGGCCGCGCTCCAGGTTAAGCTCCTGCAGGAACATTCGACCCTTTATATCTTCCTCCGCTGCTTGGGCGGGAATCGTTTCGTTTTTCCCTGTTTCGTTTCCCCATTGCCGCATAAACGAAACTGCGGGGTCCGTCGCACTCGACCCTGCGCCATGGTGACATTCTCCATACTCCCCATTCATCGTTCCCGATGGCCCGCTCCAGTACACAGCTACTACACTCGATCGCGTCCTCCAGAACTCTCCCGATCGATGCGAGATCCGAGCTCCGAACATGCCGAGGCTGATCTCCAGCTCTTCCATGCTTCCATGAGCTCCATCGTCGTCTGTGGCAGCTGTGCCATGCCAAGGTGCACCCCAGGTTCACCAATCACTGGGCGCAATAATACGACGCCTGTCGATCATCCCGCCTTGGCCGCAGAAGCCATTGGCTTTTCCTGCAGCATAAATCCGGAGGGCGGAGGAGGCGGAGGAGGTAAATTTGTTTTTCCGAATCCCCGACATTACCCCGGCCATGCTTTCATCCGAGGGTTCCGAACTGGCGATGGTCTTGGCATTTCGTCTCTGACTTCCCCATGAATTCCGTTTCGGGCATAGTCTCAGGGTCCGTGTGGACTGATTGGGCAGGTGTCAATCAGTGCTGATGCCACGGTTGGAACTGTTCCCTGCGAACAGTTCGCCAGTTCGCCTGTCCAGAACTCCAGATTCCACCACACTGACCAAACCCGGGCGCCCCGGCTGGGGAACTGGAATGCCAAGTCCGATAATTGTCCGCTTCTGCAGTTCCTTGAGTTTCTGTCTGCATGCGATGCGCTGCTGCTGGAAGCGCCCTTTGCCCGTCTTCAGTAATGAGCTCGGGGGCCGCCTTGACCTCGGTCTGCTGCGTGCCCCTGTCAAATTTCCGGGTGCACCTCAGGCCACCTGCGGAAGCTTCCCATCTGCACGGTGGACCGTGGCTATCGGAAAATCTTCTCGGGACTCAGGGGTGTCATGAAAAAATCGAACAAGCCGAGCCGAGCTTGGTCGACCTCGCGAGGCATCGGGAACGGAATACGCCGTATACGCTCCGTACGGAGGAGTACTGTTGCACGGTCGTTAGAAGGTTTATACGAACTCGTTGAATACCAACACGGTGCCAGTCAGCATGAGACGAACATGGGACGGACAGCCGTGTAGATGCGTCCGACAAGCATGGATTCCATGCATGTACTCGGTCAAATGCAGAGAGTTCCACTGGAGACCATACGACTTGGACTCTGATGAGGGTCGTGATTGGTGGCTGTAGTATCATCTAGCATAGAAACAGCTTCATTCAACCCAGAGCAGAATATTTACATGGTAAACTCATTGAGCAGCAGCAGCAGCAGTAGCAGCTTTAACATCCTCTTCCGAGCTCATGATCTGGACCTTGATTGCGCCAGTTTTCGGATCAGCCGCCGTCTTGAAGGCATTAACAGCATCTTCGATGGGGAATCGGTGAGTGACTAGCTTCGAGAGATCGATCACGCCGTGCTTGACGAGCCGAATGGCCTTGGGCCAGGTATTGCAGTACCGGTACTGGTACTGCAAATCAATCTCCCAGGTGCTGAGGCGCATGAACGGAATCTTCATTTCGTTCTTGCCAACCCCAATGACGAAGACCTTTCCACCGAATTTGACACTCCAGATGGCTGATGCGACACTGCTCTCCACACCGGTGCACTCCAGCGCGACTCTCGGCCGAATGGCATCCGGGGCATCACCATGACCATCATTGAGTGCATTCAGAATTCCCGCCGCATTCTCCTCGGGAGTTCGGTCCACAGCAACCTTGTATGTGCGGACGCTGGGGACCAGTTCCTTGGCAAATCGTAACCGGCCTTCGTCGATATCTGTAATGACAATCGGCGCAGCCCCAGCTGCCTTGACGCACAAGAGAGATACAAGACCGATGGGGCCAGCACCGGCGACAAGAACAGGGTCACCCAGCTTGACACCGGCACGATCCATGCCCGCAAGAGCGACACTGAGAGGCTCCAAAAGCGCACCTTGCTCGAAACTCATGTCTCCAATTTTATGGCACCAGATCGCAGGGTGGTTGACATAACGACGGAGGAGACCATGGACGGGCGGCGTGGAGAGGAATTCAACGGCCTCGCATCCATTGTAGCGGCCGGTCAAGCATGGCTCGCACTTGTTGCAGATAATATTGGGCTCGATGGCCACGCGATCGCCGGGCTTTAATGTGGTCACGTCGGGCGCGACCGCGACCACGACGCCTGCAGACTCATGGCCCAGAATATGATCGCCAGTTACGATCATGGGCCCAATGCAACCAGCATGCCAGAAATGCACGTCTGATCTATATAGTCACATCCAAATCAGCTTTCACTGCCCCCGGTTTCTCAGGTCTCCTGAGCTTACCCGCAAATTCCCGTACTACGGATTTCGACCGTAACTTCACCGGGTTTGAGGCCGGCGCCCGTCTTCACATCCTCTAATGACGGGCTTGCGTCGGCGATCCAAAGATCATGGTTGGGATTGGTGTAAACCCCTATATTGGGCTTCGTGAGTGTACTTGCGACGCTCATTTTCTCCAATGTTGTCCAGGTCTCATCAGACAGCAAGTGTCACTGCATCTACAGAGTGTAGAATTGCCCGTTTATAACAGAGCAATCGGTGGGGTGCCCGCCATGTTCGGGTATTACAGATTTGGAGCTGGACGGCCATTACCATCATGATTGGTGTCCTCGTGATGCTTTGCTGCTGTGCTTGCGAATGAGCCCCTCAGACCCCGCGGGTGACACGCTTATAACGGTTAATTCTGAGCTGCTCGAGGGAACGGAAAATAGAGTGTCCGGGGCGATGAAGGCTTCCGGCGTCCCTCAGCTTCCATACTAATTTCGAGAGTGAACCGTTCAAAGGATGCTCAATCGCCAGTGGGCCTTGATCAACCTTTTTCGAGACCAGATCTGTCTGTATTCCCCGCGGCTCGAGCATTTTACTTACACGGAGATAGAGTTTTGCACTTGATCAAGAGAGAGTCCGTTATGACAGTTGACCTTTTCCGAAATTTTCCCGCATCGAAGCAAATCGGCTAAATTCGTCGCCGATGGATCCGTAGTGGAGCGATTCGTGGGTTCGTGGAAGTCAGGTGACCTCGGCCTGATGATTCATCATTTGTGCATGCGGGCACTCATGTTGCGGCGACCAAGAATACGGATGTCTCGGCAGTTGGAAACTCACTCCAGTGTGTCGGGTTCGGGTCCAGGGGAAGTGGTGACGGGCGAGGGTACAAATATCCTGACAACGGAAGACCTCTGCACAAGGCCCAAGTTGGTACTTACTAATGTACCCCAGAGCAGGGCTCTAACTGTGGAGTACGGAGTCCCTGGGGCACCATACTTCGCCTGCACTGCGTATATTCGTTTTCTTTTCTTTTCTTTTCGGCCACGACTTGCTCACGTTCTGGAATTTCTGCAAACTGGAGTGTGCCGACAAAGTCGTGGCGAGAAGAGGAGAATGAAAATGTCTCCGGCCGCTCTGGCAAATCCAAGGTCCGAGGTGGCTGGATCTAGATCACGTTCATATGATTCCCTGGAATCAATCTTTGACGCGTTCCATCACCGATTGCCACACTATACACCACATCACATGCTGACCCATACGGAGTGCAGCAATCCAGGTACCGTTGCTGTTGTCACTTTGCTTGCTTCTTGCGAGAGTTTCAGCGAGAAAAACGGCGCGAGTCGGCATATCGCGCGGAAAATCTCGATTTCGTCGAATCAGAGGCTCGGCTTTTGGCGCGAGTCGCCCTGAAGGCACTCAACAAACCCAGCCAAGGTTTAGCCACCCCGCAGCAATTCCCCATGGGCAGCCTGGCGGCCACATGTGGCAGCAATTGACTTTCCGAGTCGGGTCTAACCTACTTGTAACTTCAGCCCTCGTCCAGTCTAAATTTTCACTTTATGTCAGGGAACGGGGAAACCCTACAGCCATTTTCATCAAAAAAGCAGGCCATGGCCCAATCATACCTCTTGCTCGGAATTTGCTCCGGGGTCGATCAAGGTCATTGAGCTTCTTTTGTTTTCTGGCCCCAGTTTGGCACATGCTGGAGCTTCTCAACGGCGGGCTCTCTTTCGTAGGATCATGATACTGCACGAGCCATTCCCTCACCGATTATCTACATAAAGTGCCCCTTGTCGCCGCAGAAGCGATGGATATGTTGTTTGTTCAATAATATCACCGCCTTGCTCCTGGTACTACCCTAGTCAGTACGGTAGGGAACTTTTTCTGTCGCAATGGGCGGCAAATCATACACAATCCGTTGTTCGTAAGTTGGCACAGCAAATGCCGGCATGGCAAGGACCAGCTGCTAATCAGACGTTGATCGCAGAATCTTTGCGACCACAGGGTGAGATCACAATTGCTAGCGGACCGTCTTCCCAAACGTAGAAAATTGGCTGACCACGGATGGCCGTAAATTAGGTCGTTCATTTACGGCTATGACTCCGGTATTATCAGCACGACCCTGGGTCAAGCGACCTTTCCATCGTACTTCAACCACCCATCCGATAACATGATCGGTGCTATCGTCTCGACCTATAGTGGTGGTCAAGGCGTAGGCAATTTGGCCGGTGGCTATTTGGGCGACTTGCTCGGCCGCAAAAAGACCATCTGGCTTGCCTCAACCCTGGCATTGATTGGCGCCATTCTCCAAACCGCCGCCGTCAATATTGAGATGTTCCTGGTGGGCCGGATCGTCGCCGGTTTCGCAATTGGTTTGGTCTACGCCGTCAGCTCCATCTACAATGCCGAAATTGCGCCTCCAAAGATTCGAGGTATCACCGTCGGTTTGCAGACCCAGCTGATCTCGATTGGATATGCAACATCCAATTGGATCGGTCTATTTGGAAGCTTCGCTGTGGGAAATGCGCAGTGGCGGATTCCCCTGGGCATTCAATGTGTCCCGGCCGTGATCCTGATCGTCGGTCTGTTCTGGCTGCCCGAAAGTCCACGGTGGCTGATCCAGAAAGGGCGCTACGATGAGGCCAAGGCTGTCATCAAGCGGCTGCATTCGGACATCGGCGCGGACGTGAATTTTGCAGAGCGCGAGTTTGAGCAAATCCGTCAGCAGATTGATTTTGAGCGTGAAGTCACCATCAAGTCTTGGTGGGCACTGTTTATCAAGCCATCGTACCGACGCCGCCTTTTGCTGGGTATTGGCCTGCAGGTGTTCTTGCAGACCACTGGTGTCAATGTTGTAAATTACTATCAGACCAGTCTGTTCTCCGGTGTCGGTATCACCGGCCGTGATGTGCTTTGGGTGTCGGCCGGTTACGGTATGTGGTGCCTACTTATTTGGGCCGAATAAAGCACTAATCTGCAACCAGGTATGATGGGTCCCATTGCCAACGCCATTTGCTTGTGCTTCATCGACAAAGTCGGCCGCAAGCTTCCTCTGGCTTGGACGTCCGTTGCTCTCGTCATTGATATGATCCTTATTATGGTCTTCACGAAATACTTTGCCGAAAGCAACAACAAAGTCGGACAAGGATTCACCATTGCCTGGATGTTCATTTTCTCTCTGATCTTCTCGCTCGGGTTCGTTGATCATACCATTTTGCCTTGACGAAGCTAACCCTAGTTAGTTACAACGCAATTCAGTTGGTGTACATTGCGGAAATCTTCCCCACCGCACTTCGCTCGCGCGCTACAGCCAGTAAGATCACCCTTGACGCCCCAATTTACCGCTTTGGCAACATCCCACTGACAAACAATTGTAGTCTGCGCCTTCATGGGAACCGGCGTTGGTCTCTTGTTCAACCAGCTGTCTCCCATGGCATTCACTGCTATTGGGTGGAGGTACTATGCAGTCTTCGTGGCCTGCGACGCGGTGGCCGCCTTCTGCTTCTTCGTTTTCTATCCGTAAGACAGCCCCATTGTTTTTGTGTATCGGAATTTGGGTGGCTAATTCCTCCTCTCCAGTGAAACTCGCGGAAAGACCCTGGAAGAAATTGCCGAACTATTCGGTGATGACCTGGCATTCTCCGAGTACATCGGGTCCGGCAGCAGTCACAATTCCGATGCGAAGACGTATGCGATTGAAAACAGTCAAGCGGAAGAAGAACATGCCGAGCATGCTGAAGAAAAATCGAAGCTTTGAAAATACCAACAAGGAAATGTCTTTTTTGAACATTTCAGGAGCCAAATGTACATCTTCCGGTGAACGAAATGTAAATATAAACTGGTTAGCTAATAGGAGTTCTTGGGAGGACTGGATAACTACCTCAAGATAATTCGCGTACCCCTACGAATTGAGACTGTACACCATACTAGGTAAAATTTGCGGATAAATGCAGTACCTACCCCTGAGACCCGGTCATACCATAGCAAGTAATTTGTGCAGATTCATACCGTACCATTTCGCCCAGAGAGCCGTCGAGGGTCTGCAGCGCTGACCATGGATCCTGCCGCTCCATCTGGCCTAAATAACGTACATACTCGATTTGGGAGTTTCGGAAGCAAGGCAGGATGACATTGAACATTCCAGCCCTGACCCAACCCCACCCTGCCGTTTACTTTACATTGCGACTGCTTGCCACTCCTGCAGGGAGTTTGGCAGGTTGGCACCACCTCGAGTAAGATACTGTGATAAGCCAATGAGGAAGACAAAAAAAAAATTTTTTACGGCAATTGTGAGCCGGTCAATGCATTTCATACCAGTGGCCTAGCCATTCATTTCTCATACTCGATGACACAAGGTGGTCTTTTTGTACATTAACCCATTTTGGTGTCTCACAAGATAGGTGCGGACTTTCTATTCGTACTCGCGAAATCCGAGTTGGAGGAAAAACGAGCGCACGATTTGAGATTTAGTACTAGGACCATGTTTCTCCCCATATTACTGCGCCTCACACTCATCAGTACTATCTTTTTGTCGAAGCTTGTCAGCGCCCAGTTACTGGGATCAACCGGAAATACATGGAAATGTGACTTGGCGCAGGATGGTAGTGGGATGCTGCAAGAACCAGTCTGCTGCAAAAAGAAGACGTTTCTGGAAAAGGCTATGGATGGGTCGCTTCTCACCGCGGAAGAAAATTGTATGGGTGCTTTGGCTGACAATCTCTGTCAATGTTTGTTCAGACTGATGTCGTCAGGTTCTCCTTTGCCAGGAATCAGTGACTTCGTATGCGAACATGCACCAGATGTGTGGTGCTGCTACCGAGTTGTGAGTAAAACAGCATTCCAGTATTAGTGACTTCTTAGGGTTAATTACTGACATGGCCACCACTTGATTCTAGAATAAGATATGGGTCTGCACGAGCGTGGCAACGTTAATGTCCTGATAATTGATAACTCCGTAACTCCGATAACTATTACTATCCCGAATGGAACACAATGAACCTTTTATCATCACAGATGAAACCGGGAAGATGCAAAGGGTTCGAATTCAATACTATTAATAAGAGTCGTGTTTCAGAGAATACATCTTTTCGTTTGACGGACTTGCATCATCTCTGGATATCCCATAGCTCCTCCGCATTTCGCCGAAAGAGTCGATCTACCAAATCTTTGTCATCGCCGCATAGTTGGAGACACAACTCTGTAAATGGTCGGATGTCGGTATCTTCAAAACGCGTGTGCGGCCAGTCGGTGGCATACACGACCCGATTCCGAGCAACGCTGAGTAACTCCCTCAAGAGTATTCGAACGTCCTTCATCTCCGGATCGGTAGAGAACCGGTAGGGCCCGGAAATCTTCACATATGTTTGTCCAGCCCGAAGGAGGCGTACCAATGATCCAAAGCCGGGTATGTCGTACGGATTGAATGTACTTCTTCCCGCGACGGAGGAGAGGTCTGGTGTGCCAAAGTGGTCGACGACGAACTTCACACCCAGCTGCGGTATGCACTCTTCAATATCGGGTAGTGAGTTCAGAGGCATATAGACCTGGATGGCCCAACCAAACGGTCGAATAACATCTGCATGTCTGAGGAGTGTGGCTTTCAACTCCTCGCCGGAGAGAGTGCTGCCAACGGATTTGAGGTTCACGCGAACTCCTCGGACGCCGAGAGCGTGCCATTGGGCCAGTTCCCTCGGATCGATGTTATCAGGGTCAATGACAACCACTCCACGGCCCCGATGCGGCCCCAGCTCTCTCAACGCATCGAGGAGACATGAATTGTCGAACCCGTATATGGAGGGTTGAACAAGGACGACATTGCTGATCCCAAGAGTGGCTTCGAATGCTTCTGCATCTGCCAGGGAGTGAGGATGAGGCGTGTAAAGTGCTTTGGCAGATAGCGGATATCGAGCTGGATCCACGACATGCATATGGCTATCCCACGACTGGTATGGGATTCTTTGGGGGAGTTTTGGCGTTTCCGGCACCGAGAAATAAGCGTGGTGTGCTTCTGGAGAGGCAGCAGATGCCGGTAACTTGTATGTTCGGAAAGGTTTGCCGAACGAGATTGTCTTGCGCTTGATACTCGTAAGCATGTTAGCATACTATGGCATATAGAGGCATAGCAGCTAGATCATAGTGTTTGTGATGTGTCTGGTGTGAGGGAAAGAAAAAGAAGAAAGAAATATTGCGTACGAAGGACTTACAGAGCCACACGACATCAAACGTGCCGCCACACGCGGCCTCAAAGAAAATGTAAAAGCCATCACACAATCATACGCACTTAGAATATCACGGAGGATCCCCGACGAGATGAATCAGCCCGTTGTGGCGATTCTGCTGATGCCCTAACTTGTCGAAGTGAAAATAGTAAGTTATGCCTCGCCGAAGCAGCTCTAAATGATCATAAACTTTGACATGCGTCGCCCGATATCGACGGACAATCCCCGATCAGTTCGTCATTCGAAACTTAGCTTGCTTGGGGCTATTCCTAGCATTTCCAGTCATGATCCATTCTATCATGGCGGAAATCAATGTGATTGCATTAGGCCTAGTTAAGTTTGATCGTGTCGAGATCTCTGGGCAACTGAGCCTCGGTCAACTCCCGATTATCACGCGAGATCGAGGACCTGATCGTGAACGATTCGTTTCGATATTCCGGGCAGGCATCTCGTACTTTTCTTCTTTTCTCTTTTTACTCTGTTGCCGCCAGTCGGCTACAAAGTCTTTTTCTCCACATCAGACAGTTTTGTTCAATGTACGCGATCACCACCGACGGAACTTGACCGAAGGTGCTGTCTTTGAGGGGGTACAATCGACATGTATTTCCACTTCACGGAGTATTACCCGAGAAGATACCGAGATCTGGCAGTCGGACTCGGCAAAGCGCATTGGCGGTGGAGGCTTGGCTCATGTCGGGAGAGTCTAAGCGATGCTGCCAAGCAGCATAGCAGGTGTGGCCGTTGAAACGGACGTAGGGTTAGGGCTACTAGGGTGGCCTATCAAGGGGCAGGACGCCGCCAAGCTCCACAGTCAGGCCGTTCATCAACCACCGTCATTGGTTCCCAGGAAAGGGAAATGTGGGCCGCTGCCTGAAGAGAAGATTGCTTGCTTTGATGTGCATTTGGCAGGCTGCAGAAAGCAGCAAAGTCTGTTTATGTCCCGGCGCCAGTGTTAAGGGTAGGTTGGGCTGTGAGATCGCGAAGTTTTTCTTCAATTCCGGAAATGCAAACGCAAACCACGTTCGTTGATTATCACTACGGAGTACCTCTTCCAGTAAAGTACGAGTATGCTTCCACCTACTACTGGAGCACAGAGTACCGGTACCAGTCGTTGCTAGTCTTCCATAGAACAGAGTATGAATGACTCAGACAGGCCGGCTTGTTCTCCGTGTTGGCACGGAAGATATGGCACCAATGTACGGAGTACGAGCACAGCGCTGTTAGCGGCATCGAAGAAACGGATGGTATCCGAGACGCTCGATCGTAAGTAATGGTCCGAGAACGAAGCACTCCGCACGGGTAAGCTGAGTGCCTGGATCCAGGGACTGCTGGGAGGTTCAAGTGAATCCGTCACCCGTCTTGACCCGAATGACATTTTCCACAGTTTCGCCAAGTTCTCCAGCTTCCCCAGCCTTCTCTGTTTCCAGCCGATTGGTAGGTTCACTGGATTGACGATTTTCTCGGAACCATTGATGGAATCAATGTCATCAGATCCATTGCGTCTCTAACCCTGAACGACTCGAGTGACTCAGATGCTAGAATGGCATTGAAACAAATCTTCGTCAGTTCCAGGTCAATCGGATTGCCCACCTTCGCCGTGGTAATTTCCCTGCTTTGCCCAAAGACTCTTATATCCTCAGTCCCAAGAGGTACGACATAACATAGGTAAGTAAGGATTTATGGTCCTTTGAAACAAGCCTTCTCAGTACCGAAGGAAAATTTGCTGGGGTATGAAAGGCATGAGATTATTCTCGAACATGATAGGCCTTCTACGTTTAGGGCTAGACCGTACTAGGACATGGCCAAAGCGGAAAGAATCCGAAGATCAAACTAAACTAGGAATCCCGACGACGGATAGTAGCCGTAAGCTAGGCCTGCTGCAGATATTGGGTCAATTTAGTGTACCAAATCCTAGCCCTCCATGGATCCTTTGGACTCCGCAGATTCATACTGTAATTGTCAATTGATTAACGGAACCCTTGCTAGACCAACGACAGGACAAGGGTAGCAAAAACTAAAAAACGCAATCGATTTGGGCTGGGTTTTCCTCATCCCAGTTCCCCCTATCAAGTATTATAGGACTTAAAATCGGTGAATTCACCCCCGCCCTGTCATGACATCGTCGCTGGTCACCGGCGGAATCGGTGGTTGAATGACTGAAGTGCCGTCCGCAATGAAATCCACATCAAAATTCCTCGAACGTTTCTCCCTTTTTCGGACCAACTGGTACTACGCTAGCGTGGTCATCTTGGTCGCCTGTGGAGGCATACCGAAAGGTCGGTCGACCTTATCTGCTCAACCTGTTCACGAATGAACGGGACATCCGGCTCACTCGGTGGATAGGTTATGATGAGGGTGGCTTCAGCGCAAATGTCGGCTTGAAGTCATTCAAGCAAGACTATAACTTGATTCCAGAGAATTGGGAAAATGATGAATCTGGGCTTGCAAATCGCAAGGCCAACATCTCGTCTTTTATGGTGTTGGGCTCCGCTTTTGGTGCCATTATTGCAGTCCTCGGGAACGATCGGCTCGGTCGGCTGCGATCATGGCAAATAGCTGTCATCACTTACATGATTGGCACGTTCATTCAGATCTTCTCTTCTGGGATATATGGTCTCATTTTGTTTGCTCGCATCTTCGGCGGGCTTGGCTCGGGTGCTTTGACTGTGATCGCACCCCTGTACCTTAGTGAGATCGCCCCTGCGCGCACACGCGGGTTGGTCGTGAGCACGTACATGGTGGTTTTGTTAACCACACTTGCGCTGGGTACGGATCCTATGGAGGCAACTACGTGCCGTGGTTGGCAGGGCTGACACGCGAGTGGTTAGGCTTCTTTATCAACTATGCCGCTGACAAGCATATGGCCCCTACTCGCACACAATATCGTCTGGTTCAGGCGATCCCGCTGATTCCGTCGGGTCTGACCCTCATCGCAACTTTCTTCTACCTCCCCGAGACCCCGCGTTATCTGGCATCGAAGCTGCGGCATGATGAGGCGCTAGAGGTTCTCGCCCGCCTGCGAGGTTCCAAGAAGACCGACCCAGCAGTTGTGAGCGAGTTCGAGGAAATCGACGCCCAGGTTCGTTCCAAGATTGCCGATCTGGAAGGGGTCTCGATGTGGTCCATCTTTAAAGAGATGCAGCTCAATCGCAACTACCGGGCTCGATTTTGGCTGGTGATCGCCATGCACGCCATCGCGCAGTGGACTGGCGGGAATGGAATCACCTACTGGGTTCCCGAAATCTTCCAGTATGCAGGTGTCAAGGAGAGTGCGGAGTCCCTCATCTCCTCAGGCGCGTACGGAATCGTCAAGCTGGTTGTCACCATGGCGTTCTCATGGGTCTTCATTGACCGGTTTGGCCGTCGGCCATGTTTCCTCGTTGGCCTTTTCCTCCAGCTCGCAGCACACATCTACATGGCTGTGTATATGGGAATTCCAAGCGCGAGCAGCAATCAGCGGGCTTCGGAGGCTGCCATTGCGTCCGTCTTCGTGTACGCAGTGGGCTGGTCAATCGGGCTCTGCACGGTTCCCTACCTTTACGGCACTGAGCTCTTTCCTACACGTCAGCGCAACGTCGCTTACGCGATCAATATGTCCCTACACTGGTTCTATCAGTTTGCTGTCGTTCGCGTCACACCAAACATGTTTGTTTCGTTGAATGTCTGGGGCGCCTATATCTTCTGGGCTTGCATATGTTTCTCGGGCATCGTTATTCTGGGAATTACTGCCCCAGAGACCAAGGGAATCCCCATGGAGCGCATGGGCGAGCTCTTCGAGGGTCCCTGGTATCTCTACTGGCGGGCAAAGCCACGTCCGCTCTCCAACTCTGCAGATATGGCACCTGAATCGAAGCTGCAGGCGGATTCGAATGCTCGTTCGGACGTTGAAAAACAAGCTCATGTTGAGAGCCGAGGTTCATCGTCTTGATTATACACTACATTTAATTAACTCTTTGTGTCCTTTTCGGTCATGAATAAGTTATCAATGAATTTGATTAGCAAGAATATGACGGGTCTAGTCTGCCATCTTCTTTTTTGTGTAAACTTGTAATATGCATGTTCTGCAGAGACTACGACCGCCACCGTCGAACTGTCCGAGCCAAGCTGACACTGCAAAAGGCCGCCAGAGCTAGAGGGAATCCCAAAGAGCCAACTTCGACCCCAGAGAAGGCAGCAAGTAAGACAGCGGGACCCTACAGGGAAATCAACAATCCTGACGTCGGACGTACTCGGCAACCCTAAAGTCTAGCTATTAACTGGTAGGTATCATGCGGGAACAACAGGTATTTCATGACATGAGCGCTCTAAAACAAAGAACACCACTGACGAATATGCATTCAAGAGATTAGGAACGCATCAGGCCGTTATGAAGCAAAGTTGGTTCACAAAATTAGTTTTTAAGACAATCATCGGGGTGCTGCTCCTGGTGACGTTCCCCAACCCACTGGATCGTAACCTCCGGGATGCATATTGGCGCTGATAGGTTCGGTGTCGAAGAATGCCTGATATACCTCTGGTAGATTATCATATGGTAGCGTCGCACCGTCGAGATTCAGCATCGAATCGGGTGCCATGGCGCCACTATGAAAATGAGGAGTACCAGACACGTTCGCTGTGTGATAGGCGGTCTGTTGTTGCGGGAGGGTAAAGGGTGTCATGTGCTGCTGGTATTGGTATGACTCGAAAGGCGCTTGTGGTGAGCTCTTGGATATCGTCGATGCAGCGGTGTGTATCGAACTTGGAGCTGATACAGAGCTGGACGGTGCAATGGGGGACTCATGGTTGCTAGCGGATTGTTGCTGCTGTTGTCCTGGGCATGTCTGGGGAGGATTTGGATGTATCGGTGAAATGTTCGAAGAAGTTGAAGTGGGGGATGCGACGTCGATATTAACTTGCAACTTCTGCAATTCTTGGTGAATGAGACCCAGGCCGGTTTTGACAACTGTACAGCTCACAGGTCAGCAGGACTCCTAATGGCGAGCAAGACGGAAATACCTGGGTTGGCGCCCTGTAATCGCTTCAAAGACTGAACGCAGTATTTAACCTTCTCAACGGTGGCTGGTGCAGCGAACTTGAGTGCCTTAATTTCGAGGAGGAATATCGATGAGGCTGTATATACACTGTATGCCAATGACAGAACGACATGACCATCGCCAAATGTACGGCGATACAGGTCGAATAGCGCAAGAATTGAGGTCGCAGAGTTCAAGCATTGAATGAGATGTTGTTTCGCATCTGACTGTTCTTTGCTGCTGGATCCAAGAGACCGGCCGCACAGGATGGCACGGTGGAGGAGAATATTGACAGTGTGATAAAGACAGCTGATAAGAATGGATCAGCAGATGTTCTGAGAAAGGAATTCACAAGTGGCTTACTTTAGTGTGACAATGTGACTAGGCGGACAGAATTGAGGAAGACTACTTGTTATGAGCTTCAAGTAGTCGGGCAAGTCATCCCACCAGCGACGAAGATTCTTATCTTGTTCCGAGACACAATTCCTGAGCTCAGTTTCCCCAGTTTGTCGCAGTGGGTCATATATATGTATGATTATTTGATTCAGGATCTCGGCGAGGCTACACATTTTCATGAAACACGACGTCGAATGAGCCTGCATGGGGGGATATTGAGTGCCCTCTGGAAAGGTAACTCCGTGCGGATACCAACACTCGATCTCGGCAGTGTCGTCCACTAGTCCGTCGTCAGGCAAGGTCCAATTGACTGAGACATTGTGACTTACAAATCATCCGCGGTGGACTAACCCGTGAGTGCTGTATCATAGGCGATCGGCCAAAGTAAAGCGATATTAGTTTGTCCCAGAAATAGCAGCTCCAGAATAATCGATTGCGGACCTCGATGTCCTCATCACTGAAGGGAACTGATCTTGAGTATTTGCGGCTATCAACCGATATCCCGAGGTCCTCTACCAATCGAAATGCCATTCCACTGTATAACCATGCCTGTGTTCTGTTCCCGCGACCGCACTCTTGAGCGCTTAGTAGTAAGAGTGTTTGTACTGTTGGAATTCTTGGATACCCGGTCTTGAGGGTATCAAAAACACCACTGACGGCAGCTTCGAAGAACTTGTTAGTTCCTCCATATGCCTCCAGCAGCGGTATGACTTGAGGTTGGTCTTTGCACCATCGGATCGAGTGTGAGACGATGGCGTTAAGCAGCGCGTCTGAGTAGTACGGTCCAGCCACCTTCATGTCGCCTATTGAACAGTGAGTGCTATCAATCCGAGATCCTCGCTCGATAAAAGGACAATCATACGTGTGAATGCTGGACGGTAGACAAAATTGAAGAGCGGCTGTATCCAGCACCAATGGAAATCAAGCAAGTATTGTATAGGCTCCTAAACTCAATGTTAGCGCTTTCCCACTCATCTCGAGCAAGATTCATTACCGGGATGCCGGAAAGCTGTTCAAATGCTCGCTGCCGCAATGCATTGTTAATGAGGCGCTCTTTTCTGGCTTCCATTTCTGCTGGAATTTGGGAATTCGTTGCCAATTCGTTGACCACCTCCCCAGGGAGGTGGAAGAGACTGGTCTGTCCATGGAAGGAGATACGTCCATCGTCTTCCACCGTTAATCCCTGAAAACCGCCGGTCAAGTCTGGCACATCTTCACTATTTTCTTCCCTGGGCGTATCGTCTACAGGGCTATTGGATTGAAAACCGGCCGACCCGTCTGGGCTGGATTCAGAGGCTCTGTCTAAGCGATTTCCCTGGAGTTTTGCTAGTGTTTCTTCCAGTTGCGCAACTCTGGCTTCGAGACTCTTCGTGTACGATATTGACGGCGTACTGCACCGATTCACCATTGATCAGTCTCCCAACAAGGCCGGAATTGGGGATAAGAACAAAGAGTTACTTCAGGAGCCGTAACATACATTGTATAGACACACGGCTCACCGCGTGACGCGCATCGAGCGCACGAGGGGGTGGCGCCATTGCACTTAACCTGCGATGCGAATCAGCCAAACACGTCTTCAATTCTGGTTAAATTTTTGCATTTTGCTATGTATATATCCAGGGAGGAAGTCAAAAATGCACCTTTCGCTTTCGACAGGCCTCGCAGGAAAAAGCACTTTTCCTGGTGGTCTTGCGAGGAGTTGGCTCGGCCATTCCTACGGAGGAGGCGCGCTAAAGACGCCACCGCAGTTGTGTCTGTACTATGGACTTTTGAGATGTTCACAACGACAAGAGCATCATGCGATCAGCCAAAGTGACGATGAGAGTGTTGAAGATCAGATGTGTCTTCCTTCTTGGCCACGAACGGGTCGATTGATCTACACAGGCTAAGCCTAGCGTCTCCCCGCTAAGTGGCGGACAGTAAAACTCGTGGGGGGTTTCTGGGCGTTGACCCATTCATCTGTCCGCACTAGTACGTTCTCTTTTTCTCTCCACAGTTGACGGAAGATGCGGCCTGCAGAGTCTGGCTCGCGCCAAACCTGAAGAGGTATTGTACCTAAATTTTGATGCTACCGAGCCGCGCCCAGGCGTTCCGTTCAGAGGAGCCCGCGACGCGCGGGCGCCCATTATTGGTTTTTCCTGGGTTAACCTTGTAACTCACTTAACCCAGGTAGGTTAACGTAACATGAACCTACTGGAGCCTCGTGGCTTTAGCGCCTGCACCGTCGGGATGGATGATGTGTTCAATTTCAAATTTTATGCGTGCTTGGCCGAGTTACATTCAGCTTTTCGAGTTCGATTCTTGTTGCGGTCGGCGACGTCATACTCTCAATGACTTCTTTAGCGGACAGGCTTCCACCATTAGTCGAATCTCCCTTTGTTGGGAGGCTATATTCAGTAGGTCGTGCTACTTGTAATTGATGAACTGATTGTCATTGGATCATGGAATAGCAGTTCCTGAATTATGAGCTACACATTTATGAACCGGCGACCAGGGAACAGGGACGTGCGATCATTCCAAGGGACGGACTATTCTCCTCGTACCTCAGGTCCAGCATTACAGAACAGCCACCACATCCAAGCCAGCTACTTCCGAATGGACCCGGAAGGCATAAGGAGTAGATGTCTTGCATGACAAGCTCGGTTGAACTCGGAAACCTTTTCTACCTATGTACATTGTATTCTGGATATGAGACTCAGAGAGCATACAAGGTATAATACAGTCAGCCCTTCTAGTCAAATCACACAAAATTTCTCTCTAGTTGCAGCAGGGTCGGGTACACATCCTCAATCCGCATCTTGATTGCACGCAGATTGTTCAATGAAGGGTCGGTGGCATGCTCAGCGAATACCTGGCGCACCAAACCGGCCTGCTCGTCGCCACAACTCTGAAGTTGCCCGGAGATATCCACCTCAATGCTGGCATCAGCCAGGTTTCGTGACCCCAGAACGAAGATAAAGTTGTACTTCATTTGTTTCGCTCGCTGGATCTTCTTTCCCAGGGATTGACTGCTGGCATCGAGGTCAATCAGAAAGGTTGCGTCCGTTGGACAGAGGGGTGCAGGCGGTGAACCAGTTTCGTCATCAGGGCGGTTCAACAGGGCTTGGAACCCCGAAAACTTAGCTAACGCTGCCTCTGCTTGGCGGAGGACAGCATCATCCTGCTGAACAGTGAGAATGATACCTTGTCGTGGAGACAGCCAAAATGGCCAACGTCCCGAGTACCGCTCGATCAGAATGGCCAAGAAACGTTCCAACGATCCAAATACTGCGCGGTGGATCAGTACCGGGGTCGCCCTCCCAGGAGTATCAGCATTGTAGTCCTCCTCTCCCTCTGGCACTTGGTATTCGAGCCCAAAACGCTGAGGCAGATTGAGATCCAATTGGATTGTCGATAATTGATGATATTTTCCATCCGCATCTTGTAGCTGAATGTCGATTTTGGGACCATAGAACGCGCCGTCGCCTTCATTAATTTCCCAGTTGCGGCCGGTGTTATTTAAGGCATCTCGCAATTGCGCCTCGGCATGATCCCATAGCTCCAGGCTTCCGATGAAATCCTTTTCTGGTCGGGTAGAGAGCACCAATCGGTACTGCCCTAGTCTAAAAGTTTTCATCACCATGTCCACGAAACCCAATGCCAAGGCAATCTCCCTCTTAATCTGTTGTGGCCGGCAGAAGATATGGCCGTCATCTTGGTGAAACCGTCGCACTCGGGTCAATCCACTCAGTGATCCCGATATCTCATTGCGATGCAGGGGGCTGAAATCAGCAAACCGAATAGGGAGGTCACGGTACGAGCGCCTCTGCGATTTGAATAGAAGACAGTGTCCAGGACAGTTCATCGGCTTCAAGCCATACGTTTCGTCTTCTCCTGGTTGTGCCCCTTCAGTCTCGCCCGTGGCTCCTCGCCCGCGTACCTCGTATATGTCATCCTTGTAGTTCTGCCAATGACCCGAAACTTCCCATAAAGATTTCTTATATATGTTTGGTGTCAGAACTTCGCGAAAGCCGTATTGTCTGTATTGCGCGCGAAGGAATGCGATCAATTTGTTCACAACATGCGTTCCGTTCGGCAAGAAAAGCGGGGACCCGGGGCTGTAGAGGGATGTCGTGAAAAGTTCTTGAGCTGTTCCAATTTCTCGATGATCTACTGCCTGCGTTTGCTGTTTGGCACTCGCGGTGGAATCACTGCAATACCTGACCTTGGGGCCAGATATGAATGTGGCGGTAGGTCGTCCAGAAATCCTTGTGCCGTAGTAATAACATCGAAGAGAAGCGCTAGTTCGTTGTGAGATAACTGGCCGCTTCACGGCGAAGAGCTTTCTTGTCGAGCAGAGACAATGTGCGCGCATGGCTTCAAATGGCGTTTTGATGAGAATCTGACTCTACTCTTTGCCAGTGACTTCATGCTAACCTGCAAATAAATTCTTGAGTACAATCCATAGGTTTCCTGAGCTCAATGGCCCAAATCAAGCGGCTTCGAACTGTCAACTTCTACAGAGTCAACTTGAACCATCACTTGCTGAGCTTTGATGATCTGCACCGTAGCACGGCCGGAGGAGTTTCTCCGTTCCGATGGCCTATTTCCTTTGCGGACTTTGGCCAATAATTGAAATTTAATACAAGTTCTGAATTTTCAGTTAACTATCAAATTTGCAATGATTTTGATAAAATTTCAAGCAACCACCAAATCTGGAGCATTCCGGATAGGCTTTTTGGTAGTAGTGTAGGCAGCATCGCAGCAGCCTGCTCCTGTAGGCCAGAACCGACCTTCCCATTGGCTAGCATCCCTTCCCGACTTGCTCTACTGAAGCGTAGGCAGTGGAGGCTGCCTACCGTGCCTAGGACTCGGTCTTCTAACTTCCAAGCACAGAAGAGAGCAGTTACGCCTACTCGGAGGTCATACTCCAGACCTACGCTGAGCATGGCAGTACTATTACTGTATTTAAATGCTCAGTCCCTTGTAAAAGAAATAAGTGCCTACCCAGTGCCCCATTTAGGAGTTGCTCTTCAATGGCACGAAATAGTGCCCCTGTACCAGATGTACCTCTTTAGCGATGTCAACAAATTGTCTGTTCAATTAGCTATTTCCTAGGAGGTACTGTATCGAATGATGCCTCCTCACCCCCATAATGCCAACCAGCCAAGCAGAAACACTGGAAATTTGGCTTGTGGCTGGCGGCTTGTGGAAGGAACATACTGTTAGGAAGCCATCCAACAAGGGAATTTTCAGGCGTCGTAAGTATGCATGACTGTCTTTGGCCTGGATGGTGTCAACTAACCTTACTGATTGACAGAACCCGGTACTTTTCCAACATGTCTGCAGGCATAGGAAATACTGTGCATGCAGAGCCTGATATGACCACCTTCAGTCACCCACAAACTGGAGGTGTGGTCGAGGATTCCTGGGTCATTCCCAATGTTGACAACCGCGATCATCAAGGCGTCAAACAGTGTGCGGGTAGAATCCCTGTCGATGTGTCGTTTGCTTCCGAGAACGAAATAGACATAGATTCTTCCTTTTCTTCATCCGTGCTACTGGCAGAATGCGAGGAGTTTGAGCATTCAAGTCAGTCTCAACAATTGGAGTCGACATTTGCAACGGGCTCTTCCTCCGTCGAAGGTCCCGAGCTGATCATGCCTTCCATTTCCTTTGGCATGCACGGTGTGTCTAAAACCTCGGAGATCCGACCTCGCACGTGTCACCACGTCAAGGCACCACATAATCGGGACGTGGACAAAAAGCCTATGCCCCGAATCGCCACAAAGGATCGAATGACACGTCGCGTTTGTCACGGCGCGGCTAGCATCCGAAGTTGGCTTGGCCGCCTCTTCCAGAAGAACACAACTGCCTGGATTATGGTTAATTCATGCCTTCTCCTTCCGGTTTTGCTTTTCTTTGTGTTTCCGAGACTCTTGTCTCGATATCCAAGTCTATGCCATGTGCCCACGACAGCCATCTGGTATTCCCGGTCTTGCGATGAATACCATGCGGATGTCCGAGCTGCCATTCCAAAAACAGATGAGCTCCTAACGAGCTATCTGTCCACCTTACGAGCGCAAGCACAACTTCACGGTTATCTGCGCTCTGTACTTTCGACGATTAGATCGCTAGAAAAGCCTCTCAGTGACAGCACCACCGTCTTCCAAGAAGCTTCCGATGCGATTCTCATGAGATACCCCAATGCGAAGTACGAGGTTGAGTTTGAATCTGATGGTGTATGGAATGGGTTTCATAGCTCGGCACGTGAATTAGCCATTTTGAAGGCGGAAATCAGAGCCACTATCGGCACTCTCGACGTTGATCTTATAGGCAATATTGGCCCCGTTTCTTTTGACGGCCTTTCAATGGGGAGAAACGAAGAAGTTGACCATTATTCAGTACCTGTCCACCAAAAATCGGTGTCGGATCTGTTGGATGAGACGCACAATATCGACATGGCAATGGCAATCCGGCTGCATCGGCTCGATAAAGTCCTTACGTCAAGAATTTCTCGCTTCTATGAGAGATCTGTATCCCTATATTCGCGACTGGCAATGGTCGAGGATCACTTATCATCCATGATTGAGCTTGTTCGTCGCGAAGAGGAGCGCCTCTCCGCAGCGCCCAAAACAAACGATTCCGGATTGGCCAGACTTTGGGCAAAACTCAGAGAATCAGTTTATTTCATGATGAATCAAAAGCGATGTGCCAACGACACTCTCGATTTTATTCTTGACAGGCTCGATCAAATCAGGTCCTGTCACTCCCGGCTTGCAAATGCGGTTCATAGATTTCTCACAGACCTGGATACATTGCGAAACGGTACCGCTTGATTACAATGTTGCATAGTATTGTGGCACAATTATGAACTTCATTGTCATGAGTTGGTGTTCCATGCCGCAGCAAGCTGAACGTTGTATCTGGCTGTTTATGAACTATGCTGTTCCAGTCTGCCGTGTACTACTAAGGAATTTCCTTTGTGAACCTGCAAATTGAGACACAGTGAATTGTTGAACTTTTAATTTCCTTCGTGTTCTTTGTACCTACACGTTCTATGGTCTCTGCACAACATGATGAGCTGGGGAAGTCCAACCGCATCATCTTTCGAAATCATATTTAGGGTTTGCAATTATCACGTGATAACGTGCATAATTTCGACAAAATTTCCATAGACCAAATTAAGAGCCAGTGGAGGCATGAATGTCTGTTCTTCTTCCTTGAGCATGTCAAATTACTACGTAAAAATTCACGTTGGTGAGTGAGTTGGTAAGGGAAAGTTCGAATGGGAGCTCTGGCTGATATCATCAGCATCAATCGATCTGCTTTGGTTGGGAACACAACATTTCAAATGATGGGAACACATGGTGGCAACTGCAGCAGATAGCCGACGACTGTGTCCCAATTTTCTGACAGCTCAGAAGCCCTAACATCCATTACAAAGCAGTATGATTTTTATGTATAGGTAGATACCTACTGCTGCCACAAATCTTACTAGAAGTTTGCAAACAATTCATTACCCGGAGGCCTCTTCTTTTGCATTAACATCAATAACAATGGTAACACTAACAGTAACCAGTCTTGACACTCTAGCAGAGCAAATATTCCATCAAGCTTCTGACCTCGTGAAGCATCGTAAGGAGAGTTCATCGCAGAACCATCTCTGCAGCTAGCAGCATTCACTCCAGAGCTCACACATCTCACTTTTGCTTGTCCAGTCATGCCAGATGGTGCTTCACTGAACGCATCATATCTCGCGCATGCTTGTCGCAATATAGCCAATTCCCAGGTGTGGTAGAAGCGGCAATGGCCGTCTCGATCGTCACTAAAAGGACCATATGGCTCGAGACTGGTACGGACCCAGCCTTTTATGGAATGGTAAAGGGTATTCTTGGGGCTCAAACAGTCGCTTTGTCGACTCTTCGCAAGGACAGCGATTCGTGGAAAATGATCGCGAGCACATTGGAGCGTTTGTATCTCAACGGGATAGATATCAATTTGGTTGAGACTACCGAAATTTTGAGAGCCCCGTCGAGTCATCAAGCTTCTCAGATACAGTTGGGATCCCAAGATTTATCGATAATGTATCGGAATAATTTCTGCTTGACGAAGGGAGACGATTCGGATCCATGAGTCGGCTTGTGCCCAGGACGCGAGCATCTGTATAAGTTACGTGTCACAATCCGTGCAGCGTGCGCTAAAGGAACAATTTTCGAAGGAACCTTCGACTTTCTGATTGAGACAGATACCCATACCCCTAGTCTGTCTTTCATTATCCAAGGCTATAAGGTTAATGATGTTCCTCTATGTCCTTCTGTGAGTTAATACCTAGGAGGTAACTAAGGTTGTTGCAACTGTGCTATTAAATCCCATTCGATAGTTCTGGTCATTGTGTGCAGCTATTGCAATGCAAATGGCACATTACATATTGAAAGCCAAGGGCCAAACTTGGATGCGATTGGCCTGGACATTGTCAGTGTGTATGTTGACAAACTATTGATTGCGACGCTGGGTAAAAGTTACCACCAGGCATTTAGTGCGAGTGCAACAGTAAGCTGGTCCAACACCGCATATCATTTACTCTGTATAGCATGACTAGAGAAGGAAGAAAGTTACCGGCCATTGCACTTGTGAACTCCGAGTCACGGAGGAGCAGAATATGGTGTGATGAGTGGAAATGCATGGCATATCTCATTCGCAGCCGGTTTCAAACTCTTGAGAAGTCAGTTGATGAAAGCGACGCCCATAAGATGAAGCGTGGAATGGTTTACAGGCACTTTGGCGCTCCCGTTAACTATGATAAAAATTGCAGAAGAATGCAAGAGGCGATTCTCGAGAGTAACGGGCTGGAGACAACTGCAACATTTTCGTTCGAAGTCGATGACGGAAGTTTCCTTGTTAATGTCTGCTGGATCGACAGCCTTGGACACGTCGCCGAATTCATTATGAATGCAAACGACAATGTCCATTCGAACTCCCAGGTGTTCGTCAATCACGGCTTGGACGGAATGAGGTACTCGACCAGATTCTCAATGAGTAAAGTGTACAGAACGTGCAACAAATGCGGCTCGTCAGCGAAACGATATATGCTGGGCATACGTATATCCTTTGACGGGGATACCATAATAGCAATATTCGAAGGTGTCAGGGTAAACACCAACCACGCGGGCTAATATGTGTGCATTAATTGCTAATATCAATCAGTTTCAAGTTGCTCTTCGTCAAGTTCTTGACAATCTTCTGCCATGAAAGGCTTCTGCAACCAGCCCCTGCTTCAGCTCCGAAAGTAAGGAATGTCACAGTGCTCTACAAATAACGTCCAAGCCATCACCGCAGATGTTCATTACAACACAGCCTGCTGGCATATCCAAATGTGGTTGCCAATTCGTCTCTCTCCACCGCAATCCTCCTGCAGGGAACTCAGAAAACTGCTACGAAAAGATTCCGCGGTTGTTATATAATGTGTTTAATTTTCCCGTGAAAGCGCCACAGGAAATGACCTGCAACATGAAAACATTAACTGCTAAGTATTGTATGAGATACGTCGTCGTCCGCCACAAGGCCCGTAAAATTGGCCGGTGGTCAGCTGGAGGCATTATTGCATTCGAGGCAGCAGAACAACTGCCAGCCGACGATGAGAGAGTTAATCGACTTATTTTGATCGATTCACTTCACCTTTATCAGACCTGAGAACCCTCCACAACGGATGTTTTTTTTTTCTGGACAAATACAAGATCCGTCAATTCACGAGTTATCCTCTGAAGTCTTGCATCGTCTATACTTGCGATGGGATATGCAAGAATCCGAGCGATCCTCGACCTGAGATCCGACCTGACGACCCTCGAGAGATGCTGTGGCTGCTGAACAACCGCGCCAATTTCAATGGTTCACGATAGGTGTCGCTAGTACACAGACATTCTGGAGATTGGCGTTATTGATGATGTCTTCATATCTCCCTTATCGTGCTGGCACCAAGGATTAGCGATTTGGCGGCTATTTTGCGTCAGGCGATGGCATAATGCAACCTCGGAAATAGATGACATGGGTTCTTTTATTTTTATGTTTAATACTTAAAGTTGGACTTCTTGGATAGTTTTGTGTTAGACTTGAAATTCCCATGATCAATGCCAGGAATATCTCAGGAGGCTCATAGTCCTAGAGTTAAAAACAGCGCAGCGCATGGTCAAAAAGAGGAACGGAGCTGGGGGTGGACGTCATTTGTTACTAGCCTACCTTATTTGGAAGGAATGTAAAAATTGGAGAGTGGAGCCGCGTTGTGTAATCACGTGACTAAAAGGATTTCCTAGTTTTTCCGGTGTTGTCCACTCTTCCGCAATCTTGATCGGCCTGGATGATCAGAAGGTGCATTCGCTCACGGCCCACCAATTGAGTCTTCTCCGTCCTGCAACAGGGACTGTGATCACTCCGCTCTCCGTCCTCGCCGTTCAAGTCTCCGCCGGACCACTGACCCAAAGGATTGAAGGCAACATGCCCCCTACAACGGTATCCCGCGCCGTGCTTCGGCAGTCGCGATTCCTGACCCGGAGGACCGCTATTCGCCACAACTCTTCCTCGTCACAAGCTGCCAATAAAGCCCGGGAGACTGCGCAATCGACGGTATCGAAGGCTTCGGAAGGGTTGTCTCGGGTGACTTCCACAGCTGGGCCAGTCATTGCGAATGCTGCACAGAATATTGGCAGTGCTCTTAGGAAGATCGGTGGCCCGGCTGGCCGAGTTATCTCTTTCGTGGACCGTATGAGCTCTCCCCATTATGTTCATTGTCCCTTCATTGGCATTCTCAGTCGCTCTCTACTTTACTCTCTCTTATCGCAATTTGCTAAAGTCGTTGTTGTTCAGGCATGATCCCCCCTGCTATCTACTACAGCAAGGTCGGCTTCGAGCTTAGTCGACTCGTCTTCCGTGGTCAGAACATGTACCCGCCGTAAGTTACACCAGCTAACCATAGTGCTCTCGTCGCCATGGAATGTTAGCTCTAATGGTTCGATCTCTGCAGTGACCTGGCCACGTTCCGCTCGTACTTCACGCCGCTCATCAATGCGCTCCGCAACCCCTCCACCTTGAGCAACTCCATCGGCTCCCCTCAGGCTATCATCAATCGTGTGCGCAACCTCAGCAACAAGGAGCTGGCCCTGATCGGTGTGACTGCCGCTGAAGTACTCGGCTTCTTCACCGTTGGCGAAATCATTGGCCGCCGTCATTTGGTTGGATACCGAGGAGAGCCTGAACATGCCCATGGCCACTAGGTAGATTCTCGTATCATACTGTCCCAATGACCTGCTTTTCATATCAAAATTATCGGCATTTACAGCTGTATTCCATTTCCTTTGTTCTGTGCTGTTGACGGCGGCTTGTACTATTGTATGATAGACAATGGGGAGATTTTGCTGCGACTTCCTCTAAATAAATACACCCGACAAGTGATACGATCAAAGAAACGCTATTTTTATAGGCGTTTAACTTCCTCCAGAGTGTACTTGTCTCCTACCGTTAAGCACGAGAGCGGTTTGGGCACTACCAATTCCATCCAAGCAACGGAGCCCCCTGATTGGCTGAGATTTTTTAGACCAATGAACTTTTTCTTCAGACTGACAACCGCGTACCATCGAACTCGACGTGTTTCCTTGACGGTGTTATTCTGTCTGCGAGCGAAACGGCAGGCATATTAACAGACGTGAGGGTCGCTATGGATGCCCTTCGAGTTCTGACTCGTTCGACAAATCTCAAACCAAAACCGATTGCCGCCTCATCCTCTCGTCTCCCATCCGCCGGCAAAGCAGAGAACCCTCAGCTGTTTCGCTCCGCCGATAATCAATCGTCCAAGAAGCGAAAGAGACAGGATAGCGAAGAGGAGGCTGATTTTGAGGCAGCCGATGATCAGACTCTAGACTTCTTCGGAACGCCGAAAAAAACCTCGTCTGCTGCGAAAGAGAGTGTCTCGAAACATGAACAGAAACCAAATGAGGCCGATCAAGATTTTGCTGAAGATGAGGACACGAAAAGCATGAATGAGGAGGAGCGTCGCTCCATTCTTAAGACGCACAAAATCAAAGTCAGCGATATGAGGGACCTGAAGGAGATTCTGGCCATAAAAATGGGCAGGAAGAAGAGTAAAAAGATAGAGAAGATGATAGCCTCCATGACGAAGAAGCAGCAAAAGCAGGCTCGACAGCTGTACCCTGAGCCGCTAACGTCTTTTGGAGTTCTGCGCAAGAAATATTCTATCCCAAAACGGCTGGAGCAGAATATAGCGGAACAAGGGTTTCGGGTTCCAACCGAAGTCCAGATCGGCAGCCTGCCTATACTACTTGGGGGTATCTCCATATCAACGGAGAACGGCACGGAGACTCATGCCAATCCAGACCTTATGGTGGTTGCCCCTACAGGCAGCGGCAAAACCCTGGCATTCATGATCCCGCTAATCGACAAAGTGGTGCGCCATCATCGGGAACATCCGGGGAAGCGTGAGATTTTTGCAATCATAGTTGCCCCGACAAAGGAGCTGGTTGGACAGATTGTCAATGAGGGCCGCAAGCTTGCACTTGGAACCGGCGTCAAGGTTACGGCCATGCGAAAGGGCATGAAGGTGGTGGACGATCAGGAAGAATTGGAAGATGATACAGAAAGTGAAGATTCATCATCCGCCGAATCTAGCGACGATGACGAGGAAGACCTGGATGAGTCACAAGAAAAGCGACGACGAAATGTTACCGTTACCAAAAGCGACATCCTCGTGACTACGCCATTGGTCCTGGTGAACGCGCTGTCCGCAAAACAGAAAAAAGCTGTGTCTCCTTTGCCATCGATTCGTCATCTTGTTCTTGACGAGGCAGACGTACTCTTGGATCCCCTCTTCCGCGACCAAACAACGGCAATCTGGAACGCGTGTACAAATGTGGATCTACAAATATCTTTCTGGTCTGCTACTATGGGCTCCAGCATTGAAGAGTTCACCAAGTCAATGATCAAGGACCGACGCACTTCCCTAGGCATCAGCAGTGCCGCCCCTTTGATTCGGGTCGTCATCGGGTTAAAGGATACTGCCGTTCCAAACATCCGACACAAACTGGTCTATGCGAGCAATGAACAGGGTAAACTGCTGGGTCTACGGCAGCTGATTCATCCGACTGCACCCGTTCCTTCAAATGAACCGCGGCTGAGGCCACCGTTTCTGATATTTACGCAAACGATTCCTCGTGCAGTTGCGCTGTATTCCGAGTTGCTCTACGATATCCCTGTGGAGGCCGGAGGCTCTTCACGCATAGCCGTCCTGCACTCGGACCTTTCCGAAAAGCGTCGTTCGGAGATCATGAAGGGCTTCCGCAAGGGGGAGATCTGGATCATCGTCACCACTGACCTGTTGGCCCGAGGCGTTGATTTCCGCGGAGTCAACGGCGTTATCAACTACGATATTCCCACATCAAGTGCAGCCTATGTTCACCGTGTTGGCCGTACGGGCCGCGCGGGCCGTGAGGGTGGCATTGCAGTGACGTTCTATACAAAGGAGGATATCCCGTACGTCAAGAGCATTGCGAACATGATCGACATCAGCGAAAAACTTCAAGGCCGGACTGAAGATAAATCTGTGCAGAAGTGGCTGCTGGATGCACTTCCAGACCTCAGTAAGGAGGACCGGAAGTATCTCAAGAAACATGGCGTCAAGGCCAGACAAGCATCTGCCAAACTGCGCGGGGATGAGAAGCTGGCTCGTGAGGCCAGACGAAATCGGATCAGTACGAAGAGCGCATATGACCGTCGTCGCGAACGGCGCAAGAAAGAAGCAATAATGGCAAGTCGCAAGAGAAGGGCAGAATCTCAGAGCAGCGAGGATTGAATCACACCAGATAACTGTCAAATATGATACCCCATGTCATGAACCTGGAATGTACCTATAGGATAGAAATCAAGTCCGATCTCAACTATTGTCTGGCTGGGATGGCTGGATCAAAGTCCTGTCAATGCTGATTGGGACAACTTTCGTCCCAGAATCGACATATCCGGCCAGACCGTCATCATTTCGGTCAAAATAGAGTGCCCAAACGCCCTCTTCCTCTTCCACCGCAGCAAACGCCTCTGCCTCTTCCAGCACCACCCCGGCCTTTTCTTCATCTCCTTCGGTCCAATCCCATGGCCCAACGATATGTTCGATACTCTGCGACCGATTGCCGTACTTGACCTCCATAGTATCTTTGTCGACGTAGAGCCAGCTGAGCATGGGTGGATCATCAGAGACGGAAGTCACCAGCCCATCACCACGTTTCCGAGTCTCATCGGGATAAGCAATGTAGAACGCTTGCGCAGTATAACTTGGGATGGTTCGAAGGGAGGGATCTGCATGATCAAGATATGCCTAAGGAGTAGATTCGTCGTTAGCATCAATTAACAGCATTGTCGTCGCTACAGGGCAGGTACCTTATTGTTTCTCAAGACCACTCTCCGTCCATTCAACATTTGCGCTATCTTGCTTTGTCCATCGCAGTACACGTCCATATAGATTTTGGCCATGCGATTCTCGTCATTTTGGCGGTGGTTCCGTTTCCGATTCTCGCTTATGCCTAGTGAAACGCCAGTCACCGTCGGGATCGAGGCGATGGATAAGAGACCCAACACCATTTCTTCGTTGATCTTTTTATTCTTTGGCCTCTTTTTTTCTCGTTCACTGGTCACGTAGCTGTATTTTAAGGAAAATGTGCCTCTTCTGTCTCTCCAAGGCGCTAGTGACGTCATAAGCCCATAGCGTCATGCAGGACGCTCTGCATGTCAAGGGTCCGATCGTCCGCACTCCTTGCTTGGTACGGTGGATTAGCCGTACCAGTTCTTTTAGACGGGGCCGAAATTTGACCGTACTACTCGAATCATTTCAATCAGATGCTCTATGCTCTATGCTCTATCTCATGAGTCTATATTGTCTACATTTGTCGTGATCGTCGTCTCCCATCATAACCACCGCAGGACCATCATCCCCAGATCAGACCTTCTCGCTCCATCCCCAGACAGACCACCAGCAGCGCACTTCGATCAAGTCCCCGGTTGCTGTCTCCCAATCGTCATAAGCAACTTCCTCGCCTTGCTCAATGATTCCGAGGCCAATGTCAGTCATCCTCTGCCGAAATTCCTCAACCTGCGGGAGATAAGCCTCGCGCAGCGGCATCTCAACGACAACACGTGCATTCAGACCAGTACTGAGCCATCGAGCGATTGTTTGCACAAGCCACTTTGGATGCTCAGGAGAATACAACGGGTCGGCAGCGAGGATGATATCGTACCGCTCCTCGCGCGTTGGTTCTGTATCAGGAACAACAGACCAATCTAGCACCCCCGTCGACACCTGCGCCCCGCTTGATTCTAGCACACTACGGTTCAAATCGACGTTATGTGACAGGTTGGGTACAATGGCAGGCAGGTCCGTAAGATGGACCGATGCCGATGCACCACGGAGGACAGCAAATGATAGTCCGACCAACCCAGTGCCGGATCCCAGCTCCAAGGCTCGCACTTTCTGCTGGCTACATTGAGAGGTGGTAGATTCCGACGGGACGAGCTCTGGCACGGCGTCAAGAATCGTGTGCAGACGCCGCGAAAGCACAAAGGACGAAACCCATGTCTTCATTCCCAAATTGTCGGCGGTGAGTGATGGCTCATGTAAGGTCAGAGCGACTTCTTGGGCGTCGGACAGTGGTATGTGAAACACCCGTGACATCGATGGCATGGCCGTCCGGCCAGACCGTTCGCTCAGCCTGGCTGCGGCTGCATTCCATACCTCCTCCTTCGCCTCATCTGACTTGATCCATGAGAGCGAACTGGAAACTATCGACGTGAGATATTGCGAGATCCCGGCCGGGTCGACAACGACTTTTCGTGGCGCATCATCGGCCGCGCTGCCGAAGTTTCTGGGCTTGATTGCAAGTAAGTCTAGAGCTTGGAGGAGCTCCTCTGCAGATGGTTTGCGGTACAACTGAGGAAGATCAAACACTGTATTTCTTTTAATTGCCGCGGACGGTTCACTTATCAGTGGTCAAGCTCCCCCAAATGGACCGGAACCTATCGAAGGAGACGTACCATGCAAAGGCTGCTCGTCATCAATAGCCGTTATCATGTTGACTGTGGACCTTTGGAGACGCTGACCGCAGGCAATACTCCTAGAACTACACGCACTGCACTCTTCGTAAACAAAGCACGCAGATCTCGATTTAGCTTTCGAGGATTCTACAGCGTTGGTAGAAATTTATTGTCGATTCTTCAGACGGTAATAATCTATGCCGAGTTTAAGAGTTTAGAACCGTTAGAACAGTTGGTTAGTTATCGAAAAAAAAAAAAATTTCTATCCAATCAAACCACCGCCTGCTCTCATCCGCTCGTCCGTCTCGAACTCTGTCGATGAACCATGGACCGACTACCATGGTTCATGCTTTTCTAGAAACTCGAACGAAATGGATCGTATAATTTTGAACCTGAGTTTAACATTATTATTACCGAAAGTCAATTCAAGCTCGTCAACATTAAGCAATCAATCTACATCCAGGCCATCAATGCATCATTGAAAAAAAAAAAAAAAAAAAAAAAATAAACTCCGTAACCAGGATAAAGAGATCTAGGGTATCTCTTGCATTTGCCACCCAAGTGCACAAGTTGTCCCAAGTCATACCGGTCATGATAGTGGACGCTTCTTTTGATTGCCCAGCGGAATCACAGGAATATGGAGCAGGCGGTTCGGCGGTACGACTGGACCACTATTGTCGCCGGTCGCATCAATCGCCTTCTTGACAATCTCCCCGAGAGCCGCTCCAAGCTGGTCCGTCTCGTAGGACTCCTCCGCGCCCGGCAGCGGGGACAAAATGATGAATCCACCGTCAGGATCCTCTCCCGACGCCCTCTCCTCCTCTCCATGAGGGTCCGCCGCTGGACTGCTTCCCTTGAGGATATCGGGATTTCGCGAAACGACGGTCCAATGATCATGGACTTGGAAGCCGGCCACGAAATCTCGATTGAGGCGACCGGCCGCTAGACAACTGTCGCGGTAATCCATGACGAATGGGTATGAATTTTCAACCGTTGGAAGGGACAGAATCAAGCCTCGGGCAAGGTGGAACGCGGAGGAAACGGCCTTGGTCTCTTCCGCGCCGTCGGAACCATCCTCTGGGCTGACCGTGATCTCCGTTTCCTGCAAGACGTGATGGAATTTCTCGGATGATTCATACGACTGCGTGATCGACTGGGTCATGGAGATATTCGAGAACTTGATTGGAAGTTCCTCCTCCGCACGGCGTGAGGGGGTATCCGATTGCGACGTGATCTCCGATCCTGGGCCGTCATCTTCCACGGTGATTTCCGTCTCCACCAGTCGTGAGATCTTGGCCACAGTCTCTCGAGCGGCGCTCCTCAGCGCCGGGATCAAATGGTCGTGTTCCTGCATTTCCGCCGGCATGGGAGTGGCCCAGTACGACGCTAACCCAGCCCAATTGGCGATTTGGACGGTGCCCTTGGTATATCTCCGCTGCATGATCTGCGTCGCATGATATCGCTCCTCCTCCGACTTCCCGACCACACTGGGACTGACATTCAACACTCGGCCCCCTTCCCACAGAATAAAGTCATGCTTTCTTGCGATCACGGTGAGCTTATGCCCTGTCTCCGGTGTCCAGTCGTCGATCACGTCCGCTTGGATCAAGAAAATGGCAATATACGGGCCGACCAAGTCTGCAAGTTCGAGCAGCATCTCCGTCGTCGTGACGGAGGGGGCTGCCGCGACGCAGATCAGACGGCCATGGGGCAGATGCGGCTTCGTCTGCTGCAACCGCGCGAGATGATAGCGGATTGGATGAATCTGAGGACGTGTCGATGCAGGCGATGACATTTTTGCTTGGTGATCTCTGACGTGACTGTCAAATTCGCGCGTCTTTCCCTCCCCGATGGTCGCAATCAGTCCCCGCGCTCCTCGCTTGACAATTGTTCACAACTGATTCCGTGAACTGTGCTCGAGGCGCTCGGACCTCCTTAAGTACCCCAAAGCGCACTCGAAATGTCCGCGGGGTTTTGACAGGTCTCGCTTAGAGATGTGAGCTCAAGTGTTTTTTTCGCTCTAAATCAGCCTTGGAACTCCGCTAGCCGCTCTCGGCTTGCGATCGGCTGTTCTGCCGATCTCAAAAGTTACTTTTAAGTTAGTATTACTCCGTGTGTATGGAGGACACTCGGGTGAAAAATTATGGAGCGGGAAGAAGAAATTGAGAGCATCTGATCGAGAGGCGTCGAACATACGGGGCATGATGGCGCGCTTTTAGCGTCTAAGCTTTCCCACTCTGGCTTGGGGCGTTAAGAGTCTCGACAGCGTGAGATCGCGTCTCGTCCACTTTAGTCTGCACCCCGGCAATCTCGAATCGTCGAATCTTGAACCTTGTTGAAAGTGTCTTCTTTTTGATGGGACCACCGCCCTGCTGGACAAGGTTTTCGGAGCATTACACGTGAAAAGTGTCCGAAGCCTGACAGATGAGCTTCTTTCTACCGTAATTCCTTTTCCTCTTCGATGCCGCATATGCCTGCGCTCGCTGGGAGGATGGGGTGTTTGCACCCTTGCAGCTTTCCACATCCTAGTGTCGATCCAAACCGGCCAAGAACACGATTAGTTACTGGGCGTGTGGGGTACAAGAATTGTACATTGACCGAAGCGAGTGGCGCCCCCGCCGTAGCGCTGCTTGAACCATGGAGCGGAGAATTTGGCCCTCTGGACCTCTTGGCCCAGGTTCGTCGGGCCAACCCTATCGGCTGATTGACGACCGAAGCGAGGCGATGGTTCGCACCACGCACACGGCGCGAGCTTCCATGCTCCATTGCGCGATGGATCTGGATGAGAGAGGAGAGTAAGTAGAGACAGCCAGACACGATTCAGGCCCTACGGAGTCACGAGACTCTCAGCGGGACAGCTCCGCCGCAGATGGAGCTGCGATCCGGTCTGATTTGATCGCAACTGTGGCTACCGAACTCGTGTCTCTGGAGGAATGCCGGGCCAGGCCCGGTACTCGTGGAGGCTACGACTACTTTGACCAAGTTGCGTTTCTCCGTACTCCAAGGACGCACCCACCTGCTGATACCCAATACGAGACTGCGACGCTACGAGGAAGAACGGGCCCCCGTAGTCAGAGAAACTGAACATGAGTACTTGTGCACCGTACGGCGCATTTTACTCATAATCCCCCTAGATTAGCCTAACCTTCTTCCACGGTTCTAACACAGCCCATCCTCTGTGGACTTTGCAGAGATGCAGGTTATCTCACTTGCTAGTTGAACTTATACTCGCAGTTAAAATGCCAACTCTCATCAAAGTTCGAAGAAATGCCTAATACAGTAGTTACCTAGGTAGGTACAACTCCTTGCGAGGCATGATCTGGAGGACGAGAGACGGGCGATCGGCGTGTCCTCGATCGTGCAAAACCTACTTTAAAAAAGTGGGTGTGGACCAGAAATGAGTTCCTGGGTGGATTGTTTCAGGTCGGACAGAGATGGAAGAGTTCAGAATCGGATGAACTCTATGGCGACGCTCTCCCTCTTCGCATCGGTGAAAGCCTCCTGAATCCAAAAATGCTAAAAACAAAGTTCTCCGTAACCTACCTGCATTGGTAGTGTATTAGGGTTTAACCCTAGGCGAGGTGACCACGAAGCTCTCCTGTGGAAAAGTCCTTCGAAGGAGGTAGGAAGATTTAGTCTCTCGCACCTGTCCAAATAGGAAGCTACACGTGATTCCGGAATTGTTTGACCCGGATGATGACTAAGGCCATTATAAATCACGTGACTCTGTATTTGAATCACGTGATATACATGTAATTTCGACAGTATTGGTATGGGCTCCGTATTCTGGATAGTTGTTCGTACCTGCGTTAAACTGTACCCATCCACTGGAACTGCGTTTCTGCAAAGATTCCATCATATCCCAGTGAAAATAATACAAGGAAGCGCGTTTTTCAAAGCGGAAAGTAAGATATTCCTCAAGAACTACTCACATTCTTGCATGTTTTCGTACAGAGAACGAGTATAAACTTGTAACCTACAATTACTCCGTACGCGGCAGGGGTATGGACTCGTCCTGCTCCCGTAATTTCCAAATGATTTCAGACTCATCACATGGTGCTGCTCCATGTTTTCTCAGATCAACAATCCGTGCATGTTGAAGCTCCTTACCAGTATCGCAGTGCCCATCGATCATTCTTGTTCTTTGTTCGATTAGCGTAGTCTTGCACTGCTTTCCTGTGGTCCCTTTTCTCCCCGTTCGGATTCGCTCTCTACCCATCATGTCATGCAAATCCCTTCCAACGTTTACACAGGCCGAAGTTCGATCACACAACTCGAAGAAGTCATGTTATGTGACTGTCGGTTCTAAAGTATATGACGTGACGGGTTTCCTGGAGGATCACCCTGGAGGTGCCGATTTGATTTTGCAGCATGCGGGTTCCGACGTGACGAAGATTATGCGCGATCCCCTCTCCCACGAGCACACGGAGGCTGCGTACGAGATTCTGGAGGAATGCCATGTCGGATTTCTTAAGTCAGACTCGGACGAGTCAAGTGCCGCAACCGTTGAGACGGATGGGTCCGGCCGGCGCGTATATGCTAGCACCGGAATGGCATCGGAAGAAGACCTCTCGAAGGAAACAGACATTGTGGCCGACTACCGCACACACAAATTCCTCGACCTGAGCAAGCCTCTGTTCCCCCAGCTCTGGTATGGTGGCTTTTCGAAGGAGTTCTATCTCTCGCAGGTCCATCGCCCGCGCCATTACAAAGGCGGGGAGTCTGCGCCGTTATTCGGCAACTTCCTTGAACCTTTGACCAAAACTCCTTGGTATCTGATCCCTATCATCTGGCTGCCATGCGTCGCATATGGAACGACTGTTGGCCTTGCCGGTTTCAGTAACTATGCCGCTGCTGCTGGATATTGGCTGTTTGGTCTCTTCTTTTGGACTCTTGTTGAATACGTTATGCATCGGTTTCTATTCCATATCGACAAGTACGTTGCGAAAATGCGCTTTCGACCGACATCTCAATCACGCTGACAGATAATATCAGATGGCTGCCCGATAACCGTGTTGGAATCTCCCTTCACTTCCTTCTCCACGGCATTCACCACTACTTGCCAATGGATCGGTACCGGTTGGTCTTGCCGCCGGCGCTGTTCGTTATCCTTGCCATTCCCTTCTACAAATTTGCGCACGCCGTGATTTTCTACAATTGGCATGCTGCCGTTCTGGCATATTGTGGCGGTATTTTCGGATACGTGTGTTACGACATGACTCATTATTTCCTGCATCATCGCAAGTCAGTAGTCCACGGTTCACGGAGGAAAGACTTGTTATCACTGACCTGTCTGCAGCTTGCCTTACTACTACAAGCAGCTGAAGAAGTACCACCTCCAGCATCATTTCGCCGATTTCCAGAATGGCTTCGGCGTGACGAGCCGTTTCTGGGACCGCGTCTTCGGCACCGAGCTTCAGTTGCCTCCGCCAACCGAGATCAAGACTGATTAACTTTGACGAACAGTATGATGCATGTCCGAAAGTCGTCGTTAATCCTCATACCGTTGATGGCAAGCCTGATGATATCCGTTTAATTCTTCCCTTTCTTCGCTGGCTTCGCTTATGGACTTTGATAGAACTCGAAGGTTGGTAATCTAATAGGGATACTTTTGTCATTTGATCTTATTGTTCTTGACGATATTATCTTGGCTCGCTGGTACATACGACAATGCCTTCGAGTTTCCTGTACAATAAAGGTTGTTGCAGTTTGCCATAGCAGGCAGAAAATTAACTTATCATGAGAGAATGAAAACATTGGATGCGTACTTGTAACGTACCGTCTCGTTACACCTTCCCTCTGAATTAGGAAGCTATTACCGTAATTCCAAACTTGGTTAGGGTAAATTACTAATCGATCCCGAAGAAAACACCGCCGCTCAAGAGGTCGACCGATCTCAAACCTTCACGCATGTTCCCTGCCCAAACCTCCGATCAAATCAGTTGCGCCTTGGACTTCAGCAGCTGGATGGTTTTTCGCTTTCCCTGACTGCCTCGGAGAAAGGGTCTGCAAACCGAATCTCGCTGCTGCTTCCGCCTCTAACTTGTTAAAAGTGATCACCCCTTATCCGCCACATCGTCGAAATTTAGTTTTCAGTTGTCTCAGGATAGGAGCGCACTGTCCACCATGTCAGGGCTCGATGTGGAAGCGCTTCTTGAATCCGCCGCAGCTTCCGCGACAACGGAGAAGTCCCGTTCTGAAGAACGGGGCGACCGCCTGAAGGAGGATTTGTCTGAACGCCGCGACCATGACCGTGAACGTGACCGCGACCGTGACCGCTCTCGTTCTCCTGACCGGGATCGCAGGCACCGAGATCGCAGCCGGGATCGGAGACGCGACCGAGGCGAAGATGACTTGAGGAGTCCGAGGAGCGAGCATGGCAGTGCTAACGGGAGCCATAGAAGTAGAAGGAGAAGTCGGAGTCGTCGCCGTGACCGTGACGACCGCTACGGGGGTGATTACTACCGCGGTGGAGGCCGTGCACGAACAAGGTCACGTTCTCCCTACGACGACAGATATTATCGCCCCTCGGGTCGATCCCGTCGGGACCGAGATGATGACAGATATTACCGTCGTGACGGGCGACGACGTAGCCCTAGCCCCAGGCGCCGCACTCGGTCACCAACACCCAATGACGATGAGCGTGACAAGCGAACTATCTTTGTACAACAACTTGCTGCGCGCCTGAGGACCAAAGAGCTGATTCAATTTTTCGAGAAGGTGGGCCCGGTCAAGGAAGCCCAGATTGTGAAGGATCGCGTGAGTGGAAGGTCGAAAGGGTGAGTTACTTCCTCTTTCTTGATCTCTGTTCTGATCGCTGTGGCTGACCAAACCAGCGTGGGCTACGTTGAATTCAAGAACGAAGAGTCTGTCCCGCTTGCCATTCAGCTCACTGGCCAAAAACTTCTAGGGATTCCCATCATTGCGCAGTTGACTGAAGCCGAGAAGAATCGTCAGGCCCGACACTCTGATTCTAGCCATTCCGCTTCCGCGCCGTTTCACAGGTTGTACGTTGGTAACATTCATTTCAGTATCACTGAAAATGATCTCCAGAATGTCTTCGAACCTTTTGGTGAGCTCGAGTTTGTCCAGCTCCAAAAGGATGAGGCTGGTCGCAGCCGGGGCTACGGTTTTGTGCAGTATGTTTCGCACCTTTTTTTTTTTATTCGAATCCGTTCTCGCATTAACGCCGTTTCTGCATAGGTTCCGTGACCCCAACTCTGCTAGGGAAGCTTTGGAAAAGATGAACGGATTCGACCTTGCTGGTCGGCCGATCCGCGTTGGCCTTGGCAACGATAAGTTCACCCCTGAGTCGACGGCCAATCTGCTGCAGCGTTTCCAGGGCCAAGGTCAACAAGGCTACCAGGGTTCCTCATTCTCTGGCCATGGAGGCCGCGGAGTGCATGCCGGTGGTACCAGCACTTTTGACCGTGCTGGAGGTCGAGACAACGATCGTGGCGCGGGCGGTGCCAGCGCTCTGGATGATACAGACGTTGCTGGTGTGAACTTCAACAATTATAGCAGAGATGCATTGATGCGCAAACTGGCGAGAACAGATCAACCCGAACAGTCTGCAGATGAGCAGCGTCAGATGCTTCGACCCAAGACAGAGACCAAGCCCTTACCGGTTAATGTCAACATGGCGAGTCGTTGCGTACTGTTACGGAACATGTTCGACCCTGCTGAGTACGTCAATCCCGTGCCCGTTCATTCAACTCCATAGCAGCTTGACTAACATTTTTGCAGGGAAGAGGGCGAAAACTGGATCAAAGAGTTGGAAGAAGACGTCCGCCAGGAGTGCGAAGAAAAATATGGACACGTGGTTCACATTGCTCTAGATCCGAACTCGCAAGGCGACATTTATCTCAAGTTCGACCGAGTCCAAGGTGGAGAGAACGCCATCAAGGGCCTCAACGGACGATTCTTTGGCGGCCGACAAATCAGTGCACAGCCTGTTGTCGACGCTGTCTACAGCAGTCTCTTTTCCCGTACAAAGGCGATTTGAAGATGTGGGAGTTCATGGTAGGTTATTTGTTATTCCTTGTTCCTTCTGCAAGTAGAATATTACAGTGCCATTTCTTCATGTAGTCATGGTTGTACTCCTGGCTGGAGTGTCTACTCAATCCTGTGATAGGCGTTCGATAAATAGGGGCCATGGAGATTCTATTCTTTGTCTTTCGGGCATTGATAGCATCTGATGGTTATTCTAAAAGCATATTAGAACATGCAGTTTCTCTTGACTGTGTATCGCCATATCACACCTTAGCACAGACTTTTGAACTCTGAATACATAGGTAGTTAACCATGAACATGAGCATGAACCTGCGTCTACCGCTACAAAACCTGCAACAATGTTCCTCATTGAACGTAAGTTGGCCAACTCTCATGAATAATCACCAAGTTATAGTCTCATCCCGGGGCTCTATAGCACCCTCCATGGTAAAATACTTCTTTCACATAACAGAAGGAAACTAGAGCTCTGAGGGCGTAAATGGGCACGAACCCTGTCATGATCCTTTGTTGCCGGGGAAGTTGAACTCCTCATCTAAAGCTATACATACACATGGGAGTTGAGCCATCGCCGTGACTACAGCGTCACCTTGAAGGCTCGGCAAGGCCACAAAATGGAATCTTCCGTTCACGAAAGAAAAAACATTCATTCTTCTTCAACCATCATCAATCGCTGCTCTTCTCTTGCATTGCGTCCTTGCTTGCTTGCTTGTTCCATCATGGCTGGCAACGAAGAGATCAAAGCGAAGGGTGTGAACGGCTCGTCATCTGCCACTCCCAAAACTCTGTTCCCGCAGCAGCACCAGGATCATCAAAATGATCCTGTCTGCCGGGAGCTGGAGGAGCTGCAGATCCGGTGCCAACAGGCTGAAGATGAGCTGGCGAGAACCAAAGAAGCTCTGCAGAAATCACAGCAGCAGGCTCGTGGTCAGCTTCTTGAAATGTCGTCCCTTCGAGCCAAAGTCACGCATCTGCAGAACATCATCGAAAAGCAGAAAATGACCATTGCTCACCAGAGCAGGGTCATTGCCCATCGTGCCCAGCATGTAGTGGCTAATGGCAACAACGATGGGAGTAGAAACGGTCATGGCGGGGCTCATTGGAACAGGCAATCGACTCCCATGACACAGATGCACCAGCAGAACCCTCCTCATCCTTTCGCCGTAAACCACTCCGCTGGCCCGTTCGCATCTCCCCAGTCGTCTGTGTCCGGTCAAGGTGAGATGGGATATCCTTCTGCTGGCCTGTTCATGTCACCGCCGCCCCAGCCCCTGGTGTCTCAGAATGGCTACGAGGCGGCCGGCAACGCTGCAATGGATGATTTTGACCGTCATGTAGCGTACTTTGGCGGCCAGCTTCATAGCCTCTGGGCCATGGCCGATGCCTTTGGTCGCAACTTCACTGCGATAGTTGATGAGCCCAATGTTGTGACCATTGACCATGTTGTCTCTTTCCTCCCGCACCGCATGATGTCAGCTGCGCTCTCTAACGACCCTGCCACACGGTGTCTGCTTGTGGTCAAGACAATCAACTTCTATATCGTCCAGGGCATCGTGAAATTCTATAATGTCGTCCGGGGCGTCGACCCAGCGGTTGACAGAGAGCTTCAGTCACTCAAAGAGGAACTCAGCACAGGTAAGCACCGGTTCTGGAAATACCCCTGTCCTAGAATAAGGCCGTTAACAATTTGGACTAGCAAAGAACGCTGCCCCCATCGTGAAGCAAGCCTTGCTGGCCGCAATCACTCGGCAGATCGATACCGTCAAAGACCGTGCTGACTTTGGTCAAATCTGCCAAGCACTGCAGAACGATCATTTGGAGAGGCTCTGGAGTGTAGTCGGCCCCGTGATGCGTCCTAGTTTGGTCATTGCCGCGCACGACTCTCTCAAGCAAATCGTCACGGACGCACACACGATGGCCCTCAATCTCCACTCTGCACCGTACGAGATTCGTTTCTACTTCCCCGAGCCTCATGAGGATTTCGACCCGAGCACCATGATCCTCACGGATCCCGCGGAGAGCAGTGCCTCCATGAATGTGCAGAAGGTGAGGCTGGGAGTCACCCCGGTTACATGGATGGGGGACTACTCGCAGCAGCGTCCTCGAGTGCAGATGATTAGCAAGAGCAGGGTGATCGTTGGGAGTGGCATGTCTCAGATGGATGGGCCCGCGTCTCGAGCTCAGACCACCAGGGACAGACAGATGAACCAGGGGGACAGTCAAGAAATCGCTGAGCAGCGTGGATAGATTGACCTGTCGGCTCATTCTCTTGTGCATTTCTCTCCGCTCTATGAATGTTTTTCAATGGTCTTTCGATGATATGGAAACCCGCCGCCCGCACCTCCCATCGGAGGGGGTGCGGGCGCGGCTAGTGAGGACTGTGTTTCTGCAGACCTTCAATCACGATTGAAGAAATTTTTCATCACGTTCTCTTGTAGACTGTCGTACAAAGTTACTGGCCTCATTCAATCATCTCGTTTGTTTCCAGATGAGTTAGGAAATCCTTTCGTTGTTAGCTCATGTATCGGCGGTATAAGTTACCCACTAACCCCAATGTGAGAATTGTACAGTGATATTACCGTAATTTACGCCCGCAACGAGTACGGCGATGGTGCCGATTCGCAATGCCGTGCCTAGAAGTTACATGGGGAAAAATACGGCATTATCAAGAAAACAAGAAACGCCGTCCTGCCCGCGAGAGGCTCTGCGGCCGAAATTCATATTGCAACACCCCAGTCGAGAAGTTTCTCTTCAGTCATTGACGCATTTCGTGCGCCGCCAATGCTGTGATATCCATGTTTCAATGTCCGACCAACCGGATAACCGTCCATGGCTGGACGTTGGCCGACAGCTTCGGTACATAGCATGGCCCCTGTTTGATAAGAGACGTCATTGTTCAGACGAAGAATAGACTAACAAAATTGAACAGTCTTTGTCGCCTCCTCCTTAGCTCGACATCGTCGCCCAGCGGATAGACGATATTTCCACGATTATTTTGTCACGCATCTGCCACGATCTTCCCTGCACCCCGACTCGCGGGGCCCGTCTACATCCTTCCACAAGCTTCCCCGTGCTGCGTCGACACCAGATCCTGGCTCCGACCGACCTCCGGCCTCTGTCCAGGCTCCAACGGGCTTGGTTCGGGATACGACGGTTGTGCGTATCCCTCTGCGGAGTGCCAAACACCACTTCGGCGCAGCGGTCTCGCGCGGTTCCCGAAGTCGCAATGAGGACGCCTATCAGGCAGGCGTCATTGAAGTGCCTGCGTTCGCAAAACGGGCACCCCTCTCCGTGACTATTCGCCGGCGATCGGGATCTGAGAATGCTTCCGAGTCCTCGTCGCAAGAGGCTCGCGCGGCAGAAAGCGCCAGCGGGGACCCGCAAGTCTTCTACTTTGGCGTGTTCGACGGCCATGGGGGCACTGAGTGCAGTGATTTCCTCAGAGACCATCTGCATGATTATGTGGAAAAGGCGGCCGAAGAGTTTGAGATCCGATCGAGCTTGCAGCGGAATTCGCCCTTGGCTAACAAGCATCGGCGGCCTCCCACAAGTTACGTCCATGACCTTCCCATCATCCAGGCGGCGAACATGGAGAAGATCCGCGAATTGGAACAGAAATTGGTTGGCGCCTGGAAAAAGCTAGTCGGAGGCTATTTCAAAAGGTTCAAACCAGCCTATTTCTCATTCCCAACTCCTGGGGTCCTCTCAGGACATTCTGCCCACAGTGATCCAGCAAATCCGGCCGATGACATCATCGAGTATGGCGTGTCCATGGAGGAAGTGATCCAGTACGCCTATCTCAAAGCTGACCTGGACTTTATCTCTGCCCAGGCTGCGAAGAATGAGGATGATCCGGTGCAGTCGGAAAGGCCGCTGAATGATCATGACATCCTCCATAGCCCGAGTCAGTGTCGCATCCGCCAGATAGGCGGCCCGAAACGCTTTATGGGCGGCAGTACGTGCAGCGTGGCAATGATTTCCACACCAACGCCAACGCCATTCTGGCATCCAGCCAGTTCCTCGTCGCTGCTGGTCTCTCACGTTGGCGATACAAGAATTTTACTTTGTGATACTGCCACTGGGGCTGCTATTCCTTTGACAACTAACCATCATCCCTCGTCTCCGACCGAAGCAGCACGTTTGCGTCGATATGCAACGAGCTTTGTGACTGACTCCTTCGGAGAAGAGCGGATGAGTGGATTGGCAAATACTCGCGCCTTTGGAGACATTCACTCCAAGCGCCTGGGAGTCTCTGCAGAACCGGAAATCCGGCGCGTTGAAATGGGACCAGCGCAGTATTCGTTCTTAGTGCTCATGTCCGATGGCATCAGCGGGGTCCTTCCTGACCAGGAGATCGTCGACACGATCAAGGAGGCCCGCACGCCGGAACAGGCAGCCCGAGATGTAGTCAACTTTGCTACCGAAGTGAGTCCCAATGCCGACAATGCGACATGTCTGGTTGTGCGTCTCGGTGGCTGGGAACGAAGACAAGAGGGTGGTGTCGGCAGCATGGGTACCAAGGAAGCCAGAGAATACCGGAGACAAGAAGCCACTGATCCGCGCCGATCTCGAACCTGATGTTGTGGGCGGTGTTTCCTGTAGATACTTCTGCTAATACGCAAGATATAGGACTGTACAGTATGCGGGTTCTAATACATGGTCCTTGTGGTTGGCAGCTGATGCTCGAAAACTTGTTGATCGGTGATCACTGAATGTACGATCAATATACCTTCCTATTTCGATGGTGTTAGTGAACTTCCGTTTACAGTTTAGCATTCCGTATTCCGTAATGGCTAGCATCGGCTTCCTGCGGAGGCTAATACAAAATAGGATTAGGATACGGGATATTTTGACCCTAAAAAGGTTAAGGTAGATTCCCTCTGGGGTAATATCAGCTTCCGACAAAGACTAACTAATACAAAATAGGTTTAGTGTACTATGGGACCCTAAAAGTTAAGGTATATTCCCTATGCGGTAAAATACGAATACAACGTCGCCGAAAAAGCTCCTTATCTCGATCACTCGTGTCGCAATCGCAGTCTATCATATCAGATGCTTGATTACAAACTAGTAAGCTCCTCACTGAGTCCTCGATTGCCGTGCCGGGGATTTGTCCCTCATTTTCTTTTCCCCCCCGTTTTCATGATTTTTCTCCACTCCTCGATTTTTCCAGGGGTGCATCTTGGATAGCCTCCTGCTCTCGTCCAGGCAGCTGCGCAGCGAAGCACGACGAAACCGCTTTGACAGTCATTCAAAGCCGGATTGAGAGTTTACGACTTTGGGTGAGTGGTGGAGCATTCATATGCTGTGGTTTGATGCGTCAGAACGGCTTTGAGCTCGTCAATCTTGAGCATTGCTGACAGTTGTCCTTTTCTCCTGACCAGTCTTTTTTCGTCAACGACAGCCAACATCAGGCGGGGCCTAAGCGGGGTCTGAATTCGTGTTTAAAAGTATACCATTCTTTCTATCATAAGTTCTGCACACAGAAGATGAGCGCGCGAACGAGGAAACAAGCGGCTACGGCCACTGAAGCCGCCGGAAAGCCGGATGAGCAGCCGTTGGGCAATGGAACACCAGTCAAGTCAAAAAGTGTTCAGGAGGAGAAACAAGAGAACATATTCTTGTTTTGGCCGAACATTGTCGGTACGTTCGGGCTGTAACATGCGTTGCAATGGCGTATTTGTATCCTGACCACAGTTCAGGCTATGTCCGAGTTATCCTTGCCGTGGCTTCACTCTACTACATGCCACTTCACCCACGCACGTGCTCCTTTTTGTATAGCGTGTCATGCTTGCTGGATGCACTCGACGGGTACCTGGCGCGGCGATTCAATCAATCCACCACGTTTGGTAGCGTGCTCGACATGGTGACGGATCGGTGTACGACTGCCTGCCTTTTGGTGTTCCTCAGCTCGGCATGGCCACGCTGGTCCATTCTATTTCAGGGCCTGATCAGCCTGGATCTGTCCAGCCATTATATGCACATGTATGCAACCTTGTCGAGGGGTGGCGCGGACCAAAGTCACAAGAAAGTGGATTCGAGCCGAAGCTGGATTCTGCATCAATACTATACCAACAGGGTTTGTTGCCAGCCTGCTCCTGCCTACATGCGTCAAACTAACTCGTCTCGTTTTCGCATAGACCGTCCTGTTTGTTTGCTGTGCCCTGAACGAGCTGTTCTTCATCGGCCTGTACCTGCTGTCGTTTTCCTCCCCAATGTTGTCGCCGTCTCTTCTGCAGCCGCCCTCAGATTCCCAGAACCAGCCCCCTCCGCCACCTCCGCAGACGCTGTTTGCCAGTCCGTACAGCGCCGGAGCCCTGGAGCTCGCTCGGGCCAACAAGATTGACAGTTTCTGGCCTTGGGTGATTACCGGCATCTCTGCACCGGTCATGGCGTTGAAGCAGTTTATCAACATCGTGCAGCTAGTTAAGGCCAGCAATTGGCTTGCTGAAGGGGACATTCTCAAGCGTCGAGCGGCACGGGCGGCGGGGAAGCTGCCATGAACTCTATCGTCTCGCGGTGCGGCGTCCGCTTTTTAGTCTGACGGATCGACTCTATTCAAAATCTTAAATGTTCGGCGACATCGCTGTCGGGTACGTACTCTGCATGTCACCAACTAATCTGTATGGACCTTGCCATGGACTTTTTTTCGAGTATCATACTAGGGTCACTTTTGGGCTGGATCGGCGTCGAAGGGAGATATAATGTTGGCTATTCCTGGTTATGTTTTCCCCCTTATTTTACTGTACCCCGTACCCTTAATTATTCTGTCTTCATGTAGCATAATTACTGTACCTGCAATGACCGAATTCAGTAGTGCTTTTCAATTCAGGTGTTCAGCTCTGGCCCTCCGGCATCGGAGAATGCGGGAATATCGGAAGTCCTCCGTCACATTGCACCCGTAGTGAGCTCTACAGCACATATAAATCGCCCATATCACCATCTTTTGATCTTTTCATATTCGAGAACAGATCTCCTAGTTCAATTTAAATTTCACTTCGTCATCATGCCCAAGTACAACATTGTGGTCTTTGCAGGCGACTGCTGCGGTCCGGAGGTGTGTTATCCTGCAAGCTTATTTCTGGATAGCTTCTGATCCTTCGATTCACAGGTTACGGCCGAAGCTCTCAAGGTAGCTCTAAAATAGCATACAGTTTAAACAGAATAAGCATTGATCGTTATTCCGTCAGGTCCTCCGCGTTATTGAGAAGCATCGTGGCGAGGAAATCAGCTTCAACTTTCAAGAACATCTGCTTGGAGGGGTAAGCGGGGTGGCCCCAGGACATTCCGACAGCTTTGTTACTGAGCAGATCCCAATGCAAAACAGGCCTCGATAGATGCCACTGGCGTGCCATTGACCGATGAAGCTCTTTCCGCCGCGAAAGCTGCCGATGCTGTGATTCTCGGCGCCATCGGCGGCCCGGTATGTGCTAATGAGAGCTCTTTTTTTTAAAGCTCGTTGAATGGCTGACTGGTGAATGCTCGAACAGAAATGGGGCACCGGCGCTGTGCGGCCCGAGCAGGGCTTGCTGAAGCTGCGCAAGGAAATGGGCACCTTTGGCAACCTCCGACCGTGCTATTTCGCCGCGCCATCGCTGGTCGATATCTCGCCGCTGAAGGCTGACGTTTGCCGCGATGTCAACTTCAACATCATCCGAGAGCTGACGGGCGGGATTTACTTTGGCGAGCGCAAGGAGGACACCGGCGACGGCAACGCGCTGGACACTGAACCATACTCCCGCGCGGAGATCGAGCGGATCACCCGTCTTGCCGCGCATCTGGCCCTGCAACATGACCCGCCGCTGCCCATCTGGTCGCTCGACAAGGCAAATGTTCTTGCTACGAGCCGTCTGTGGCGCAAGGTCGTTACCGAGGTCATCTCGAAGGAGTTCCCTCAGCTGCAGCTCAACCACCAGCTGATCGACTCGGCGGCGATGATCATGGTTAAGGACCCCCGCAAGCTGAACGGCATCATCGTCACCAGCAACTTGTTCGGTGACATTATCTCTGATGAAGCGAGTGTGATTCCTGGCTCGTTGGGTCTGCTGCCCAGCGCGAGTCTGACGGGCATCCCGGACGGCAAGAGCAAGGTGAACGGTATCTACGAGCCGATTCACGGTACGTTTCTTGTACCTCAGTTTATACCAAAATTTTTGAGCCACTGACACGGATGTATTTGTCTAGGCTCCGCCCCTGATATCGCTGGCAAGGGCATCGTCAATCCCGTTGCTGCCATCCTCTCTGTCGCCATGCTCCTCCAGTACTCCCTTTCTCGGCAGGATTTGGCTCGTCTCGTTGAGACAGCAGTTCGCAACGTTATTGAGGCCGGTATTCGCACTGCTGACATTGGCGGCTCATCGTCGACGAGTCAAGTCGGAGACGCCGTTGCGGCGGAATTGGAGAAGCTGCTGACGCAGTAACTTTTGCTCGCAAAGCATGGATCTTTAATGGCCCGGCAAAAATTGTACGTTCCAAAATAATAATTGGCCTATGTAAAAAAGTGATCACAAAGAATGAAGTTACGGTGATCTAAGCAAATCATGCCTTTGCGTAAACAAGACCATTGGGTATCTCTGCTCTCTATCCCGAACGCCAGCGACTCCCACCTGTAACCTAAGAGAAATCCTGTAAAACAATGACTATCGTATAACAGGTTCTCCCATCCATTCTGGTTCTTTCAGCGCGTGTAATCGGTTCCCTTCTCCATCCTCATCCTCTTTCTCACGATTACCGCCTTGTAGAGACTTGCGCATGCTCTGTCGTCGGCTCCGAGTTGCTGTGTGCACACGGCGTTGACGGTCATCGTCGTGAGCAAAGACCTGGAACCCACGTACATGGGTATCCTTGCCGTTTTGGTGATTCTCACATATGCGCATCTGAAGGACCATTGCTTTGAGTGTATTTCCCTCGTAGGGGTTATCCGGGTCGTCACTATCGTTGTCGGTCATATCCTCCTCGCTCTCGTTGATTCCAAGATCAGACGACGAGTCAAGGACGTATGACCGCCGACGCCCACCTTTTCGTTTCTTCCGCCGACTACTACTACGTCCCCCGACCCCGTCCAATGGGATGTCCACCCATCCACACGGCGCTTCACCTTCCCATGTTTGGAACTCGACTAGGTCGTTTCCACCCATGCCGGCAAGGAACACCATCTTGGTCGGGGTGTAGCTTTCATCAAGCTCAAAGTCGAGATACACCCGCAACTTGACTATTGCGACGCGTTTGAAGAAATGCAGCGTCAACGTGTGCGGTTGGGGACCGTCTGACTGCCAGTATTGCGTGGGCGAAGGGTGTCTCAGCGCCGCAACGCCGCAGCCAGGTTTATAGGTAGACACCGTCCAGGACGCAAGAGAGGAAATTTCACGGAGATCAGGAGGGAGCGGCGAGGGAGACCGATCTAGCTCGAAATCATGAGATGTTAGAAAATCTACCACTTTCGCAAGAGTTCTTTTCCCCTATTTTCTCTGTAGTACCGACTTCGATCAACCATTTCCGCGTCTTCTTCCTCATCGTCTTGCTCCTGCTCCTCTTCACCTTCTTCATCGCCTTCAACGGGCTCATCTTCTAGCTCCAATTCATCGAGATCCTCGCCACCTTCCTCAGCGGGAACCATGGCGTCTGCAGGAAGGTCCATTTGCTGTTGCCATGCTGGCCCTGCGCCGCCCGCGAAGGTATCACTGCCTGTACCAGGGCGGGCCACATCACGACGAGTCTGAGGTCCCGTTGGCGTCTCGAATATCGGAGCTGTCGCGCGTGGAGACAGGTCGTGTGGTGTGGTTGTTGTCGGTGTTGAGGGGTCCGCGGGAGGTCTGCGCAGCATGTGTCGGCGCATTGTTACGCATGGTCTTTTGGAATGCTGCGAAACGAAAAGAACAAGGAAAAGACTCAATTATGAAGCATTGTTGATCGTATTGAACTGATGTTCAACAACACTTCGCGTAAATTCACTACGACATTAATACGAGCCTGATTTCTCAGGCAACGATGATCTCAGATCTTCGGGTTTCTTGGCGCGTCAAGGCTGCTTCTGCCTCAGGCTCAACATTTCGAAGCAGTCGGTTCATAACTTCCAACTCTCGCACGAACGCGACTTTCAGAGTTCATTCAACTCTTTACCTAAAAATGACAAGTCGACAAGTAGCTAACTGACCTTCTATTAGTTATTATTAGATTTTAGTCATACAGTATGTCCAGCATATCACAAAGTCTATGAGTGATGAGAACGCAAGCAATCTTTTATTCCAATTCCACACGGCCCAGTTTCTGACCAACCTTCACTTTCTGTCCAGTCTCAATGGCCCAGCGCCAGCCGCCTTTCCGTTCACCGCCGCCCCATCCCTGATCAAAGCTTCGTCGGGTTCCCATGGGAGCTTCGAAGACGAGAACAATGGTGCTGCCAAGTTGGAAGCCGCCCATTTCTTCGCCTCGTTGCAGCGCGTGGCCTCGTAGCGTCTTGCTGGCGTTGTAGTAGGTGGCTTCAATGAATCCAGAGTATGGTTCTCCACGTTTGGCGGCCTCCGCTGCGGCGCGGTCTGCCGCTGTGTCGGTAGTCAAACTGTTCGTTCGGAGTTCTGCGTCGAAGTTGAGCTTGATGGATCCGACATTGGTCGCACCAACGGGGATGTAGCTAAAGAATCCCCACCGCCAGCGGCCGAGGAGTACAACGCGTTCGTTGAGGACGAAGAGATTAGGTAATGTGCGCTGCAGGTACGGGGAGACAGAGTACAACTCGCCAGCGAAGTGCCGCCGGCTTTCAACAACCCAGGATACTGGGGAGTGGAAGCGGTGATAATCGCCCGGTGCTAGGTAGATCACGACGTAATACAAGGCATGGTGTGTTGTCTTTGGCGCGTACCACGGCCGCCCTTCGCCCAACGCGAGATCGGCTTTCACTTTTGCCTCCGAGTTCTCTGTGGAATGTGTCGAGGCATCCATAGCTGCTTGCTTTTTAGGGCTCTTCTTGGACCCGGACAATAGATGAGGCAATGTGTAGGAGATGCCATTGACCCTGGCAAACTCCTCATCCATGGCCATATTGCCGCTGTCGGTCCCATCTGCACTCGTATCCAATCCATGACTCTCAAACGATTCCCGTGATGGGCTTGCTTCTCCCAATAGGGCTTCCAAGCTATATGTCATCCCCTTCACCTGCTCCACCTCGCCCCGCTCGATCATGCCAAATTGAAGGACACGTCCGTCGGACGGCGACACGACAGCACAAGGGTCAGGGTCAATTGGCCGAACGCCGGGCTTCAAGGTGCGGTAGAAGAAGGATGCGAGATTAGGGTATTTTCGTAGATCGGATTCGCCGACTTCGTCGAGGTTCACTCCAAATATCCACGAGTAGAGTTTGAATCCAGGAACGCGCAGCCATACTGGAAGATCTAATTCATTGAATCGGCCCCAAAGCCTCGACATCGCCTTCAATGGCAGCGTCGACATCACTTGCACCTGCCATGGTCCCGACGGACGCACCCTCCGGCGACGTGGAATCTCATCATTATTGTCTTCGAGCTCGGCCTTCAATTTCTCTCTGCGACGTACGCGGTAAAACTGTAGTACACCAAGGGAGGCGATACCCAATCCCACAGGAATTGGGTGCCAGGTAACCTTGGTGTTTCTCCATGCCATCCTCAGCCGCGAACTGAATGGCTCTTCATGGTCATTCTGCTTGTGATCTCTGTGTATCCGCGACCAGGAAAAATGCCGAGTATTTTTGGGGATCCTAGCGCAATAGTACTGTCTCGGAGAATAGCAAATTTGCACATTCCCAGCAAAGCTGGGAATTCTTTTGCGAAAGACTGCACCTTGGGTCCTTACACATGATGCCATTTTTTGCATCGACGGGGATCATCACAGAATTCGATTTCGAGATCAAAACATCCGTAGATCCTCAGCTTACCGCGATGACGTTGTCTTCATCAACTGTATTACAGATTTGCAGCTGAGGTTGCCTGCCTATTTTAAGCTTAGTGCCGATTACCATATCGACGCGACGCCGCTCTCACCGCCCGGCAGAATCAACGACATCGATATGGCCAACTGGCTGGACTTCATGTTGCGGGACGGGGAGAGTATTTTTACTGAGTAATAAACCATCTGATTGTCGTTACTTGGAATTAGGTTACTGTTTAGTGGTGGCAGTTGATTTTACCAAAGGGAAGATATGATTCGAGGCCTCTATATGCTCATGGTAAATTGAAAACCGACGCACGTGGGAGCGACAGCTTGCCGCTAGGTCGAGAAGCTCATGTAAGTTCCTTGATTCTGACTTGAATTTACTGAGAGCATTTGTTTCTGACATCGAGTGCAATCGATCACAGTTTCTGCTTCTACGGATCATTGGATTATGCTGTTTTGTGAGGGCCGTGTCTACCCATAGGCTGGCAACATGAGCTCAAGCGCCACTGGAGCTGGAAATGACGGACAAGTACCTGGGACTCAGAGCTCAACAGTGTCCCTCCGTATCCTCTCGCCGGATTTCGATGTAAATTATCAGCTGATACTGAGTCTCCCGGCAACTTTTACCATCGGAAATGTCAAGGATCATCTTACAACACTCATTCATTCCCGTCCATCAAGAGACCAGATGCGACTGATTTATCGTGGACGCCCTCTCAACGATGACAATGCTAGATTGGAGAGTTTACTTGAGCCATCTAATGTACGTAGGCTCGGAAATGTCTGGGGTTCGATCCACTGACTTGGGTAGGGCTCGCCACATACCATACATCTTGTCCTTCCACCGTCGCAGTCCCCTGGCATGGCCGGCCCCAGGACTGTATCTGACACCCCTGATCTTGGTCGTTATACTGTGGATTATAACGCCCTCCGTGCACGCGTTGCTCAACAGCAAAACTTAAGCGGTTTTGGTCCGTCGACGGCTGGATATGCTTCGAGAAGAGAATCCGAGATGACTGCTGTGAATGAAAGTCTATCCTCAGGAATATCAACTGCGACTAGCTTTCCTCCTGGCAATCCTACGCCTCAGGTACCACGTTCCCCTTCCGGCGCGACTCCGATCTCAGCCGACACCGCAGCGTCAGAGAGTTCGACCAGGTCCACCAATGCTGCTACAAGCCCATTCCCTCCGGGTGGGTTGGACACCGATATTGAAAACTCACCGGCATACCGGTTTGCGAAGGAGATCCTCCGTTTCGATGTCATGCTGTCCCAGGGCCGTATTCCGCCGCTTGACGACATCGTTGCCGTGCGGAATCAGTTGTACGAATTTCTTGATGCGCAGTATGGGAAACCGGCATCGAGAAGAGCGGAGGCGGAATTTTTCCTATCGCGATTAAATCAAATATATTCTCGCGCGTCTCGTCTTCGTCAGTTGGTACCACCGTCGACCCAGGGTTCAATTGATGTCCCTGACACAACGCGGACTGAGCATAACTACTATCTCCTGACCTCACCGACTGGAGAGCAAGCTTTGATAGCTCCACCCAGCCCAACATTATACCGACGTATTCCTTTAGTGCCACCGACGACGATTCCTGAGACAGTCAGAGCTCAGGCGGCAGCGAGAATCCCCCCACAGGCGATGGAGAATTTTATCCGCCAGGCCGTCCTCAACCGAGCAGCGCGGAACAACGGTGCAGGCACCGTTGTTCGCTTCGCGAGACGGCTCTGGCTGTTTATTCGATTGTACTTTTTCTGCTACATGTTCAGCGATCCAGGGACGTGGTCGAGGGTGTTCCTTATCTGTCTGTCAGTGGTCATTGCTTTTTTCTCGGAGACGGACCTGCCCCGCCGTATTCAACAAGCTGTCATGGGGCCGGTTCATCGACAACTTGACGGCCTCATCAACGGCGGTCAGGTCGGTGGGCGGCGAGAAGGCGAAGGCCGTGATGAGAGAGAAACCGCGGCTGCGGCTGGTCCTCGCGGCGGTTCATTGGGAGGGGACAATGAGAGCACACTGCGTCGCGTGGAACGAGTGCTTGCCCTATTCTTTGCCAGCCTTGTGCCGGGAATTGGCGAGAGACATGTTCGAGCACACAACGCAGCCGTTGCGGCGGCTGAAGCTGCCCGGAACACTGAACGAGCACAGCGAGAAGCTGAAGCTAGAAATGACGGTACTCAAGGGGATACTAATGCCCCAACTCAAAACGATAACCAAAATGTCAACGCCACCAACAGCCAGGAGGCACGTCCGAATGCTGAAGTTGGAGGACAAGCGGGATAGACAGTTTTTGTCAGTGCCTAGACGTCTCTGTAAATATTTGACGTTCCAATTCGTCATTTCTTGCCCTTACGTTCCTTGTATGGAACCACGAAGGAATAGTAAGGGATTCATGAAGATTACCAGCATGATTGTCTTCCATTCCATGTCTATCTCTACCGAAAGTTCCATTTGAAAGTAGCAGTCACAACTTTGAATCCTGTTCCAAGTCCATGGGTCCCGTATCAAACGACTCCTCACCGTTGAAATGCCTACAGATGATTAGTTTACCTGCGTATTTTTTCAGAGAGGGGTGGAAAGAACTTACCATCCTCTTTCCGCGCCAGCACTCAAGAAGCTGCAATCGCCGTTCTTCACACAATCCCAACCACCACCTATTCCTTTCCCATCCATCCAGTCCGGCACCGCAACAAAATGATCCGAATTGACCTTCGTGCCGGGTGCGAGAAGGTCCAACCGTTTATTATCACTTCTTCCAGAAAACGACGGCTGCTGGTCTCGCGGTCTCCGTCTAACAAACGTACTCAACCCAGCTGTGAAGACGTGGAAATCCTCCATGTTGGGATCACTCGGCATCGCCCCCGTTAGGACGCGGCCCATAGCAATCAAAGGCGCAGCATGCGAGCAGATAAGAATCGCCTTACTGGACTTGTCGCCTGTCTCTGCCTCATACGCCGCAATTTCCGCGTCGACGTCGGCGATGATCGCAGCCAAGGTAGCTGCGACCCGGTGATGGAGTTGGATAATCGACTCGCCATTGACGGACGGCGTGACGCGCGCGACATACACCCGGCTCGGGTCCGCCGGGATGAGCGAAGGGAAGAATTGGCGAAGTGTTGCGGGGGATGCCGGCGGGGGGTGTGAAAAGTAGCTGGATGAGCCGAACCATTCTCTGTTATCGACTCGAGAATTCCGTCACCATGGTGTCTGATAGGGTATAATCTTCACCCATCGCAAAGAGTAGGGCTGTAACTACTCGTGCAAAATGGTAGCAAGGAAGCGCCTACCCTAAACCATTCTCAATCCTAACTTGCTCGCCAACATCGATGCCCTTTTCCCGCAATGCCTCGAAACTCGGCTGGATGGTTTGCAGACACCGGTAGAACGGGCTCGAGTATACGCGCCATGGTTTCGGTGTGACAGCGTCGCTAATCAGATGGGCGGCGAGTTCGCGCGATTGCCGCACGCCGTGAGATGTCAGTGTGGGATCGGCGGCGTTGCCGGTGGGAGTCGGGAAGACACTGGAATATGTCCCTGTTTTGTGGTCAAGGGTCCAGTGCATGCGATGCTGGCGAAGTGGTGAGGGTTGAGGTTAGTCGGGTCGGTTGACGTTAAGGTGAGAAACGTACCCCGTGCCGGGTCAAGTATATTGTGTCCAACGGCATGGCGCCTTTTCGAGGGAAAGAAAAGGTTGACGGACGATACTACTTGACTGTGTATGAGCAATGCATTTCAAGACCTACGGACAAGATAGTATGTACTACGCCCGTACAAAGTACCTCGGCTCGATGTCCGACCAAAGATTCCACGGTCTAAAGAAATAACTTTTTGCGATACCATTTAACACAGTACGAGATAAGAATCATCAACTTTTCATAACCATTTTAGGCCATGATCATTCCTCTATCACCAGTATTTTCCACGCGCAGCCCTGAGTGGCATTTAGTAAAAGAAACCCAGGATCTTGCCAGCCACGTGCTTCCGACGAGCCTCCTCATGGTCCATGATACCAGCCGAGGTGGTCAGAACGATAAAACCGAACTGACGAGCAGGCAGGAGCTTCACGACCCACTTCTCGAGGTCGCGGAGCTGGACGTTGTAGCGAGGGTTGATGACGCCGCACTTGTTGAGGCTGCAAAGAAAGACCATCAGCACCCACATCTTCAAGCATTGACCAAAGTAAAATACGTACCGGCCGTTCAGCTGGACAACAATCTTGCCGGAGCGGTGGTCATCAATCTCCTCAAACTCGCCGATGTAGCCTGAAAACATGATAATGTTAGCAATGTGACGAGGACTTAAACATTGCCTGGAACGGGACGCGGTCCGGGAAACGTGTAAGAATCCTCGTAAGAGATTGCTTTTGCAACCTCCGGTCTCAATCTCTCGGGCACTTAAAAGGCAAGCGTCGTGGTGCGAGCTTCGATCCGCTGCCTAGTTATATACCCGATTGAAATCCCACACGTTTCTTCGTTCCCGGACCGCGCCCATGATATGGAGACGAGCAAAAGAATGTCGAAACGCACCATGCTTCTGCATGACCCGGAGGAACCGGATGATGACCTTGGAAGACGGCCGGATCAGGACCTGGCGCTTGCCAGCCCGCTCGGCGTTGTTGATCGAGACGAGAGCGTCGTTAAGAACCGAAGTGCGAGTCATCTTGACGGCAGCGAATCACGGAGATTCTCAAATCGACGATTTTCCGTGGACGTGAGGTATCTGATCAACGAGTCCGCAAAGCATCACGGAAAAAAAATCCTTCCCATACCCCTTCCATTGGGACGGGAAGAATTTTCCCCAGCGCGGTGCACGTTAGCCATTTAGCCCTCGAGCCAGAAAGAGTGCCCTTTCCACCGCCCAGGAGAAAGGGGTCTTCAGCCCGTGTCGTGGATGAGGTGAGGTCGTGTCAACCAATCCATTCGGCGGGTGATGGCCTCCCTCGGGCTCGCGAAAACATTTCGAGCAAGGGAAAGGAATTGCAACATGTACATACCTCTATGGACGCTGCAATGCAACGGGTTGTTGAGATTGAGGAGGACCTCGACGGGTGGTGCTGCACGATTTTTCGAGACGAGTTCTGGGAGGGTAGCTTTTTTCTCCCTTGGTGTGGGCGCTAGGGTTTCCGCACGAGAAACCCTGATGTGGGTTCTGCCGCCAATCAAAATGTGTGAAACCAGAAGCGGTCGACTACGACAAAGAATTCCTAGTCACGTGATTATTTACTTTTTTGGACGGCTGATTGCCGTTCCCGGTAGCCCTGGCCGTTCCTTCACGAGGCTGGGGAATTCAATTGCAGTATGGGTTAAGAGAATGAGAGATACTTCGATGTTCTTCGCTCATGGAAATAGCTTGATTGAAAGGCCCATCCTGCTAGTTTCTACGAGTTCCGTCATTCAGTCGACAAATTCGCATCGCAACATGTCCGTAATAAAGCCGACATTCCATTTCCCGTACCATTCATTCGGTCTAAAACATGCCAGAATTGGTGCAGTACTCTCGTGAGCCTCGCATCACAATGAGGTTACATGATATCTCGGGCATACATGACTTATTATAAAGGGGAACAAGGTCTTGTGGTTGTCTAATTAAGGAGCTATGCGCAGCGGGCGAACGACAGGGATACGGCCGTTGTGTCAAACAGGATTTAGCAACCGAGCAACGGGGGTGATCATGTCCAAAATACAGAAACTCAAGCGTGCGAGGAGGGGATAAGGCGGAGCAATTGGGGAAAAGGAGTCGGTGATGCTTGGGGAGGCGAGGTATGATGGGATCAGGAATTGAGCAATTCGTGAGGACCGCTTGTCTGCAAGGCCAAGCTTACCCCTCCAGGTATCAGAGCAGGGACTCGGGCAGCCTCCGGCTATTCGAAGTAACGCCCTTTCCTCGTTTATGAGGTCTGTAAAACGTGGAGGGACAGCGGATCGGAGGGGCTTGGTAACCCCGGGCCCAAAATTGAGCCAATACCGTCATTCGCCACTGTATCACGACATGGCTGCCGCCGTAGCCAGAGAGATTTGACGCTTGACTTGCTCGCGTGCCCAGCGTGCGGTATTGATGGTTCGTTCAGAAAGCTGACGTTCGGATCGCACTTCACGGATGAATTGAGTGACCCAGTTAGCACGGAAGTACTCGGCAAATTCGCCATTGGGGAAGGCATCGGCCAAGTCGCCAATGACGCCCAAGGCCGACCGGGAGAGTCCCTCGCCTCGGTGGGGATCCTCGTAGATGGAATGCAGAAGCTGGAAAATGGACTCCACATGTGGTCGCAGTTGAACGACTATCAATACGTCAGATATGCACAGAACAAATGGCCCAATGTTGGAGAATGGACTTACCTTGAGGCTTGTCCTTGTACGCGAGAAGGATTCCACTCCAGGCATCCACAATGCCCTCACGAAGGGATTCGACATAGTTGATGGTATCAACGTCGACATCCTCAGCCAAGGATACTTGAGCAGCCTGCTGAAGAACTTGGACAACGACAGTCAAGTAAGGGTCAAATTGTGTCCCAATGGCTTGGGCAATGTCGCCAAATGTAACGAGTACAGAAGGTTTCAATGTGTCTCGCAAGCCACTGCTGGTCTTCATTATCCATGTCAGCATGAAATCGTAGTCTCGCTATGTCGTGTTACATACCAGAATCTTGAGCATGTGGTTCATGAAAGCATCGCAATAGGGCTGGACCTTCTCCGACAGGGCCCGGGTAATGTCGCCCACAAGCCCGACAGCCATGGCACAAAGTCCTGGTGCCTCGTGGTTCTCCAGAGCCTTGTACAGGAATGGGAGGAAAGACTCCATGTACTTGAGGAAGTCTTCGTCTACAGCGTTAGCGACACCACCGATCGCAGCAAGCACCAGGTCGGGAACGCTGGAGCTAGGAGGTAGCGACGAAAGAACTTGAAGCAGAATCTGCATGATACGATCGGCTTCTGGTCGAATTTCGCTGCCCAGACGATTGATGGCAGCCTATTTCGGGTTAGCTAAAACATTCGCATCGGTGGAAAAAAGGACTTACCAAAAGAACGATGGCCAAACTAGACTGCATTTCCTCGAGAACGATCCGATCTTCAACACTCACCACCTGTTGTTGCAAGGGGATAGTGTGCTCGAGGCGCTGTAGGATCACACCAGAGACGCTGGCAATCATGGGCAGGGTATCCTCCGCCGAATTGCTAATCCATTGGTTCAGAACCTCGTAAGCAGCGCCCTGCAACTGGACATCGGTGCCGCTCCTAGAAAACTGTTAGCAGGACGACGAAATGAGCAAAGGCACCAAGGATTACCTTTCAGTAATCGCCAGAAGCCTTTCAACAGCGGCTTGGAAGTGCCTTGACAAAGTATTTGTCTGATGGTGTGGCGCTGAAAAAGCCTGCGCAATGTTCATGAGGGCCCAGCAGCACGAGGAAGCAATCTTGGGAGTATTGTCAAGGTTCTTGAACAGAGCAGCAATCAAGGATGGCAACTGGCTGTCCTTGTCGACGCCCTCGGCACAATACTCGCAAATCCGACCCAAGGTAAACGCAGTCGAATCTTGCACGATGACAGAGCTATCGTTCATCATTCCAATCAAAACCGGTAGCGCCTGCTTCACCAGAGGTACCAAGACGCCTTCTTCAGGACCCAAGACGATACCGCCGAAAGATGCCACAGCAGCATCTCGACGATGCCAATCCTGGTCATTGATGTTGGCTTCGACAAAGGTCAAGACTGGCGGGATAATGTCGCTCTTCACAATCTGGGCATAGAGCTGAAGGGCCTGGTAAGCAGCGCGGGAGACATTGTACTCGTCATCGGACGCTTCATCATCTTGCTTTGTCATGAGTTGCAGAAGAACCGGCACGACCTCACGGCAGGCTATACGAGCAAATTGGAAAGACTGCTTCATCATGGACGGGTCGCCAACCTATTGAAAAAGAATTTGTCAGACAAATCCCCCCAAAATTCAAGAAACATAGCCTTGTACCATTTCATTGTAATCTTCAATTTCCAGTTCCTCCTCGCAAACGGTACACCAGAACTCGATCGCGAGTTTGGCAACATCCTCCTCTTCGTTTTTCATGCCCATAATGGTAAGGCCGAACAGGGCCTTTTCCATGTAAAATCGCATCATGCTATAGTAGGCACTCATAATACGGTTCAGACAGCCGAATGCAGCCGCCTGTATTCGGGTATCTTGGGCTTGCGTTGCTTCGCACACAACTTGCATGATGTAATTTCGCTCACCCTCGTTGTTCATGTTAGCTCCGATAAAATCGGTCGCGTCGGCGAGGGCCTGCAAAGCAGCAAGTCGAACTTCATTATCAGGTTCATCTCGTCGGGCACCCTGGACGACAGCTGTGAGGACAGCATTGGAGTGCGCAGAGAGGACGGCGCGGAGGTCGGCGTCCCGGGATTCACAAATGAAACCCAGAGTTGCCAAAGACGCTCGCTTCAATGAAGCGGAACCACTGCCTACATTCTGGACTAGTGTGGCCATCAGGTCTGGCCACTCGTTACGAGGCAGTTCGATGATTGCGATGGCTGTGATGAACTGAGCCGCAGACTGTCCCGCTCGACCATCTGCCGACCCCAATGTCTTCAACGCAAGCTCCTTGGCCTGCGCTTTTGTCTGCTGAGGCACTTGCTGAACCCATCGTGTTTGGACTTCCCGCAGACGTGTAATATCTCGATATGTGAGGGAGTTCTTCAAGGCAAGACCGGCGGCGATCCGCACATGACTCGGCACCTCCTCATTGGCAAGCGCCTGGGAGAGTGTTGTGATGTAACCGGGCTATCTTCAGTCAGCGCAAAGCGAATTCGCATTTTCAATCGAATGTCGGGATGAGAAAAGGGACCGAGAGGGGAAAAGGGACAAAGAGGGGCGGCTCACAAAATCGATTTCTGCGGCCTGAACGAGTTGTTGCTCAGCATTCTGACGCGTGTTGGCATCTGCAGACCGTCAACGATTTGCGATTAGTTTTCGAGACTGCGCGTTGGCAAAGTTGATCACTCACCAGGCGATAAGGTGCCCTCCAAGACCAGAGTGACGTTCATGTTGGCAATGGGTTAAAAACAGCTAGGGTGGATCTGATAAAAACAGAGGGGAAGAAAATCGCGGGCAAGATAGACGCGTCTACGCAAAGGAGGAAAGAGAAGAAGGAGAGATATCAAGACAAATGGCCAGAGAAAGGAAGGCCGGTTGTTGTTTGGTGGAAGTGGGAAAAAGGCGGCAGTCTGGACTTTGACCTCCAGGAGTGTTTGTGGATCTGCTATGACGAGTGCTTTCGGTGAAAAGAGCGAAATTTGAAAGCTGGGACGGGCTGACTGCTAAGAGAACAAAGTAGAGGACGAAGAAGTTACAGAAATGAGGAATGGCAAGAGAGGCGTGCCCTTTTCCTCTTGATTTTCTTCTTTTCCTCTGCCTTTTCTTCTCGTCTGCACGTCTGCAGCCGTTCGACTCCTCGTCCGAGAAATCGCGGCGGGATCAGAAACACGTGATTATGATGACTAAGAGCCAAGGTGACCACCTGCCCAAATCGGTAGATTTGATTTTTCTTGGGGCCAGAGAGAAGGGAGGGGTAACCAGAGTACAAAGGGCAAAGAGACTATCATAACTTATATTCAGTTTCAAGACTGTCGAACGGATATAGTTTCTCCGCAAGTTTGTTTCCACCTGTGGCGCAAGAAATCTAGCTCCAGCAGAGCCTGTCGGTATGAGTGAGACTGCTCTGGGCGACATGATCATGATGATATCTGCAGGACTGCCACCAGGCTGAACAAAGGCAGCATGTGGCCTCCTCAGGTAACCCGCAGGGTCCTATCTACTGGCCAGTCGCGGCGTCATTGTCGCAGTAAGTGGCTCGACTGCGGCCGTGGGAGGGGATGAATCGATTATAGTAAACTATCCATCCTCTTCCGCACGGCTATCCATGTCTAGAACCTCGTAATGGAGAGCGTCTGCATACAAGACACAGACAGCGCGCCGTGTCTTGCGCCCGTTCACGCTAATGAAACTGGGTCGTGACTTGGGACCGTGAGACGGGAAGGCATGAAGCACGAGCTGCGCATGGGTAGTCAAGTCGAGCGTCACAGCTTCCGGAAGATCCGGAAGAGAATTCGCAGTCACGTTCCAAGTTTGGTAGGGCGGGTGGAAAGAATCTGCACGGTCACTGTCCTGGGGAGCAAATGGAAATTGGAGCAGGGATGAATTCCCTTCTGAAACGACCGTTAGTCACGGCCATCGAGGACAAGGGAGAAAGGTAACGAACCCGGATCGGTATATAGAATCATAATAGTCCCATCCTGCACAAATTGAATCTGTTTGATTTCACCCTGCTGCAAGCTGAGCGTAGCAACTGAAGTCTCCTTAGTCGAACTAACACCGTTGACCGACTCCAAAGATAAACGGTAGATACATACTAAATATCAGAAGTCAGTATCAACATGGTAGATAGAGCAAAGGGCAGCGTACGCGTATAGGGGGAATTTTTTAGTCTCGTGGCTACATAAACTGAAGACCTGTCAGGACTGTCACTGTCGCCGGTCATTGTCATTGCGAGAACCCTCCTGTCACTCTCAGGATGAAGAATCAATGAGCAGCGATGAAGAATGCTTCTCCTCTGGGCCAAAGCAATCTGTGCAAACACCCGGTCGCACTGCCGTTCCAACCGTCCGATCAAATCATTGAGTTTGGGAAGTTCGACAGACTGAGAAGCATCCGGATTAGCCTCATGCTGCTCATGGAGAGCAAGTATGCGACGATAGGTCTCGTAGAATGATCCATCTTGCTCTCCAGGAGCCCATTTTGAGGAATGCTGCGGCGCTGAAGCCACTCCCGGCATTGCCGGGGGAGGACCAAGGAAGTCTCGCAATGCACTCTGAGTCAATGGACCACGAATATAACCAAGAGTCGTGCCGTGGTCAATAAGGTCGCTTTTCTCGATGAGGTCTTCTAAAGTCTGCGACATTGGCTCAGCCGATTGCACAGCGATCTCATGCTGTAACCATTTGGAAAACGCCATGAACTCTTGAAGCTCACGACCGCTGTGTACCAAGATCTTGTGAACCAAAAGATGGAGACAGTCGACAGTCTCAACTACCTCTTGAAGATTGCGTGTCTCAAGACCAAAGATGAACCCCAGTTTCTGAAATTTTGAGATTCCAATAAGTCGACTCAGGAGTACCTCGGATCGCTCTAGTGCGGGCAGCAGACATTCATGACAGAGCCGGCGGATGTTCTCGTAACCTCCGGATACCGTCTTTTCCCACCGTTTTTGTCCCTACAGTGCCTTGAGCTGTTTATCCTCAATTGGATTTAAAGAGTACTTACTCTGTCGCCCACAATATCAGTCAGAAATTCCTTCAAAGGCGCATAGCAATTCCCCGTCACCACAAGGTGATACATCGCCGTCACAAAGTCACAGTGGCACTGTTGCTGAAGCTCTTCTGTGACACTTCTCATGTACCGAGCTGGTAACTCGATGATATTCTTCCACTCCAACAGTATTTGCCGCTGCACCTGGCTGATGTATCGAAGCAGATTTTGGAACTGGGTAACCTTTGACGCAAGCAACGAAAGGTATCTCCCAGACTTGGTAATGAACCTTAGGTCCAAAGTGAAGAGTTTCAGCTTCGCCTCAGATCCATCTGTATGCGACTCGGCAGCTAGTAATGCATGGGTTGAGCTCATTGGCTGCGAGGCATGCAAAAGAGTCTCTGTAGAGGGGGAGACGGATATGGTTCCAATCTCAAAGCAGTCAAAAATCCTAATGTGGATCGTGCCATCTTCAAAGCCGACGAGCAACACGTCTACGGAGTCGCTCGAGTTTCGATTGGAGTGGAATATTGCGTCGATAGAGGCACGACTACTGAAAACGTCATCTCTAGTACTAAGTCAGCAATATCCTTCGCAGGTACGGGTACTGGGGAGCTCACTCGCCCCCGGTTGCGGGGAGAGTGCTCAGCTTCGGCAGGGAGCTTTCGATATCAAGTAGAGCCAGCTCGCGAGGAAGGTCGGCCTTGAGCAGGACCACGGCCTTTTGGGGATGGGTATCCGGAGCGAGCAGATCCTCTGCCGACAACGCACCATCACTCTCTTGGAGGTGGCGGTAGGCAGATTTGCTGTCGGTGAAATTCACTCCCCATCCGAGGGAAGTAATCCTTGCAGGACCGGCATCAGGAGACCGGCAAGAATAGTTATGAACCGTTCTCCCATTGTATGAACTAATCAATCGAAGTTTATTCTCGCCGTCACCGACAGCAAGAAGATGGCCTACGGAATGCATTAGATCGAGCAAAAAATCAAGGGCGTGAATGCCGTTTACCGTCCTCCTTCCAAGTGATGGACCGCAGTTCACCATGTTCATCAAGATACGGGTCCCCAGCGAAGTCGGCATCCAGGACTCGTTGGCCATTGAAACGAAAGACATGTAAATGTTCATCCTCGGTGGCCGTCGCGATGAGGTCCATGGTAGGACAGTAGGCCAATTCTTTGCATTTTGCGGGCAGCGCCTTTTCGGCGACCGTAGATAATTGGACCATTGCCAATCCCTTTTGTCTCCTTGTTCTTATCTCAAGGGACGTACATAACGAACGGGGCTTTTTATCCTTGAAAACAGTCCTTTACTGTGGAGGATCGCTGGAGTCTCAATACAGTATTTGCAGCGTCACCCTTAGTTGGATAACTGCAGTACCCGTCGAACTCGCGCTATACCAAATTAGGTATGTTTCAAGTTGATAAACGTAGCACCTTCACGCTGTGCTAACGACTCAGACGCGTCGCCCGAATTCAGGACTTGCCATCCTTTGTGTCCTTAGAGGTGTAAGTTCTTAACTTGGGAAAGCGCATTGACTCTCTGGGGCATTACACATGAATCAGTCTGGCTAGAATTCGAGGTCAATTTGCAGTACATAACGTACGATTGTCGGCGGTGATGATCACGACTGTTCAGATTTCTCTGATTTTGCTGTCGATCGTGTTGCAATGAACCTAAATCTGGAAACATGGTGCTATATCGTGCACAGTACTCAGTCGCCTGATTAAGATATTGTCACAATAATAAGCAGTTCTCCGTAGCTGTTAATCTACAGCGTCGACTCTTCGCTTTAGGCCGTACTTATATCCCAACCGTGAATATAATGGCATTGAAGAACACTTTTATGATTTAACGATCGCAGCGGTGTCAGTGGACTCGAACAATCAAAGCGTTTGTTCCATCTCTGATTCATCGACAGCTCGCGCCGCCAAGATTCATCCATCCATTCATTAGGGTTATGGCTTCCGCTCGGCAACATCGCAGTCAATCCTGGACTTTAACACCCCATACCCAAGATATTGAACCTACTTCATTTTGTGCACTCAACTTAAGTTTCGTTGGTAAGTTGCCAAACTTGAGATGTTTCTTTCGCGACAATTGACGCGGTCTCTAGCTTAATCGCTCTAAGATTTTTTATGCAGGAAGCGGCATCCAGATTCGAACGGAAGACTCGGGTTTCAGCTGCTTTTACTTACTTCGTCCTTATTCTAATAGCAACATTCGTACGGAAGGCCTTTTTACTTCAAGTGCGCGCGACTCATGTTGACTGGTTTCTGACGCGGAGTGTCGGAATACTTTCACCTCCCAAGTCTTAACGGATTTGCTGCGAGATGCTGAAAGACAATGCACACAATGAAGCTGCTCAATCAATTGTTTGAAGCATGAATTGTTATGATCTTTGGCGAGAAGTAAATCCGGTAATAGTCCATGACACATATTGATTCTTAACTCTCAATCAGGCGTTTTCATCTGATTCCTAGCAGCTGCTTCAATGCCACAGGATGAACCTGAACGAACTCAAATGAGGCCGCAGCATCAATTTGATATTGTTGGCTCTTTGCCTTTGGAGCTCGTGATGAATGTCGCACGTTTTCTTAACCCAGACGACGTTGTCCAGAGCCGGAGGGTACGTTCTTCGCTTCATTTGCTGTTCAAATGTTACGTTAGCAAGGGAATGAATTTCTATGCGGACAAAGCCCAAGGTGTCGAACATTGACGAGAAATTTTCACGAGCGACTCAGTCTGTGCATGTGTTTTGCACAAAACATTCGGATCCCTGGGCCTGGATCCGAACGCTATTGATGCGCCGATTACCGACGCGGCGAGGTATGTCGAATGGTACCATAGGTTACGGTGTGGTCGACCGGTCAAACGAATCTCTCTCCCCTGGTCATCGGAACTGCCACCAGAATCATATCCTTATGTTGGAGAGTTTGCCACTTCTCCCGCTGAGGTCAGGCTGCGCTCGCGCCGACTGTGTTACCGCATTCGGTACGACAAGAAACTGCATATGTTAAATCTCGAAACGGGAGAGAGATCGACCTGGCCCGAATACAAGGGCAATGACTTGACTTTCGAGGAAAGTTGCTTTACGTGGTCCGATCGCTATATCGTTCAAGTCATTCTAGTGGAGTCCTAAGTTTCGAATTTTTCAAACCCACTAGGTCCTGCAGTGTCGGCCATCTAACACTGATAATTTAGTAACGAACTGTGTGAGTGCATTCTAGTAGCATTGGATTTACAAACGTCACGGAGTTTTATCCAAGACAATATTACTTTTCCTGATATTATTCCTAGCAACTCACCGCGTTCTCTAGCAGAAGACAAGGTGGCTATTGCGAGCGATGAGCAGTTCGATACCGCCGTCTTCGTTTGGGATCTGGCTCCTAATGTTGTCCGAAAGATCAATATCGAAGATTTTCCCGGTCATTCCCCATACCCGGTTCCTCCTATTAGCCTACTGCACGTTGCCCGGGATGAGGATGTACTGGTGGTATTCCAGGTAAACTGGACGCTGGATCCGCCAGAAGTGCGGCAAACCAAGTTGTCGTTGACGACCGGGAAGGTCTTTGAGAAGAAACAATTCTGCCTTTCGCTGACGGGTCGTTGTATTGTCCCTGACACCAGCTTTCAATACATCTACATGCCCCCACCGTGGGATTTCTCTCACACCTTCAGCCTGTGGAACAGTAACGCGGAATGTTCTCAAATTTTGTCTTCAATTCGGACATGCATCTCATGTATGACTATGCCGCTGACAAGTTGAGTGGCCGATTGTTCGAATATGATATTCTTCATGGACAATCCTTCGAACTCGAACAAGAGCATCCCGTCATTCTAACTCCCGGCATTGTCTACTATTAGGCCGAGGATATTAGACAGCCCGTTATCTATGAAGTCGCCTCAAGCAAGACAACCTTGCCCAGCTATCAGCTGGACGGTCGAGTGCGGGGTCCTAAAGAGGGCTCACTTTTATCCAGCCTTTTGGCGATCAGGAGGTTTTCGGCATTGTCGGAGAGGGCGGCGTTGAGCTTTTGTTTTTTAATCCCAACTTTGTCCCTGACTTCCTGGATGGACGGCCACTCGATATATAGCAAGTAGTCAGTGAGTTTGTGCTTGAGATCAAACAAGGAATCAGGTTTTCAGCCGCTCATACACATCACCTGTCCATTTCGAGTTAATATCCTCATTTGGCATAAAATACCTTCCGATGGGCAACTGCCTGAGGCTTCGAATATTCACCATCAATATGATCTCTTTGTCGAGTGGTAGACCTAAACAGAAAAACGGGACATACCACGACCTGTTGGATTGAAAGGAGAGCCGAAACCAAAAGTGACAAACGCCATAGCAACAGTGGCCCAGGATGTGGGTAGGCAGAATATAGAAAACTGCGTTGGGCGTACAAGGAATGCACTGTCCAAGAAACACGAAAAAGGGACTGTCGACATTAGACAGTACGCCGTTCGACGTCTGTGAAAGTAAAAGCATGCATTTGTATCTGGCATTCTTCTTACGATGCTGTTCGCTCGCTTTGCCAACTGCGAGGGAGTGGCCCAGTCCAGTTTCAGTTCGGCTATCGTGAAATGGCGGCAAACACCCTAATCTCACCAATCCATTTGTTCCTGCGTTAGCGTCGGGATGAAGCAGCTTATAGTTGTTGAGTAGGAGCGGTGCCTGTACTATTCATAGGTTTCGATAGTAGTTAATTGTAGGACACGTACGGCTAATCACAGATCACGAACTTGTCAATTAAAATGATGTTCAGATTGATTGGCATCACTTATCCTACGCCCGGTGGAGGGAAAACCCTTCTCGAACTGGTGATGATTGGATCCACCTCATTTCTCTTGAAAACTTGAGGTCAGTTTGGTGCCTTGGTCACCCGTCGGTGGCTGTCACTTTTTCTCCAAATGCAGTTCGTTCAAGACTCCAAATCTACGGAATACCGCAACGTCGGGTCATCGACAATTTGGGAGCACAGGGTTTCGCATCACCGATCATCTGTTCCTGGTCCCCCGTCGGGATTCTCTTGATTGAGTTTCTAGCTCAACATAGTACATACGGAGTAAAATCAGGGCCCATTCTCTCAGACTGGATTAGACTTCGATCATTTCTCGGACCCAATCTATGGTGGACTGGCATAGGTGATATCCATCTTAGTTGAGGAGATCCTGCCGGCACTCACAACACGCGTGTCATCGAAGTGCAGGTCAAGAAGGTCAGCGCCGGCGGAACCACTCGAGCCCTCGACTCCGTTTCCACCCACGTGTCGGTGAACCTGATTGTCCAAAGTTGCTGGGAGGAACGCATCCAAGGGGGTTCCAATAGGACACTGTGGCAGACATGAATTCTCACCATGGAGGGGATCTCTCAGGGAACACATCCGCGGTGAAGTTCTGACTGGTGGATAGGTTCTCAAAGACGATGCTGGTTGTAGTAGGGCTCATTGTCTTAATGGAAATGTACATCTCGTCGCCAGGGTGCATTTCTGCTTCGCTCGATTGGTGAAAGTTGGTCGCCGACAATCAATTTCAGTAAAAAATTGTATTCCACCTCGCCGTTTCTGTATGCCCTGTTGAGAGTGCCGGAGTTCACAAAGACGCCGCGGTGGTGTAACAGTCAATGGCGATTGAGATCAGGAGAGCAGAATAGTATTACTTGTATCCGATGGGATACGTGTTCTGGGACCGTAAATTGGCCCTTGGTCAGGGTGAATTTGATCCCGGGTGGCGGAAACCGGTACGCTACACCGCTCCAGTTATTGCCGTCAACGTCGCGGTGACGAGCTTTTTTACGACTGCGGCAACCGCCGACAACGTTCCGGCACGCTTTTGTTAGCCGGCTGCAAAAGCAGCCAGAATAAACTGAGTAAATAGAGGATCGACTTTTCATAGCTGGCGGATATTAAAAAGAGTAACGAGTCGGTGAAAGTTAAGCCCGGAAATGCAGTTCTTCAACTATATCAGCTCAAAATCCTCAGCGTTCAGAACAATTCTACGGAGTACGAGTCATCAACGTCTGAAATTAACGGTTAGGTTCGTAAGTTCAGTCGTCGTTACCCTCAACCGTGTATAGAGTTTAAGTCATCGTGGTGTTGTTAGCGAGTTTAGATTCATATTACAGATACAAGGGGGCTTGCCACTAGTTCCTGTTTTCCGAGTCAGTTTGCATGCCACTTCATACTCAAAGACAGGGGTCGTCGATAGCCAAGTGTAGATCATCTGCAATCCCTGACCGCCTGACTGGGGTAGGACCACACTTGGCGCAAAAAGTCCATCATAGGGCGCGGAATCGCGGCCTGAGGCATACAGTTATATCCGGCTGCAAGGCACGGTTTCTGAGGGCCTATGATATATAACCAAACAGCTGGGACTCGTCTAGACCTCCAAGGCAGTTATTATGGCCAAGCGGCTTGTCGATAAACACTGGATCCAATTCCTCGGGACAGCCAATTGAGATTCCTCGACATTTACTAATTACCAGCACCGTTTCTCTCCGGATCTTTTCTCCTCGTTTGCGCCCTCCCCAATCTCACCAGTGTGAAAATCTACAGCCTATTGGCAATGTATTTTTCTTTCTCTCTGGCGGTATTGCCAAAATCCAAGATATTTACTCCATGCTGAGAATCACGTGATTAGGGCTGTGGAGCAGTAGTCCTCCACGTCAACCTTGGACTTTGCGCACTTTTCCTCGACATTTTCAAAGTTGAGCTGATATCTGTTTCATGGTTAGGTTCGAAGATCATTGGATACGGATTTGACACTTCACACTTACCAAAAAGCAACCAGGACCGCGTCATTCCGGACGTCAGAGTTGTAGGTATCATACATTCGGTTCTACAGAAACGCTAGCATCGGTCGTATTCGCAGAACCTTATATAAATTAATACAAATTCGTCATACAGGAGTTATATCAGAGGCGTGGCCGGGTACCGTTTGCTTGCGTCGACGAAAATTTGGCAAACAACTCATCAAACTTCTCTTTCGCCTCCTTGGTGCAGTCATGGCTGTAAACCATTTTCTGGACATCTGCATCGGCCCATTTGTCCGGAACGGATTTGCCTTTACCCTGCATGAATGCGGCGAATTGTCTATCTCGCTCCCGCTGAGCGTCGCCTTCGCTGAACAGGGTTTTGCCAGAAATAGCGGCTAATTGGACGAGAGTCTCGGCACGCTCCTTGCGAAGTTCCTGATAGACACGGAGCGCGGTGTTGATGGATTCGGGTGACGTGTCGGGGAGACGCGAAAGCACAACCGCGATGACGGCAGCGTCCTCGATGGCCTGCGCGGCACCCTGTGCCAGATGCGGCAAGGTCGGGTGGCATGCGTCACCGACCAGAGCAGTTGATCTGTGCACCCAGGTCGGCAGCGGCGAGTGCACTCGGAGTTTCCACTCGACAACTTCCCCGTCAGGCACCAGATTGAGTATCCGCTGAATCTTGGGGCAAAAATCTTCATACACGCGCAACATCTCCTTCTTCGAACCTGTCGTTGTATAGGTGGCCGAAGGTGCAGCAGCAAAGTTCACATCCGGCTGTGTGGTGGCGATGTTGTAGATGGTCTTATTTGAAACTGGGTAGGCGATGATTTGTCTCTTTGGGCCGATCCACCGCACCACCTGGTCGTTGTTGATCAACTCGAGAAGCTCCGGGTCATGCTCCAGCTGGTCACGACGCAGCATGATTCGGTAGGCGGCTTGATTCGTGTCAACAACCTGGGCGTCGACTTTAAGCAGCTTCAGCATCTCAACCCGGACAGTGCTTTTGATGCCGTCGGCGCCGAAGAGAACGTCTGATTCGAACTGATATGGGGGGTCTCCATTGCGAGGAGAGGCAATGACGGTGGGTTTCGGGCCAAACGAGCTGACGGCCGTAACGGGAGTGTTGAGGTGGAACTTGATCGCCGGCTCCTTTCTGCAGCCTGCGTACAACGAGTTGGCCAACGAGGCACGATGTCCAACCACATGCGGGTATCCGTATGTCTCGCGAATATAATCAAACTTGACGTTGGCTAATTCCTCGTCCGTAGCCCCTCCTGTTCAATTGTCAGAACGTACGGCAACACCGGAATCATATACCAGGTTGTTCGCCACGCACTTCTAATGCTGATGTCCTTGACTTTTGTTGCCTCTGCGACAATCGGCTCCCACACACCTAGACGATCGAGAATTCGCGCCATATTGGGCGCCATTTGAATGCCTGCGCCAACAAATCCCATGTCGGGAGCATGTTCAAACACATGGATGTCGGTGAAGCCCTCCTTTGCCAGAGCCAGGGCGCAGGCAAGGCCGCCCATGCCTGTAATGGATGTTCAGCTGCTTTATCGCAATACGAACGCAGTCGATTCAGCTTACCAGCGCCGACTATGCATATTTTCAGGTCCTTTGGCGACTTGGCCATTTTCACTCAGTGCTGGCTACTGAGGATACTGGTCTACTGTCTATGAAGCAAAGCCGAGCACAGAACAGCGCAAGAATCTATCAATTGCTGCTGTAATATATAGAAAATACGATAACAGCTAACGACCACTAGAGCAGAGGACTTCCCCATCAGGCCATCCCCACAAATCCCACATCCCATCGGCAACGGTCGTGTCGGTACTGCAAGTCGGTATTTATTCTCACCGCAGGGCCCGGAAATATACGGAATTGGGGGGAAATCCCCGGAATAAGGTGCCGGATCCTTTATACTGAACATTCTCATCGGATATTGCACATATTCTTGTCAGAAACAGCACAAAAAGCATGAAGAAGGAGAGGAAGTTTGAACTTTGGAGGCTCTGATGGAAGTACATACCAACGTTAACCAAACCCCTGGCCCGAGCGCCCGGCGTGGCCCCGCACTCCGCAGATTCCTCGGAGAAATATTGTTCCTGCTTAGCTGCTTTGCCTCTTGGCAGGAAGCTCACCATACGGGGGAGACACCGGCAAAAACAATCGACACGGACTGCCGATACCCCGATACGAGGTATACCGACTCCGAGGCTCCGGGCTGCGTGCAAATCAGGCCACTCAGACACAGTCCACAGACGCCTGACCGTTCATGATGGAACTGAACCCACATACTCTGCTTATGGGACTTGGTCGCCATTCTACACCGTACTTACATTTGGGAAAAGCATTCGGGCCGAAGCACGCCTAAACGTACGGAGCACGGATACACTGCAATGTCTCCACGCGCAAAGGAATGCTGATGAGGCAGCTCATTTGATTCCTCCCTGCTGTACAGACAATAGCATGTATTCCTCTGGGTGAAGTCTCACTTTGGCAATGCAAATAGCACCTTTTGAGTCCATTCAAGTCCATCCGCACAGGCTGAAACTGAAAAACACACGTAAGAACCGTAACATTCAAACCATACTGAACGCCAAAACACGAAACACAAGCATAATAAGAACAGATAGATGGTACATCACTGCGTTCTTTGGTAGATACCAGCAACGATACAGTGGTCGCGCTCGAAGGGCTCTGCAAAGATGTTGTTAGTTGACGGATATGGGGTTTCAGCATCAAATCTGCTAGAAGCTTACCCAGTGTGAGTTCTGTGAGGGACTTAAGTTAGCTCCTGTTCTGTCAATCGGCGCATGAAAAGGGCATCTCATCTACTTACGTTCTTTGGGCTTGATCTTTTCCGCTCTCATCCGCTCGACTTCGTGAGCGAACACAACCTCCGGCTTGGCCGTGCTGTCGATGCAGCTTGCCTTGATACTGATCAAGACTCCACCACCATTCTTCAGGAATGTATGGGCATTCAGGCCCACAATACGAGCCTGATCGGGCTGGGCAACGTCGGCGAAGATGACATCGACCATAGGAACGAGAAGTCTGCCGGTTGTCAGCGAGTACGAGGAGCTGAGAAAACGTGAAACATACCGGTATTTCAATGGATGCTAGAAAACAGAATGTTAGTCATGGTCCAACAGAGACTTGAGAGTCTACTTACTCGAGCATCTTCGACAATGGGAATGACATTCGTCCGTTTCCTGGATGCTGTTAGATCTTGATTTAGCATGTCGTCACGCTGCCACTCACGTTGCCATCCCAATCAGATCACGGCCAGATCGATGGGAGAACTCGACAGCATAGACGGTGCCAGTTGGACCAACCAGGTCCGCAACGTGGGAAACACTAGTTCCCGAAGCTAAAACAACAATAAGTCCGTACTCGCGAAACAACGCTCAATAAAGTGGTCATACCAGCACCAAGGTAAAGAACTTTCGAACCGGGCTTCATGTAAATCTGATCGAGACCACCGAGAACACCAGCCGCAAGCTTGCTCCTGTAGGAAAACAAGCGAGTTAGCATCGACTCAGTGCGAGACACAATAGTGGTGGACTAACCGGAAAGGATTCCACACGCGGTACTCGGTCTTCACAGGCGGTTGGCCTTCTCCGGCAGGGCTTTCGACAGAGATTCGCTTCTCGCCATAGACCGACTCGCCAGGAGTCAAGTTTTTGGTGACCAGCAAATCCTCCTTGGCCCCGCGGGCGACGAAGATACCGGGATGACGATGGGGCTCGATGATAACCTTCTGTCCTCCCTTGGCACCCTTCTTCGCCTTACCGCCACGGCCTGCTGCAACAAAGCAAGTTAACGACCATTTTCATCCCCCTACGTCCACCCCAATACACACCTTTTCCTCCCCTACCGCGAGGAGCACCACCTCGTCCTCTCGCAGCAGCACCACCTTCAAAATCAGACATATCAGCATCATTCTCCGGTTTCTAGCAGAGTTTGTCTCGCATACCACGTCCACCGCCACGCCCACGATTGGGACCACCACCTCGGCCCCGTGGCGGACCTCCTCTTCCACGCGGCGGCGCCATTGTTACAATTAGGTCGCGATAAGGGAAGGGATATTATCGGCTATTCTGGGTCGTTCAGAAGATCAGCGCCCTGCACAGCGAGAAAAGCGGTCGGAAGAAACGACGCACGAATCAAGACGCTCCGCAATCCGAAATCGACCGAAGATTTCGCAGCCGACTACGATAGACAGGTTTTCTCGAATAAATACCTGCCGGTATGCAATAAAAGGCGTGGCCGCTGGCAATTGTGCCGATAACAATGCAGTTTCGTAGAAAATCGAGATTTTCTGGAGCTTTTTTTTTCTTGCTCTGCACTCGCTGCAAATCTGAACACGCTATTCCTATTTTGGTCTAGCTCTAATCCATTTCGCTACCATCACGTGATTGATAAGATTCTTATCTTATCTGCGTGACAGTGTACCGATAAGCGCTGGTCTCTCTTTTCCTAGAGGTCTGAACCATCAAACGTTCTGAATGCAGACTCCTGACTCTAGGGTCAGTTCCATCTTTCGAACGTTAGTCATAGTTCTAAAGGGAGTGACAGTATTTTATGAGGCACAATCTTCAATCTCTCCCTACGCGTCATGGCTTCTGTCATCTTTGGAGTCCAAGCCACAGCGTAGCATGAATAAGGTGAGAAAGGACGAACGCCAACATCATTCCTGAACCTCATTTCACAGTCTGCCTCACATGCAAGCATCATGAGATCATTCAGTGACCTCATCCTGGCCGGTCATTCCGCTGGCTGTGGTCCATGGTACCGCTATGGAACAAAAAGTTCAATTAAGGAGTTTCCCTGCAAAACTGTTTAAAACATCCACTGGTTTATAGGTGAGCATTTGGGAGCTAAACACTTTCAGCGATTGTACCTAGAGTGCAGTGCTTTCTGGAAGCTGAGCGAGATTCAGAACCCTGCAGATCGATTCTTGGAGCACTGTGTTCGTACTTGTTGTACGGATAGTATAAAAGTAATTAAGTATACGGTGAGTGTCCGGCAGCAACGAGGGTCGCATGTTCCTGGACAAGGTTGCTTGGTCTCTTAAGAGATCTCCGTTGAGACCCCTGTCTGCCGCCGAATCCCAAATGCCGATCAGCCCCACTGCAACATTGAGCGTATCTGCACGCTGAGCCCTCGCAACACCGATGGGAAGAATAGTTCAGAAGATTCTGACATTCAAAATAAATATCGGCCTAATCTCCCTACCGACCTATGTAACTCTAATGTGGATTCGATACTCCATACTAACAGGCATTACTTGCATATTTGCACCAGCAGCTGCTCCTACTGAGCAGTAGTTGCTACTATACCTAGTATTTTAGGTAGTTAACTACTCATAGTCCATTAGCCCCAGCGAATGCCTCTCTATCCATAGTCTCTAGTATCATATGCAAAAGTGTACTATTTACTTCGATCCATGACATGAACAGGTCGTCTCAGGCATACAGGAAGTAGTTCGCCGAATAATCCACCGTAAAGTCTGCCAGCATTCCCGCACACGTCTCCGGTGGCTTGCCACCGGCAGTGTTCACCCGATAAATAGACTTGTAGCCACCAGTGGTTCCATCAATGGCCTTCAGATAAAGCCAGTCGACAGCCCCGTTGCCTTCATTGTTGGGTCCACGGACCGCGTCGGCCGGCGGTGGGGTCTGGGCCACCTTGTTCGATAATGCAACTCCAAACTGGCGATCCGGGGTAGTATCAAGATCGAAGACGGCCGTGGTCTTGTCGCTGAAGTAGTGGTGGCCGAGCAGGTTGATATTGCTTGGAGGTAAGACGGACATGGCGGCGGTGACTAGTCTCTGGTTCAGCGCGATCTTTGTAACGAGGAGCAGGAGGTCCGGGTAGTTTGCAGCCAAGCAGGAAGCGTCGTAGAGATTGGCAACCGCGCCAGCGGCTTTTGGCTCGGTGCTCTCTGTAGAATCCACGCATGTATAGTTCTGGAAACCCTTGTTAGTTCTGTGACACGAAGCCTGCAAGTATATTTCACTCTTACCTGCGTTCCCGTGCCGAGAAGAACATATTTTAATGTTGCGTTCGGACTAGGCAGTCCTGACGCTTCGGGAGGGAGCGAAACCGCCGACACATCGCAAGCGGCAGACTTGTCGGTGGCGCTGTTGATATAGTCGCTGACTCTTGAGTAAAACTCCGCCAAGTCCGGCGTGAAGTCATAGACAGAGTCAGGCGTGGCGGACTGAGCCGGAGCTGCCCAAGCAGCTGCCACCAAAAGGAGGGGAACAAGCTTGTACAGCATGACAACAATGAAGAAATCTAGATGCAATATACAATATGTGTATAAACAATGGGAATGAAAATGACTTGGAAAGCACCAGGCTCGTCCAGTGTAGGCGATCGACAAACACCAAGATGATGCTAACAACAAAAATCACAATTGATGTGCAGAAACCAGCTGCAAGGGGGGAAATGTAAGCCATATTGGCAGCACGCAGACGGACAACCGGTTTATATGTCTCGATCCTCTGTAAACACCAGTATCTTCAGAATACTTTGCTGTGATGGGAGCGTTGCCAACGAATGAGCATTGGTCGTTGCCTTGTGGGGGAACACTATATCGGCCATAAATAGAACATCGAGATCTGGATTATTTATGATATGATTGGCTGTCAACGAGCCGCTCCAGCGCTTGGCTGAAGCCAAGCTTTCGACCGGCGGCCACTAGAACAATTCTGGTGCGAAGATTTGCAGGGAGGAGCCAATCACATTGGATATCATGGGAGACGGGTTTTGTGGAGCAGATTCGCACCAAGCACGCGCCGCTAAGAGCTCTTGAGTTTCATCTGAAGCACACAATCTCTTCTTCTACACCTCGTATTGTATTCGTGTTTCTCGAAATAGTCCGCTCATTCAGCATTTGTTCATCGAGATCGCGGTTCAATCCCGTAACGTCCATACGCTGCGCTTAACTAAATTGAGTTTGATGCTGTTTTTAGTCGGAGAATTTCTCACCACACATCACAGGGGAGCCGTTGCTTCATATCTCGATCGATTTCTTCACAAGCGACAAACGAAACTCCATTTCAGCCACATTGTTAGCATCTCATGACATCAAATCGACGAATGAAAAGGCATGGGAGAGCCATCAGAGAGCTTGGCGTCTGGAGTCCATCGTGACCTGAAGACATTGAAAACTCGTGACAATGAACTGGCTGGCTGAGATGAGTCCATCTAGTATTCACAGTACTATCTTTGAACCGAATATTATAGTGCTGACTGCTATAGTCATGAAATAGACACAGAATAGACGCCCTACTCTTCTCAGTTTGCCTTGAGCATCTATACATGTCGATACTATCTCAACGAAACACAGAAACGTGTAAAAATATCTCAAATAAACTATTGCTGCGCTTTCATTTTCTCAGGACAACACCTAGGGAAAACACTCCCTTCTACCTCACCTCAGCTACCCACTGCTTTCCTTGATTTAAGGATTTTTATACCGCTCTTCTATGACAGTCTGGTTACCTCTAACATTCAGCTACTATCCGCTTGACACCTTCTTGGCCTGGTGGTTACAGAAGAGGGAATGGGCTTAATGTTGAGATTGCTCAACGGTTTCAGGGAGCCAAGCTGCGCGATTCCCCAACATGAATGATATGCCATTCTCTAAGTATTTATTTCTGGATGATTTGGGCCTATATCATTGACAATCTCACTGCAGCATTTACATGCTCCACAGCATGCCTGCATTTGTTTCAAGGTCGAGTATTGCTCTCACTATTTCAGTCCTTTGGAACCAGGTAGTTCCAGATGTCGGTAGAGCAGAGGACTACTTCTAATTGCTAGGTAGTTTTGCAGGTCGTTTCCCAAATGCCAAAATGGGGACAACTGAGCGTTGTATCTGGCAAACTGAGCACAACTATGTACTTTGATTAATCTTGCAAACTAAAATGCAATCAAGCGCACGTAGCTGGAATGACATGACCCCATTGCACGACGGAATTTCTTGCTACGTTTCCAGCAGTAGGTTACCTTCATGCAACACCGTCAGTCGGATAGACTGATGCTGCAACAACAGCAACAATCTGCCGAGGTGACCGCAGCAGTGACAAATACGTACGAGCAAGTATCTTTCAGATGGAGAGACGCCGGGATTATTAATCTGTCGTGAGTCGTGACGTCGTCATCGGACACTCGGACGAATTGATGCGGCTTGGCATTGTCTGAAGCGAGCTTCTCATTGGACAGGATCAGCAAAGTTTGCTGGCTAGGGCTAGTGTCCGCAACATACTTCTTCAATTGTTCGCTTGAGCATCCCTTCCCCAAAACCAGAGAGCACCCGGCTTCTTGGGACTTTGGCCGAGGTTAATTGATGCAGCAGCACTGTTTGTGACCTGTGAGGCCATCCGCATCTGGCAATCCGGTCTGCGGCCATGACCGGATGGAAAATTCCAGCCGATCGATTGGCATCCTGAGCGGGACGGAGTCGGCAAGTTTTGAGGTGGGGATGAACCCTCTAGAAAATGTTTCTGGTGGCCGCTTGTCCAGGGAGTCCAAGCTCTTGGACCTGCCTCGGAAACTCTTGAAAATGTCAAAAAAAGCACGCAAGCAACTTAGTTCAACCAACATTGGAAGGTCCATAGTCGTTTTCGATCTGATAAACTTCTGGGTTGACCGAAAATGGAATTGCCTCGGAGGAGGATCTGCATTGCATGGTGCCGCCCCTCTGGTTGAAGCGTTCCTGATCAAAACTGATACATTCTGCTTTGTAATAGGGAGTTCGGAGATGGAGAAATCATTGGAACCGCTTGGTAATCTCTCGGCCGCGAGAGAACGGCGGAGGGTCTCAGCATGACTATATATACTCCGCAGTGGTAACATAAAGTGCCTTCCAGCGTAACAGGTCAATGTCAACCAATTTTCCTACTCAATTCTGTGAATTTGGAGTTTTGAACACTTCTTATCGCCAATAATTTTCAACATGCCTGGAAACAAAGCTCTGGTTTACAAGAGCATTCCCGACGGCCTGCCCGTTCCGGGCAAAGACCTCGTGATCGAAGAGGTGGTGGACTATGATGCCAGCGCTGCGGCCCCCGAGGGCGGCCTTCTGCTGCAGAACCTCTACGGCAGCTACGACCCCTACATGCGCCAACGGATGCGGTCACCCGAGATTGAGGCGTACTCCACGCCTTTTGAGTTCAACAAGCCAATCGAAAACAGTCATATTGCCAAGGTGCTGAAGTCGAACCACCCGGATTTCAAGGAAGGAGACATTGTGCGAGGTTTCTTGGCCTTCCAGCAGTTTGTGAAGGTGACGCCAGCCGAAATCAAGGCGCGGGGGCTTACACGTGTTGAGAACCCGTTGGGACTTGATATCCGGCATTTTCTGGGTATCCTGGGAATGCCGGGTCTCACGGCGTATTCATCGTTCTACGAGATTTGCAAGCCCAAGAAGGGTGAGACAATTCTCGTGTCGGCGGCCAGCGGAGCTGTCGGCCAATTAGTTGGCATATTGGCCAAGCGCGAAGGCTTGAAGGTCATTGGAAGCGTTGGTTCGGATGCCAAGTTGGACTACATTCTCAACGAGCTGGGCTTCGATGGCGGTTTCAACTACAAGAAGGAGAAGCCGGCGGACGCCATCAAGCGCCTTGCGCCAGAAGGTCTCGACATCTATTATGAGAACGTTGGCGGTGAGCATTTCGAGGCCGCGCTCGATAACATGAAAACATGGGGCCGGATTGCCATGTGTGGCTTGATTTCCCAGTACCACAAGCCCATCGAAGAGCACTATCCCATCCGCAACATCTGGCAAGTTCTGAACCGGAGGGTGACCGTTCGCGGGTTCATTGTCGGGGACCCTGACTTCCAAGCATACAGCCAAGAGCACCAGGAGCGTGTCCAGAAGTGGCTGAAGGAGGGCAGCATCAAAGAGAAAATCTGGGAAGCGGATGGCATTGACAAAGCAGCCGAAGGATTCGTGGCTCTCTTTACGGGTGAGAATTTTGGCAAGGCGATGTTGAAGTACTAGATTTGTGATGACAACTGAATCTCTCTGGGATCATTTTTTTTTCACAGGCGCCTGATCGTGCCAGTTAGCTATTGATCTGTATATATCCCGTGACCGATGCTGTAGTCAATTATTTCCAAGCGCGCCTTTAGGGACTGAGTTCCGTTCACGATGGGTTAAAGTCAGACTGCATTGAAACTGTGATATCAGAGGAGACATTGCAAGGCATGCGAAGAATCATTAATTAACTTTTAATAAACATCGGGAAACTGTTTAAGGCAAGCAGGAATCCTCACTCCGTCTATGTGACGGAGGGTGTAGATGTATTTGATTGTCGGCCGATCGGACCGTCTCGGGTAAAGCATCGTCCAGCCAATCACATGACCGACAATTCGATGACCATTCTTCCCCGTATCCCGAGGAAGTTCCGAAGCTTCGACTTCCCACAGACGCATCAACGAGCACTCTTCTGCTTGCCGACATTGGGCAAATTTCGGTGAATTCGCAGAGAGTGCAGTTTTTTCGATATTCGCATACTACGAAGGCAGCCCAGCAAGCCACCGTGACGCCATGGCCTCCTTCATCCGCCCCTCCGCGGTCCTGCGACCGGTTACCGTTTTCCCGACGACTGCGATGATGCCCTACTCGACCAGGGCGTCGCCCGTCGCGTTGACGCTGCTGCGTCCATTGCAGAGGAAGAACCCTATGGCTTCGCAGATTGCGCTCTTCCATGCCTCGGGCAAGAGACAGATCTTGCCGGCTCTGCCGCGTGAGTGCCCTCATTAGACAAAGTGCATAAGGGAAGATTGCTGACAATTGGTTTGTTTAGAGGTCATTAAGGGAACGAGTATGCCCAATATCATATTCTCGTTGTCGATTGATGAAGCAGAGTGATTGACCGATTTCAACCAGTGAATGATGCCGCTCCCGTTCCTCCGACCTCGCCCACGCACGGCAGCTACCATTGGACATTCGAGCGGTACGTTCTCCATTGAGACAGAAGGTAAAGTGATCTTGGGCAGGTACTGATACTCCACTTCTTCCAGCATCGTCGCTGCCTCCCTGGTTCCTCTGACGATTGCTCCTTTTGCCGCGGGCACTCTCAGCCCCGTTATGGACTCGATCCTTTGCGCGACCCTGGTCATCCACTCGCATATCGGACTTCAGTAAGCAGTCTACTGCCGCATTCGAGGATCATCCTGCTGATATTGATGTTCAGAACCATGATCACTGATTACTTCCCCACAAGACGTGTGCCCAAGACCCGTGCGGCACTGACCTGGATTCTGCGTGCGTCGACACTGGCCGTCGCTGTTGGTTTGTACGAGTTCGAGACGAACGATGTTGGCCTGACGGAGGCGATCAAGCGGGTTTGGACCGCCTAAAGGTTTGATCATACTAGTTATGTATGTACTTTTTATATCTGCAGTCAATGTACTACGTCAGGAGAAAAAAAAAACCCTTCCTTACTAGATCGTCTATCCGAACTATTCCGCGCGATCCGGGTATCTATCCGGCAACCAATAGCTACATCGTGCAAAGGTACAATCAACGGAAATAATGATGCTCGTAACGCGTTAAGAGTGCTCCTCTTCTTCTTCCGAAGCCGACATCTCTTCGTCATCCGGTAAACGCTCATCGTCATCTGCCCTGGCAAGGGTCTTCTCAATCAACTTGAGCGTAGCCTTCAGCGGCAGGCCGATAACGTTATCGTAGCTGCCCTCGATCTTGTCGACGAGAATCGCACCCAGCCCTTGCAGGCCGTACCCGCCCGCCTTATCTGCGCCTTCCCTCGTCTTGACGTACGCACGGATCAAGTCATCCGTCACAGACTTATCGAACCAGACGCTCGTTTCCTCGACATGCGACTCCATCGCGTAGCCCGGCTGGCGCGCGCTCTCCAACGGCGCCATGGCCACAATTGCCGTATACACTTTGTGCTCGCCCAGATCTCTCAAATCCTGCAGCATTGCAACATGTTGCGCCTCGGAGCGGGGCTTTTCTAGGATCAGCCCGCGAAGCGGATCGACGACAATCGTGTCTGCCGCCAGAATCAGAGCCGGCTCGCCCTTTTCCTCGTTCACCGCCTCCTGCTGGTACACGACTTGCGCCTTCTTCGTCGCCGTTGCGAGCACGTACTCCATCGGCGAGAGGGATTTGGGGAAGTCCTCGGGCTCAGTGCAAGGGATGATCTCGATGTTGGGCAGGCCGAGGTAGGACAGGATCTGTCTCCGCCGGGGAGACTGCGAGGCTAGAATCACTCGCTTGTTCCGGAGGTCATCTAGTGCTGGAATTCGTAGGGGAAATGGCGGGCGTGGGAGAGCTGGACGCGCTGCGGCGGTTGTAGTATTGGGAGACTCCTCGTATGGCGGAGGAGCATCGGGGACATCAGTTTCTTTGGAATTGAGAAGGGCCTTTTCGTCCGCCATTGCCGTAACTTGAGGGCTTCGGGCCACGATGAATAAGTACGCGGCGAGTAATCACGGAACTTCTGCTCGAACGGTCGGACTTGAGGCGGCCTTTCGTCCTTAAAAGGGCTTCGATGATAGGTAGGGTATGGTCTACTAAGCGGTGAATCGAGGCAGAAATGGTGATGAGTTCACGACTGGATGCCATCCGTACAAGTCTCTCTGCCAATTCCTACATAATATCGACACCAGCGTCTGCTAGTCTGTCTGCTATGACTCATGAGTTCTCCGTTTGGAGCTGGCTACTACCTTCCAAAGTGTCAATTCGATCGTGACGTGAGTCACAATGGAGGGGTATATCGTTCTAGCAATGCCAAGAAAGTGATGGCTTGGCGCCGCTTATCTAATCGAATAAGCTTCGAGCCTCCGATCGCCGGAAACCCTCAATCACATGCTTCTTCATCCTCTGCTTGTGATTCCCCTTTCCTCAACCCAAACCTGACCCTTAATTTTTCGACTGTTAATTGAGAACCCCCACCCTCATGTCGGCTCGATCAGACTCAAACTCTCCAGATCTTTCCTCTTCCTCCACTACTCCACACAGCATGTCGCGAATCACGCCCACGGGTAACGGCAACAATGCCAGCCAGCAACCTGGTCGGAAATCCACCACCTCGACGACCGACCGCGGGCAACAGCCAACGAGAACCGGAGAGAGAGCAGAACGGCCGCGTTTAACGGAGCAAGAGAAGAAGAATAATCATATCGCTTCGGAGCAAAAACGTCGTGCTGCGATTCGGGAGGGGTTCGATCGATTGACGGAGTTAGTTCCTGGATTGGAGGGTCAGGGTCGCAGCGAGAGTATCGTTTTGAGCAAGACGGTGGATTTCATTCGATCAAAGTTAAGGGAGAGGCAGGAGTTGATTGCGGAGATTGAGAGTTACGGGGGAAGGGTGGATGATCGGTATCGAACGGTATGATTGAATTGATTGGGGGGAAAAACCTGTTACAGAAAGATAGGTTAGCCCGTTGGCTACTGGCTGCGGGCTGGCCATTCCGCCTACCGGCCCTGACTGGGGCCGAGAAGCGTGCCGGTGGACTTGTGGTTTGGCGGGGGAACAACAAAACGCCGGCCGCGATGGAGTTCCAAGGATCTGCTCTCTGCTCTCTACTACTCCCCTCCATTGAACGCAGCCATGCTCTCCAATACAATCCTGCAAGCTGGCACAAACCAGTCCTCGACGATGTGCTCTGCACTGTCTCATCATCAGCGAGATTCGGTGATGTCGGTGTCTATGAGACAACATTCTCCACGACAGCCAATCTACAATGAATGAATGTCAATCTGCAGCTTTAAATTTCGCTGCATTGTACCAACAATGAATTTATCTCACAGAATATTTCCGTGAGAAGCACGCTCTATTATTGCATAGTACACCATGCATCAAATCAACAAAAAATGTATATACACCTATCAAACATCCATCATAACCGCGACATAGCTCATGAATTCTCACCGCATTGTAACCAATTCCTCCGCACTCGTCGGGTGGATCGCCACGCAGCTATCAAAGTCCTTCTTTGTCGCACCCATCTTCACCGCGACACCGAACCCTTGCAACATCTCGCCCACACCGAGACCCAAGATGTGCAGACCGACAACCTTCTCCTCCGGGCCGGCGCAGACAATCTTCATCCGCGTCGGGTTCTTCTTCTTCTCCTCCGGCGGGAACACGTCGTAGAACATGGCTGTGAAGCGCGTCTGGTAGACCTTGATCTTGTCATCGCCGTACTTTGCGCGGGCCTGTGGCTCGGTGAGACCGATGGTGCCGACTTCGGGGTGGGCAAAGACGACGGTGGGGATGTTGCTGTAGGAGAGTTTGGCGTTCTTCAGCTCGGGGGGTCCGAAGAGACGGCTGCTGAGTTGGCGGCCGGCGGCAATGGCCACTGTATTACAAGTGTTAGTACCTAAGTTAATTTTTTTTTTTTTTTTTTTTTTTTTTTTTTTTTTTTCAGTTACGGGGATGTTTCTCACCTGGCGTCAACTCCGCTTGGCCGGTCACATCTCCCAAGGCGTAGATGCCCTCGACATTGGTGTTTTGGTACTCGTCAACCACAATGTGCCCACTGTGGTTCTGCTTCACTCCCGGGATATCCAGGCCCAGATCCTCAACCTGCGGCGTACGGCCAATGGCCCACAGTAGCTCGTTGAACTCATATACCTGGCCCTCGTTGTCGATCACCTTGAGCAGCTTCTCCGCGCCTTTCCCGTCGCGCAGCAGCTGCACCTCCTTGAATCCCTTGTGATTCTTGTGGATCTTGATGCCGACGGCCTCGTATCGTTCCGTCATGGTCTCCTGGATCATCGGATCGAACTTGCGCAGGAACGTGTTGCCGCGGATGAACATGTGCGTCTCGACACCGACAGCAGCGAGCACACCGGCCAACTCGACCGCAATGTACCCGGCGCCAACCACAGCCCACTTCTTTGGCAGCTCCTCCATCTCAAAGAACCCATCGCTGGTGATACCGTGCTCTGCACCGGGAACGTCGGGAACAATCGGCCGACCGCCGGTCGCGATCAGGATGTGCTTGGCGGTGAAGCGCGTCTTGCTGCCATCGTCATGGGTGACCTCGACGACCTTGGGCTCGACGAACCGCGCGCGGCCACGCACGAGGTCGATACCTTCGTTGCCCCAGTTGCGCTCATACGCGCCGTTCAGCCGCGTAATCGTCGCATCTCGGGCACGCTTGAAGGAGCTGTAGTCGATCTTGACGCTTTCAGGAATATCGTAGCCGTAGTGTCGCCCTGCATGCAGGTTCTCGTTGATCGACGCAAAGTTCCACGTCATCTTCTTGGGAACGCAGCCCACGTTCACGCATGTACCGCCCGCGCGGGAGCTCTCAATGATCACCGTCTTTGCGCCGTACCAGCCCGCAGCGCGACGGGCGCTGCCGCTGCCGCCGCTTCCGCCGCCGATGACAATGTAGTCGTAAGTTTTGGTTTCGATTGGCGCCATTGTTGAGTACGCCGATGTGTTTGTATTGCTTTGAGGTGCCGAGGGTAAATGTCCCGACAGACTAGTTAAACGGGAAAGAATTGTAGAGGAACGTGACGATGTCGATTGCTTGGCCAAATTCACTGTCGGCCGTCCGCTCTGCTTTCCCGTAGCTGAGAGAGTCGACAACGATCTCTTCGGAAAAAGAGTTCTCAACCTGATTCTAGAGGCTGCTCGAGCGGGAACTGAAAAACAAACAACCATGCCTTCCGAGCAAAGACGGGAGACAACTGCCTATTTATCCTCTAATTTTATAGTCCTGTACGGAGGTGTATTGCCGCCGCTCGGCCGGGAAGTAAAGAGTGGCTTGATTGATAATCGCGGGGTCTGATGGTGTCAGATCTTCCAATTGTTTGGCCAGTGAAAATTCAAATCGGGATTTTACGCTGCGGAAATTTGAAATGGGTCAGTAAAAACTAACTTTTTTAGGTAGTGTTCTCGAATTAAGTCGATCGGGCAAATCGGGCTGGGCCAGGATCATTGTTAGTCGGGCGAAGATCGCGATGCAGCTCATTAGTAATGGACGGAAACGAAGCAATTACGGAAATAGATGGAATGATGCCAACAGGACGGTATCGCGCTCTATTCGTGTGCTATGTAACAATACATTGATCATACAGCTTGCCACCGGACAATTGCACAGGAGCGGCTTCGACAAAGCAGAGACGGGTGATGTACACAAGACTCCGAGACCTTAGATACAAGACACCAACTGGAGAGGGTTTTAGACATAACCAGACACATGTAAGGGTACATGACTGCCGCGACGATGGCACGGATGAGATAAAAGAGCAATGACAATGTCTTCTTGTACCCAATCGGCGCCCGCGCCGTGATAGCTGTAGCTCACAAAAAATTTCCCGAAATCATCGCTTTGCGAGTAGAGCGGACACGATCATGCTTGGGTGGATGGCTCCTCGACGATAGGACTGCCGGAAATGGCATCGAGTTGAACCGCATGGAGAGCCGGTCGTTCGGGAGGCGCTTGTCGGCCTTCTTCACGACTGCGGAGCGCTTCCCGAACCCATGCAGCTACCTCTTCGTCCGCAGTATCGGACGGGGAGACTGGCACGGAGGGTTCATGATCGACCGTCGTTGATCCGGGCTCCACGTTGGGGTCCGCGTTTTGCGGCGGTTCGAGAAGAGGAGCCAGCCAGGGATGTCGCAGGAGCATGGCGTAACTGGGCCGGCTATTTGGGTTTTTATCCAAACATGCACGGACGAATGCATGGGCGTTCTCGGAATACGAATCGGCCGGTAGTGTAGGCGGATCACCGTGCACGATGGCCTAGATGAAGAAACGATCAGTACAAATGTGAATTCGTCGGGTCGATGAATGGATGCTTACATGAAGTTGACTGAGGATAGTGCTTGAGATTTCCGGCGGATACGGATACCGTCCCAGAGCACATTCTACAATAGACAGGCCCAGACTCCAGACATCACTCTGGACGCTGTATGTCCCGCCGCCCAAGGCGTCGCCACACTGAATGCGCTCCGGAGCCATGTAGCTTTGGCAGCCAATGTTTGTCTTGGCCATACTTCGGACCAGATTGCCGCTAACACCGAAATCGCAGATTTTAACCTGGCCCCGAGTGTTGACGAGGATGTTGGTCGGCTTGACATCTCGATGGATGATTTCATGGTCATCCTTGAGCGACTTCAGACCCATCACGGTGGACAATGTGATCTTTCGCAGAATGTTCTCCGGTATCCCCTTGGCGTATAACCGATCCACGGAGCCACCATCCATATACTCGACACAAATGTATACTGCACCCTCTTGGAAGAATGCGCCGTAGAAGTCGATGATGAACGGAGACACGGCTCGGTGAAGAACCTCCAACTCCATGAGGATTTGTTTGAATCTCTCCGCGTTCAGTTCGATCCGGATCTCCTTCATGGCCATCACAATACCCGTAAGGTTATCCTTGGGCTCCGACTGGTTCGATTCACTGGGCGGTCGACTAACAATGCCCGAAATCCCCATACCGGGCCTGCGCATGTGAGGCCGACTATGGCGCACTTTGTACACAGTTCCGTAGTTGCCTTTGCCCAGCTCTTCGAGCCTATCAATCTCATCCAGGGAGATTTGAATCTTGTGGCCCGACGAAAACTCGATACCACCACCATGAATCACGACCTTGTTTTTGAGATTGAGCTTGCCCGACTTGGTGTCGATAATATCGGCATACTGTTCAAAAACGGTTTTGGTTATATCATCTGTCGAACCTCCTGATGTGCCATTGTCGCCACCCGCTGGTTGGGAGGCATCCGACAGTCTGAGTCCTGGCTTCTTCCGCTTCGCCGCTAACCCTCCACTCTTTGGGCTTGCTGCGGATACAGGAGGCGCGGAAGACCAGTTGGGGGGTTGCGGGCGTGCGGTTGGCGCGAAACGCCCGGGAAACCCACCAGCGATCGCTCCGGACGACACTCCAGCCGGGCTATTGGGCGCGGACGCCGTTGACCCTCCATTCCCCGAAGCACCGGTCGAAGCGGCATTTTGTCCTGGTGGTGCGCCTTGGCGAGAAAGTGAGAAGGCTTTCATGCGCGCCAGGATTTCTGGATTCAGGGCCCCTGCCTGACCCGCAATGGACGGCATTGGCCGTGGTGGAATTCCACGACGGGCCGCATCCAACTGACCCAGAGGATTCGGCGATCTTGCCGCTCCCCTGGGAGGCTCCGGTCCTCGCAACGAGGGAATGGAGGCGCGACTTGGGGATTGCACGGGCTCTGATGGCAGAGTGGGCGAGAGGGGTGACTCTGAGCTCTGCTCAGAGTCCGGCGACACAGGGATATCCTCCACTATTGGGCATTTTTGATCATCCATCTCGTGCGACTCCGGACCTGGATTTACCAAACGGATCCCCTCGATTCTCGCAATGATGGCCCGTTGTAAATGCTCCTTCTCGACCTCTTCCCTGGACGGGACGGCCTCGACAGCGGGCTTTGTGTTGTCTGTCCGGGCAAAACTCTCCGCGGAGTCGCAGGTTGCAGTAAGCCGATTTCGGTGTCTCTCGGAAACAGCTAGGGGAGAACGGAATTTAATATGCTTTAGCGACCGGTCGAGGCAATGATAAGCGACAGTTTGTGCGGGGGAGATGGTTTGCTATCCGCCCACAGGGTCACCACGCACGCGGGAATCACCAAGACGAGGGAGAGACCGTCTCACAGGAACAGCTATAACGAGCGCAACTCCGCATCCGGTCGTCCACACGAGAAGGGACAGCAGCAGAGTAACAGACTCCGGAGGCTCCGTGCAGGACGCAGCGCAGGGGGGAGGAGGCAAGACGACGAAGATGGGGAACCAGGTACCGTCACAGTCGAACCTCTGTCACGGCCGATGGCAAAATCATCCAGCGAGTTGAAAGGCCCGTCGGTAGATAGAATCCGTGGGTATCGACGGTGGTTTGCCGTCTGTTGGGATTTCCCTGGCTTCGAGATCTACGGTCGGCCCAGTTTTTCCCAATCGACCGCCTCGCATCTATAAACCACGGGGCGAGGAGGCAAACCACTTGAAGCTCGGGAAGAGGGGAGAGAGATACAGCCAGGGAAAACTTCCACGTCGATCGGTGACTACGAAGGGGGGGATGATGCCACCTAAGGTATGCAGAGATTTTCGCCAGGAAACGGGACTCTCGGGAGTCCAGGGTGCGGAAGTTTGAACCACCGCTGTATGCGGAACTTGTCCGTAGAACAAGAGATGAGCTAACAGCCTCGCATTTTACACATTTTGAGGTTCATCATCGGTTTGCCACCACGGTGGACCGGGCACTTGGCCACCGCCAATCCAGATTGGTCGTTTTGCTCAGTCGTTCCCCGGCTCGGTGCGCCGATGCGGGCAGCGACGCGTCGTCTCTCGAGAGCTGCCCTCAAACCTTGTCGGGGAGCTGTCAACTGGCCAAGCCGTTGCCCGGCTTACATAATCCGACATGCGATGACCCAAACGGGACAGGCTAGACAGCCACGCTGTGGCTCAGCCACAGCCACACCGTCATGCATCTCTTTGACACCAGCGGCTGGCTGCTCCTGCAGAGCACGGGTCTCCATTGTGCGCGATGATTGGCTGTGGAAAGCTACCTGCCCAAACAGGATTCCGTTTCTTGGCGGATCGACGTGCTTATCCGCGACCTGATGCAATCGAGCTGTCGACAAGCGCTCTTTGGTGGCTGTCAGGAAAATCACGACATGATCGGCCCAAATCAAATATGGTTAGGACGGAAACAAAAATATGGGCGTCAATGCTGGGTGCGCATTGAAATCAGACCAGCGAATCATCAGTGATAAAGAGTTACGGGACCGTAATACGAAGTGGTTGTCCGTCCGTTCTCGCCTGGCCGGAATCCTGATAAGACCCTGCCAAGAAGATGTACAGCGTCGTTCCCAGCTCCGTCTGTGAGATCATTTCCAAGTCACATCGACAGGGGAGGGAATCCAGAAATCGCTAAAAAGCATCTCAAATATCTCCCTCCATTCCTCATGATCCCTCCTCGCTTATCTTTGTTCCTTGAGCGTCTCCTCCCGCACCGCAAGGACCATGGGCGTAGCCCTGTCTTCATCTCCATTTGCTACGCGATCGTTTAGCATTGAGCTCCGTGGCGATGACGCCCAGCAAATCCTCAATGGCTCCATCCGCGGCCACAACCACCCTTCATTTTTCTCCCTCGTCTTCCTCGTGTTTCAGGCAGTGCTGGAGGTTTTCTGTATCAGCTTGCCCGGATACATTGCCGCTCGGAGGGGCATGTTCGATGCCGAAGCCCAGAAGCTGGTCGCAAACCTCAATGTCGCTCTTTTCACGCCATGTCTAGGTGAGAGCGCCAGCGGACCCGTGCGAACAGGCCAGGTCCTGATCATTCTCTCGCGTGATTAGTTTTCACGAAGCTGGCCTCGCAGCTCACCCTCGACAAACTGTCTGGCCTGGCCATCATTCCCGTCATTTTCGTCATCCAAACATGCGTGTCGTACCTATGCGCCAAATTGATGGCGGCATGCTTCCGCTTCAAGAAGAGACAGTCCAACTTCGTCGCGGCGATGGCGGTAAGTGCGTGGCCATCACGGTGCGCCCGAGGGCTGAAAGGCTGACAACTACGGGTTAGGTATTTGGCAATTCTAATTCTCTTCCCATCTCCCTTGTGATGTCCCTGTCAAAAACACTCGACGGCTTGCACTGGCATCGCGTTCCGAATGATACCGATGACGAAGTGGCCGCACGGGGTATCCTGTATCTGCTGATATTTCAGCAGTTAGGACAGCTCGTTCGTTGGAGCTGGGGGTACCATGTGTTGCTGGCTCCAAAGGAACGATATGTGGAAGAAGCCAGCGTCCATTCTGTCAGAGTGGGACAGGAGGAATATACCAACCATCCTCACCCAACGGATCCAGATGAGCCTTTAATCCGAACAGTGCGCTCAGATGAGGCACTTGTCGACCCCGCTTCCGGCCATACCACTGACTTCGACTCGGGGACGCAAACTCCGGTGTATCACGGTCCTTATTCATACACAAAACTCCCCACCGAAGATGGGGATCATGACGACAACGATGGCGCGGATTATGGGAGTGGCCCGTCCTCACGCGGCCACATTTCCTCATATCAGAGTCCAAATGGAGACATTTTGAGCTTTCCCCGCCTCGATGAGCAGCCGTCTGATAGTCACTCTGCGCGCTGCTTCAAAGCGTTCTGGTGTCGATGTCGCCTCTCGATGAAACACTTTCTGGCCCGATTATCCGACGCGCTGCAGGATCGCTGCCAGAAAATGTTCCATGCCCTGCCTCCCGGCGTGCAAAAGGCCCTGACGATGTCAGCGAAGTGGTCGACATGGTTCTTCAGCGGACTCTGGGCTTTCATGAACCCTCCACTATGGGCGATGTTGGCTTCCATTCTTGTCGCCGCCATCCCGCGGCTTCAAGCGCTGTTCTTCGACGAGGGAACGTTTGTGTACAACTCCATTACGCGAGCCATTGAGCAGAATGGGCGGGTGGCAGTTCCGCTGATTCTCGTCGTTTTGGGAGCCAACCTTGCCCGGAATACGCTGCCCGCAGGTGGCACGGGCGACTATACCCATCCGAAAGAAGAGCGCAACCTGATCATAGCCTCGCTGGTGGCTCGCATGCTTCTTCCGACCATGGTCATGGCGCCAATACTAGCCTTCCTGGCCAAATACGCTCCAATCAGCATCTTAGACGACCCGATATTTGTCGTCGTCTGCTTTTTGCTAACCGGGGCGCCTTCGGCCTTGCAGCTGGCACAGATTTGTCAGCTCAACAATGTCTTCATGGGCGCTATGTCTCGACTTTTGTTCCAGAGTTACTTGATCTGGTGAGCCGTGGCCGGCGTCGAGCTATTTTATATAGACCGAACTGACTGTTTTCCAGGATCCTTCCCTCGACGCTTGTGCTGGTCATGTGCGCTCTCGAGGTGGTCGAATGGGCGAAGACTTAGCGTCGTCCGTTACTCGGTACTATTGGCTTGTATCAAATTACCCTTTAATTACGGAGCATTAGAGTTTATCTTCTACCCGGGTGATAGGCGTCTTTGACAGTGCGTTTCGATTTTCCTTGCATGGGTCTAGATGAGAGCTCAAAGAGCAAAAAGATAATGATTATGGCATTCTTCGTTGACGATTATGGTCATAATAATAATCGGATCTTTAGTTGATCTTGCGGAGGTACGTTGTAGGAAACATTACAAACATCGAGGATTCCAAGCCAAATGCATGGGCTCCGACCGGATGGCGCTCTTATGGCCTGTTATGCGACTTTTCTCCTCGCTTTGTTCTGTGATGATTTGCCGAGAAAAAAAAGCAAAAGACGCGACATGATGCTGTGGCCAATCACGTCTAGTTTTCATATCAATCTCTTATCAAAGCATGATAATTTCATGCAAAAGACACCTTTTTTGAATTTGCAAACCATGTGCTTGTCATTTTTCTCTCTGATCCACATCTCTCATCACACTCGACCATTTTGAGAGCAAAAAACTCCCTTTAGGCCTAAAAGCAAAAAAGCAGGTAAACGGGGTTCGGCTAGAACGAGTAGAGAATTGGTTGATCGTCTAGATCAACCTGCATCAATCAACTCCCATCATTGGCCACTCCATCCGCTTCTTGCCGGTTGGAAAGCTGCTGTGTGGTCTTGCGTGCCGTATCGGCTTTCAATGAGCCTGCAATCTCTTGCCATCAGTGTGTCCGGAGTACTTCAAGCTCCACTGTCTTTGTAGGACTGACCAGAAGGAACCAAGTGGCTAAAAGCGGAGTTTCGTGGGACGCCGGACAAGTTTCGCGCGGCAGTTAGCGGCCTAAAGAGGAGAAGAGAGAGACCATGCCCGCCTTGCAAGTGGATGATGATAGAAACGGCCATCCAGCCCAGTCGGAAGCTCCAGGTGAGTTTTTTGCACAAAACCCAAGCTGTATCCCATACTTTGTCGCCATTCAATGGCCGCAGCGCCTCGAGGTGGCCGCGGGGAAGTGCCGTCACGTGTGTTGCAGTCTAGACTAGGTGCAGCAGAGGGCTGACGTTTGCCTCCCAGAAAAAGAGCTCTCTCCCGCACAGGGCTCGGAAAATGCTCCCTCCAATTCAGACCAGACACAATCAAGTTCTGGCACGATCAGCAACGGAGGGTCTGGGACGGCCGTCAAGGACTCGTATTTCCCCAAACAGTACAAGGCCAGCATGACGCGACGGGTCACGGCCCGTTCGCCGGTCGTCCAGCCGTCGCCGGTGGTCTCCTTACGGCATCAAGTGTCGCATCTGAAATTGGATGCGCCAGAGGAGGATGATGACGGCGGAGCGGTCCGAGCTGACCATGTGCTGTTTCATCAGGTGTGGTCATGGCTGCAGCAGGAACGATCCAAGCGTGTCGCCAGCAACGGCAGCACTCCCGCACCCTCATCAGGTTCGGAGGATGGCACCGTGGTTGCAAAGCATAACGACCTTGCAGACTGGCACTCTTCGCTGGATCAGTTAGAGAAGATTTTGCAGCAGTATGCGGCTACTTTTAAAGATCTACCTCATAACGCGTCCCCTTATCGGCGTTTGCGTCATCGTTGGTCGGGCCGTATCAAGGGCCTGCGAAGAGGGTCAGGCTCCGATTCGGATTACTATGACGATAATGTCGTTCCCAGCGTAGATGCAGTTCTTGATAACAGCAAGACTCTGGGCTACGGCGGGGGCTCCGCAGTGGATGATGACGATGGCGATGTCAAGAATACCAAAGAGAATCCACATTGGCTTACATTTAAGACCGAAATTGTTCGCTTGACGCACACCCTGCGGCTCAAGGGCTGGCGGCGGGTTCCCATGGAGCGCAGTGGAGAGATTCAAGTGACACGTCTCAGTGGCGCGCTGACCAATGCGGTTTATGTGGTCGGGCCGCCGCCATCGATGCCGGAACGCACAAACGGCGATGGCGAGTCCAACCCAGCGCCCCGGCGGCCGCCTCCGTAAGTAGCTTCTCGGTTTCTTCTAAGCTGTCATGGTCTAACCACGGCATAGGAAACTCCTGCTGCGCATCTACGGACCGCAGGTTGATCACCTCATCGACCGTGAAAACGAACTTCAGATTCTCCGTCGACTGGGACGGAAGAACATCGGTCCTCGAGTGCTGGGAACGTTCAACAATGGCCGGTTCGAAGAGTATTTCAATGCCCAGCCATTGACCCCTCATGACCTTCGCGTTCCGGAAACCTCCCGGCACATTGCGAAGCGAATGCGGGAGCTGCATGACGGGATTGAGCTACTCGAGGAGGAGCGCAATGGTGGCCCGTTCGTTTTCCGCAACTGGGACAAATGGGTGGACCGTTGCGAGCAGGTGATTTCGGTGCTGGATCGACGTGTCTTTTCTGGGAACCGAGACCGGAAGACCGGGCCCGAATGGCTCCGCCGCGGCTTCGCCTGCGGCGTGCCGTGGCCGATGTTCCGAAAAGCGGTCGAGAACTATCGGAAATGGCTGATTGAAACGCTGGGCGGGCTACAGGAAATCAACAAACAGCTGGTTTTTGCCCATAATGATGTGAGTGCTCTCCGATGTATGTTTTGCTCCAGTACTGTGTATGTTGACTTGGTGCAGACTCAGTATGGAAATTTACTTCGGATGCAGCCGGCTGAGGAGTCACCGTTGCTGTTGCCGGCCAACTCCCACAAGCAATTGGTCGTGATCGACTTCGAGTATGCCTCTGCCAATACTCGCGGCCTCGAATTTGCCAATCATTTTGTAAGATCCCATTAGTAGCCGTTTCGTTTGGTTTGTTTGCGATGCCTACTGACTCATCGGCAAAGTCGGAATGGTGTTACAATTACCATGATCCCCATAGGTCTTGGGCCTGCAACACTCGCGGTTATCCGAAACCCGAGGAACAGTACCGCTTCATTGCCGCCTACGTGAACCACCGGTCACAGCTCGGATACAACACGTCGCCCGAGATCATGCCGGCCTCGGATCCCTTATCATCACGGATGGCGCCACTTTCTTTGGAAAGCCCGGCCCTCAGCCTTCCGACACCCTCGTCGGGGTCGTCGTTCGCGGAACAGGAGAATGTCGACGAGGCTGCGGACCGTGAGATCCAGTATCTCATGCGCCAGACGCGACTATGGCGTGTGTTCAATTCCGCGCAGTGGGTGGCGTGGGGTATTGTGCAGGCCAAGGTGCCCGGAGTGGACCCTCCGCCAGAAGCCGGCAGCTCCTCGCCTTCTGAACAACAAGGAGAGCTTAGTCTCGAAGTCGGTGAGGATGAGTTCGACTACATTTCTTACGCCCAAGATCGGGCATTTTTCTTCTGGGCCGATCTTCTGTCGATGGGTTTGGTTCGAGAAGACGAGCTTCCGCCCGATGTTCTCCCGCACATCAAGGCGAGAATGATCAACTATTGAGTCTTGGCTGGACAAACTTTTTTTTTTTCCCTTCGCTGTTCCCTTAGTTTCCTTTGTTGGGACATAGTACCATGGTACAACATGCAAGGAAATCTTGCTTGTACCTTGCCAAGCGGTCATGCGTTCGTCGTCCATATTTGCCTTTTTTGATGTACATAGCAAGCGATTGCCAGTGCACGATTACGAATGATGACACCAGCGATGATAGAACCCGTCCCAGTTCTATCGGGTGTCCGACAAACCTGTATGAAATTGAATTCCAGATGATCGATTGAATGGATCTAGTAGGCTCTCGCCGGGAATGATCTGCCATCGACGTCAACCCGATCACCTCCGATCTCCCTCCCCCCCCCAATGGTCACATTTTGCAGCCATGCCGTCTCGTCCAGCCTGCAAGCAGCCAAACTTTCCCCTGGATCAAATTCAATGGGCAGGTTCTTGTCGACTTGACGAGAATGACCTTGCCATCGACGTCAACGTCGATCCCCAAAAAGATCCAACTTTGAAGCCATCCCGTCTGCAACCAGTCATACTTCCGAACCTGTGACGAAGGATGAAAACTTTGACAATTCGCCGAAGCCGCTCGATTCGCTGCCGAGGGCTCCGATCAAGGAGGTTGCCGACATCACTCAATACCCAAAGTGGTTAATACTAGTAAAAGACCAGTCTCCAGGAAAGTCTCGCAACCCAATGGTTGGGTATACCGCCACAGAACGTCGAATCAAATCCGGGGAAAAGATCATCGACTGGAGACGGGAAGAACTTTCTGACGACGCGCCAAGAGGGGCATAGCCTAGGTTACCAAGGCCAGTTGGTGGCGATTCATTTTCGTCATGCGGAAGATCTTCTGGGGCCGAAAGGGTCCTGAGTGGCTCTCCGGCAGAGTGGGTGACCCCCAGAGCGGATGAGTCAGCACGTGGCTCATGTGATCTCAGATACGCAAAATTACTAGCGGGAGGTGGCATTTCAGCTGCGTTACCGGTGTTTCGTGATTATTAATGGGCACTTTTCTGGGCTACAGTCGGTATTATTTGGGGAAGATTAGATTAATAGACAACTATAGAAACTCAAAGGGGCTCAAACAAGACAAAAAAAATCCAGAAAAGAATGAAAGAAGAGATCATCTGGTGGCCACTGTGGACAGAGTATGTGAGCGGAAAGCATTCTCAAATACCAGACGAAGACGCGAAATTACGCATTCTCGAAAATCGAGCTTTACCTGATCAAGCGATTCTCCGCTTTTCCCCAGACTTTCGGTTTCATCTCCGCGCTTATCCAATCTTGTGCGCCGCGCCAGAGTTTTCGTGCCTCTCCCATAGGGGGGCCCAGTCGTGCGGCCATCATATCCTCGTCCTCCCCGACCGATTTTCTTCGCTTCCATCCTCCGATTGAATTTCACCTCTACGTCCCTTCTACCGGCCCTGTGGTCGTTTTCCCACGAGTAAATGGTCAGATTCTTCGCTTTGCAGCGACCACCACCGCCACCATGCCGGGCATCCTCCCAATGAAGGTCATCCGCATGGGCAATTCGTCCCAGAGCCGGATTGCCCAGGCCTGCGATCGTTGTCGCAGTAAAAAGATCCGCTGCGACGGAATTCGCCCCTGTTGCACCCAATGCGCCAACGTCGGCTTCGAATGCAAAACCAGCGACAAACTCAGCCGTCGCGCTTTTCCGCGGGGCTACACAGAGTCCCTGGAGGACCGGGTGCGGTGTCTCGAGGCGGAGGTTCGCGAGTTGAAGTCTTTACTGGACGAGAAGGACGAAAAGATCGATGTGCTGTCGCGGATACATTCTTTTCACTCGGCATCACATCCGAACCATCCGGGGCGGTCGTCCCAGTCCCCCTCGTCCGGTTCCGCGACCGAGTCGACCAAGTCGTCATCGACGTCAGATACCGATAAAGTAATTCTCGTTCGTGCGCTGCAGAGGAATCCTACGCCAGAGAACCCCTTTGCAGGGCCGTCCAGCGTGCGCGCTTTTTCGGCAACCTTCACGGCAAAATTGTTGGAGCATGGCCGAAACCCCTCGACGGTCTCGACGGATGCTCTGACCGCCTCACCGCAGCCGATGGCTCATCCGGCTGGGCAGCCGCAAAAGACACCGCCACGACTGGTGTCGGACCAACTAATTAACATCTTTTTCCAAGAGTGGGCACCGCTTTACCCGGTCGTCCACCGACCGACCGTCCTGAAGGCCTACGATCGATTCCTTGCGGACTCCACTGCGCTACAGCAAAGTGAGCCCCTCATTGTTGCGCAATTGAATTTGATCTTTAGCATTGCAGCCCTTTCGGCCAAGGTGAGTACGATCGCGATCGATGTGATTGGGAGCGTTAGATGCTGACTACTCGTCTAGTCACGAACACATCAAGACCCAACTGTCTTTGAAAAGAATTGGTTCCCCGTTTTGGAGTCACTGTGGGGTGATCTGTCTATGCCGGCACTGCAGTGCTTGGTGCTCGCCCAAATCTACTGCCTGACAAAAGGCGACTACAAGACTCTAATCCGCTATCGCGGCCAAGCCGTTGGAATCTGCCAGATGCTTGGGTTGCATCAGAACCAGACGCCGTTTGCTCTTGATCCACTGACCACGGAGACGCGGAAGAAGGTCTTTTGGTGCCAATATGTTCTCGATCGGTGAGTGCCCTGTCGGTTCAGTTATCGAGACCTCGCTGACGGGGTTAGCTTCGCGGCTGCCCTGACCGGCCTTCCCATGATGCTCCGGGAGAATGACATCAGCACAGAATTCCCGGCTGATGTCGACGATGAGAATGTGTCCGAGACGGGCTTCTCGCCTTCTCTACCCGGAGAGCATACTCGTCTGTCAAGCGCACTGGCGCTGTTCAAGGCGACGCAAATCCTCACCAAAGTGCTGGAGAATATGTACCCGGCTCCTGTGCAGTACGAGGTTTGTGTCTCGCGGTTCAGAGCCCTCGCAGATGAGCTGGACTCGTGGGAGAAGGGGCTCCCGCAGCACTTGAAGCTGGTGTTTTCTCAGGATAAGCCCAGTACGAATGTGACGAGCAGCCGCTCGCCGCTCTTGGTATGATAACCGTAACCTTTACCCTGCTGGAATCTTTCGCTAACGGAATCTAGTCGATGGTGTACTATTTTATCAAGGCCTTGGTGCACCGACCGGCTGCTTGCTACGGCGCACCCAATGTCTCCGGGCCGTCTATCCTGGCCCTGGCAGATTCGAGCAAGCATATTGTACAGATCCTGCAGCTCCTGGACGAGCGTCGCCTGAGTCTTTCGCTGTCGATCAATCGCACGGAGTTGGTGTACTTGGCTGGACTGGGCCTCCTGTGGCAGAACGTAGACCTTAAGCGCGACGGCAAGCTGGTCAAGGAGAATCAACGGCTGTTGTCGGACGTGATTGAGCAGCTGGAGGCGGAATCGTCTGCAGCCGCCGCAGAATTCAGCATGCTTTCCAACCCCCACGGCGAGGGTGTGTCGCGGTCGTTGTCTAAGAGCGGATCGGAAGCATCACCGAAGTCTCGGTCTGCAGAGGCGACTTCTGTACATAAATCGAAGAGCCGTGCTTCCCCGGACAGTGGCGCTCAGACCCCGGCGCGCAGGGCAGAGTCCTCGGGCCGACGTGCTACGATTGCAACCGCGAGTCCGGTCATTCATAACCACACTGCCTACCAGCTGCCGCCGACGGCCGATGTGGATCGCCGCCATTCCAGCGATTTTTCTGGAGACAGCAACGTTAATATGTTCGAAATCAATTTGGATGCAGTACGAGAAGTGCCTAAACCGGCAGTCTCCCCTGAGGACTGGGAATTCATCCTCAGCAACATCGACCGCGGCCAAGGCAACATCTACGACGGGATCTACGGCGGGCAAGAATGCGTCGACGGCCCGTCTCCATTTCCATCGTTGGTGTCCCCCGAAACCCGACACGCGCCGCCACCGGGCCATGTCATGACGCGGCCAGGCGGCGCGGCGCCTGCATCCTCGCCACATGGACAATCACCGACCGCGTGGTCGGCGAGCAGCACCGACTTGACGACGCACAGTTACTCGGACATGGTCGGGGCGCAGAGCAGTTATTCGGAGCCCAGCCTTTCGGGTTGCGGCGATGATCTCCCGGCGCCGGGCATTGCCATCCCGGCGCTTGACGATGAGCTTGGGGATTTGGGGATTTTTGAGACGTGGGATCCACGGTTGGTTGCTTGATGCCTGACTTTCTTTTCGACTTTGGAGCTTTGGATTCGGATAGCCGGCGTGGCGTTGGATCTCTGTTTCGTGATCATCATACCATGTTTTTTGTGTTTTCTTATTTTTTTTTTTTTTTTTATATATTCTTCTTCTTCTTTTTGTATGTTTTGTATGTACAGTTTGGATCATGATGCTGTTTAATAGCAGGTATATATTTCTGACAAGATCCATATTGTTTCGCATGTACGGAGCATATGGAGGTTTTGGACAGTCGGCTAATTGGCCCGGTTCCGATCTCGGGATGGAGCAATGGAGCCGGCGCATCTCCGAAATTTTTGGGGCCTCCCGAACCTGTAATTTCGGCTAAATTGGGTGCCTGAGGCGGCATCTCTTTTTTTTTTCTCTTCGGCGGACCTGCCGGACAGTCGGAGCAGTGTGGTCCGCCCGTCCGGTCAGTATGTGGATTAGTCAGGCTCTTGCCCATAATGCACACCGTACAAGCCTCTGACTCGTCAGTGGCTTGGTAGCCCTCCGGGATAAAAAAAAAAAAAGTATCGGGATATGTTGAGAGGGATGTTGTGCTTGGCTAAAGTTACCTCTAGCTCGTCCTGGGAATAGCCTATTGCGAGGCGGGAATCGGGTATTGCACTTGCGGTTTCAACTCCGTTCCACCGTCAGCAGCATCACTGGTTGAAGCAGGAGAGATTAAAGAGGCGAAATGACGTAAGGCGTGGGTAGAGGAGTATGCAGGACTCTTCTTGGTCGGGAGCAATTGGGACTCTGCTCTTGTCGGGCTGGGATTGTGATATCGTAATCCGTTGGGACTGTATTGCGGAGAGACGAGATGGATTAGAGATCGCTTAGAAATGCAACGAGTTCATGATCTCGAATGCTTCAGGAATCTCAGGCACTAAAAAGCCAGAACACCCGGATTGAACCGTTCCCCCCAGGGCCTTTGTTCCCCCACTGCTGTAGAATTGAAGAACTTTGGAGATCCGCCGCCGTTCGCCCCGCCAGAGACAGACTGCCCCTCCCTGCTATTTCTCTCTTCTAATATCTTCTATTGCCAACTCTGCCGGGATTTTTTCCTTTCTTCTTCTTTTCTTTTTCCTTTCCTCTGGACATCTCTCTGATCGGCCTACTTAAGAGTCGCCTTGGTTGATTTCTTTGTTCAATCTCTCTTGTCTGGTCTGAACTGGTACGTCCGAGAGAGCCTTGTTTTCCTCCCCCGCAATGCTGCTGCATACGGCGTTGCTTGTGGTTTATCCGGAGCTCCCTGCTAACGGTCGCCATCGCTAGAGGTATCACCGATCATGGGCTACTCCGACGTCGATCAATTGGCTATCAACACCATCCGCGTCCTCGCGGTGGATGCCACTTCCAAGGCCAACTCCGGCCACCCGGGTGCGCCGATGGGTCTGGCGCCCACGGCCCATGTGCTCTTCAACAAATTCATGAACTTCAACCCCAAGAACCCCAAATGGGTGAATCGGGATCGATTCGTGCTTTCGTAGGTGTCCCTTCTCAAGAGGGGGTGGTTGGAATGCTTGCTAATATGCGGGTCAGGAATGGTCATGGCTGCATGCTGCAATATGCGTTGCTGCATCTCTTTGGTTATGATGTTACCTTGGATGACTTGAAGAACTTCCGAGTACGTAGACCGAAAAGGGGAAGGGAAAGAATTCTGCTAACTCCCTTCAGCAAGTCGGCAGCATCACCCCCGGCCACCCCGAGTCCCACGAGACCCCCGGTGTCGAGGTGACCACCGGCCCTCTCGGTCAGGGTTTTGCCAACGCCGTCGGTCTGGCCATTGCCCAGGCCCACTCCGCCGCCATCTTCAACAAGCCCGGCTATGACCTGTTCAACAACTACACATATACTATCTTCGGTGATGGCTGCGCCATGGAGGGTGTTGCCGCTGAGGCTGCCAGTATGGCTGGCCACCTCAAGCTTGGCAACCTGATTGCTCTCTACGACGACAACCACATCTCCATTGGTAGGTGATTTGACAGTGCAATGGAAAGATCGGTAGCTAATGGATGTGTAGATGGCGACACCAAGTGCGCCTTCACGGAAGATGTTCTTAAGCGCTTCGAGGCCTACGGCTGGCACACCCAGTGGGTCAAGGATGGTGACCACGATCTGCAGGGCATCGAGGAAGCCATTCGTAAGGCGCAGGAGGTCAAGGACAAGCCGTCCGTGATCAAGATCACCACCACCATCGGATACGGCTCCAAGCTGCAGGGCACCGGTGGCGTGCACGGCAACCCGCTCAAGGCGGACGATGCCCAGAACGTCAAGAAGGCCTTCGGTTTCGATCCCGAGCAGAGCTTCGTCGTTCCGCAGGCCGTCTATGACCTGTACCACAAGCGCTCGGCGGAGGGCGCTGCCAAGGAGCAGGAGTGGAACAACCTGTTGGCCAAGTATGCGTCCGAGTACCCGACGGAGCACGCTGATTTGCAGCGCCGTCTGCGGGGTGACCTCCCCGAGGGATGGGAGAAGCACCTGCCGACGTACAAGCCGACGGACTCGGCTGTTGCGACCCGCAAGCTGTCCGAGGCCGTTCTGGAGGCGATCCAGGGCGCGGTTCCCGAGCTGCTGTCCGGATCTGCGGATCTGACTGGCTCGAACAACACCCGCTGGAAGTCGGCTGTTGACTTCCAGCCTCCGGAGTACGGCATTGGCGACTGGTCCGGCCGCTACCTGCGCTACGGTGTGCGTGAGCACGGTATGGGTGCCATCATGAACGGTCTGGCGGCGTACGGCACCGTGCTGCCCGTTGCGGGTACCTTCCTGAACTTTGTGTCGTACGCGGCCGGTGCGGTGCGTCTGTCTGCGCTGTCGCAGGTGCGGACGGTCTGGATTGCGACGCACGACTCGATCGGTCTGGGTGAGGACGGCCCGACCCACCAGCCGATTGAGACGCTGGCGCACTTCCGTGCGACGCCGAACCTGATGGTCTGGCGTCCGGCCGACGGCAACGAGACCAGCGCAGCTTACTACTCTGCGCTGACGGCGAAGCACACGCCAAGTATCCTGGCGCTGACGCGGCAGAACCTGCCGCAGCTGCAGACGTCGACGATCGAGAAGGCGCTCAAGGGCGGCTACATCGTTCACGACGCGCCCAACGCGGACATCATCATCGTGTCCGCTGGTTCGGAGGTCGGCCTCTCCGTCGACGCGGCCAACCATCTCAAGGAGAAGCACAACGTGTCGGCGCGCGTCGTGTCGATCCCCTGCTGGGAGGTGTTCGACGCGCAGCCCAAGGAGTACCGCCTGGAGGTGCTTCCGGACGGCATCCCCGTGCTGTCGGTCGAGGCGCTCTCGACGATTGGTTGGGAGCGCTACTCGCACGAGCAGTTTGGTCTCAACCGCTTCGGTGCTTCTGGCCCGTACAAGAAGCTCTACGAGAAGTTCGAGTTCACGCCTGAGGGTATCAGCAAGCGGGCGCTTGCCACGATTGAGTTCTACAAGGGCGAGAAGGTGCGCTCGCCCATCAACCGTGCTTTCCAGAACCTGGTTTAGTATTTTTTTTTTTTTTTTTTTACGTTCTCGAAATGTGTGCATGGGATAAAGAGTTTTTTTGAAATATTAGGTGGTTTGTTTTTTATGGTTTCATGTACGAAGAATCAATGAAAAGAATTTTTCACCCCATATATAAGTGTATTCATATAGTAACACCAACAACCCGAACGATACATCGAACACATATCCATTCTTTTTATCATCATCGACAACGACAACAACAACAGCAACAGCAGCAACAATCCCATCATACATATATGTATGCGAAGGAGAAGAAGAGGTGATGATAGCAATGAGCTAATCACCCAACGCCTTACGCGCAAAGTTGGGCAGGACAAAGCTCGCGCGGTGCATCTCGGCGTTGTAATAGCGGCAGAGCTTCTCCTCCTCTTCTTTGGACCAGCGACGGAGGGGCTCGCGCACGTCACGGTTGGGATCCTTGCAGCAGACCATGAAACCGATCTGGCCGGACGGATAGGTCGGAACGGAGGCGTAGGCGTATTCGGCGACGGGGAAGACCTCACGGCAGACCTTGCGGAGGTTGGCAATGAGGGGGAGATGGAGCCATTGGTTCTCGGCTGTGAAAGTAAAAAAGAAACCGTTAGCAAGATCAAGGAATTCCCCTTTTTTCCAGAACAGACATCAATCAAGTTATAAAGGACAGGATTGTGTCTCATGGTGTGGTCTCTAAGGACAGGTTGCGAGGGGAGTATGAAAGGTAACGAACAACCTTGGGTCGTGATCACCCCTCCGTCCCGCAGGGCCTTGTTGAGCAGCTCAAAGTAGGGCTTCTGGAAGAGACTCTCGGCGGGGCCCTCGGGGTCCGAGCTATCGGTGATGATCACGTCGAATTCGTTCTCGAATTGCTCCAGGAACTTGAAGCCGTCGCCGATGTGCACCTTGACGTTGGGGTGCTGGAAGCCAATGCTCATGCCGGGGAGGTACTTCTTGGAGAGGCGGATGACGGCCTATACTCTACTATTAGCCTTCATCATGCTCGGTTGCCAAAAGTGAGGAGCGGAAGCCTACCTCATCAATGTCGCAGAGAATAGCCTCCTCAACAGACTCATGCTTGACCACCTCACGCAGCACACCACCATCACCGCCACCAATGACGAGGACCTTCTTCGGGTTCGGGTGAGACATCATGGCTAGGTGGGTGATCATCTCCTGATACCTGCACCCCTCTTCCTGTCAGCGAGAAGACTCCTTCCGCTGAGCGAAGAAATAAGACGTACGAGAACTCATCCCGCTCAGTGCACTGAATGACATTGTCCAGCACCAGCACCGTGCCGTGATCCGTGCTCTCAAAGATAAGCACATCCTGGTACTGCGACTTCTCGTGGTGGAGGACTTCCTTGACCTTGAGGGTCATGGCCTGTCCAGGCCACATGTCGTTCGCCTCGACGAACCATCCATCTATAAAAAACCCATTAGCTTTCAATTGATTGAATTGGATTTCTTTTCCGAGGGGCATATTTTTACCTTTGATGGTGGGGTGAGTGATCTCGCTCATTTTGGCTCTATGATTTTTTGTAAAAAGACGACACGGTCTTTTCACAAGTATAATCAACGAACTCAGAGACTAGCGGAAGAGAAAAAGAGTGAAGATCAGAACCCGAACGAGGGGAATCAAGGAACAAACGGTGAGAAGTAGTGGGCAAAGAAATAGCTAGCAGGACCGCAAAGAAATGAGGGGTCGAAAATTCATGTCTCGAAAAACGCTTTTGTAAAAAAGGTGGAAATTCTTGTGATCTGACTGGTCAGACTCTGGTCAAAGTAGGGTTTTCTTTTAGGTCCCTTTTTTTTTTTTTTTTGGCCACTGGGCCGAGCCTCAAGGCTATCTATGCCCGATACCGCAGCCAAGCGAAGAATTCGTTGCGGTTTGACAGATTTAATGCCGCATTGTGGTGCTCATACTGTAGACATATACTCTGTGGTTACTCCTACATACCATGAAACAGGAGGAACATAACTAAGATTTAACATATGATTTAAATTGACCAAACGAATGCAATGCATCTCAATTCATACTGTACAGGCCATGCCTCGCTCTATATCGCAAAGAAAAGACAAGTTTACTCCTCTGTGCCCTCAGCCAGACGGCCAGCCTTGGAGTTGAGATACTCATTGCTACTCCCGTCAGTACCCATATAACAAGCCATAGGCCCGAATATAGTGTATACGCACCGCTCAATGGCCCAGTTCATAGCCGCATACGCCACGATAAACGGCGGAGCCACGTAGAGCACCTGGTGGCGGAATCGGCGGAAGGTGTTGAAGATGGCGGCGTGCGCGGCGCCGGCAAACGGACGCTGCCGGTTCGGCGAGAGTGAGTAGGTCACAATGCCTCGCTGGGGGGTAGTGCAACCTGTTCATTCGGGATGAAGTTAGAATTCGCTCGTGCCTACATCGTCGCAGCGATCGATGCGAGGTGGAAGATCGGCGTGTACGTACCAAGGTCGCCCCAGCCGCCCAGGAAACTATGTTGTGGTTAGCAATTGGAAGCGTTCAATGGAGGATTGCGGATTCAGCCGCGTTTGGCAATAGGGATGGGAAACTCACACTCCGTGCTTGGGATCAGCGTGCTCGTGCATGGTGGCGAGGATCTGGGATTGGAGCCGTTGAGCAGGAGTAGAACTGGTTGATCAATTCAAACGTTCGTCGTAGAGGATCGGGAGACGATGATGATTCGGAAGTTGGAAGTTGAGATCGATGATGTGCGCTAACCCGAAAATGGAATGTCAAGGATTACGATTTACGGGTGCCGAGCGGAACATCCGGTCATCATCAAGCTGTCACGGCCTGATCAACAAGCCAAAGGTCAACAACCGGGTTAAAAAGATGACAAACGCTCTCCTCCGATGGGCCCTGCCGCCCGTGGCGGCCGCTATGCTGATCGACGCGTCCATGTACGATGTCAAGGGCGGGTCGCGCGCCGTCATTTTCGACCGCTTGACGGGTGTGCAGGACAAGGTCGTCGGTGAGGGCACGCATTTCCTGATCCCCTGGCTGCAGAAGAGCATCATCTACGATGTCCGCACAAAGCCGCGCAATATCTCGACCACCACGGGCAGTAAAGACCTGCAGATGGTCAGCTTGACACTACGAGTTCTGCATCGGCCAGAGGTTCCAAAGCTGCCTAAAATCTACCAAGTAACGTCTCCCCTTTCCCTGTGGAAAAAGCTCTTGAGCTAGGCTAATTGAGCTTTAGTCCTACGGAACAGACTACGACGAGCGAGTCCTCCCCTCAATCGGCAACGAAGTCCTCAAGGCCATCGTCGCGCAGTTCGACGCCGCTGAGCTCATCACCCAGCGAGAAGCGGTCTCGAACCGCATCCGTACGGACCTGATGCGGCGCGCGGAGCAGTTCGGTATTGCCCTTGAAGATGTGTCCATCACGCACATGACTTTTGGCAAGGAGTTCACGCGCGCCGTCGAGCAAAAGCAGATCGCGCAGCAGGACGCTGAGCGGGCCCGATTTGTCGTCGAGCGCGCCGAGCAGGAACGCCAGGCCAACGTCATCCGCGCCGAGGGTGAAGCCGAGAGTGCGGATATTATCAGCAGGGCTGTTGCCAAGGCCGGTGATGGCCTCATTCAGATTCGTCGTATCGATGCCACAAGGGAGATTGCGCAAACTCTTGCCAATAACCCCAACGTGACGTATTTGCCGGGTGGCGGCGATGGAAAGGAGGGTGGAAAGAACACAAGTCTGCTGCTGGGGTTGCGGAATTGATTTGGGTTCGCTATCGAATGTACTATTACGGCTTGTTTCATCATCTCCGGTCTACTGAATATCATGCATGTATATCATTGAGGTCCATCGGAACGAATGCTCCGGTTCTTCAGTCTAGATCTAAAAACGGCCGACACCATCAGTGCTATTCACCACTCCTCCAAACCCTGCATATTATTACAGTAACATTTAAACGTGTCAATGCGTTGTAAAACTCTCATCAGAACCCAAAACTATCCAATAATGTATTCGCATCCGGCTCCTGGAACATCGTCGGTGCCACCTTCGCCTTCGTCGCAGTTGGGGACGGCGGCAGCGGGCCATCAGCCCTCTCGTCGGTGGGACGTCGTAGTTGATCTCGATCGTCAATGACTAAACTGCTGGCCCGGCGATGATGGCGACCCTGCACGGGAGTAGTCGTCGTGGTCAGTGGATGCAGGAACGACCAGTTTCGCACCAGATCGAGCGCGAGAAGGTCGCATCCCATCCGGTCGTAGAGCCGCGCGTTGCGCATGACGAAGAACCATTCAGCGGAGGGGGAGATTCGGCTCGCGCCCTGGAGGGTCTGGAATGTCTTTTCGCGTAGCTGTTCGTATAGCACTGCCAGCGCCGGGTCGTTGGAGAGGTAGGACTTGGCTTGTAGTGGGACGGCTCCAGCGTTGTCCGAGGGAGGACTAGGCAGCCCTGACAGGGATGGGAGAAGCGACTCGATAGGCGACTAGAATTCTGTCAATCCAAAAATTCCGAAAAGGCGGATTAGACGTAACTCACAATCAAGGTCCGCACGGCAAGCCCCCGCCGCTTCAGCATCCAGAATGCCCACGACGCCTGCCACCGGTTCCCGTCCGCGGCAGCCTGCGGCAAGATTCGCTCCTCCAGGAGCTGCCGGAATACCGGGCCGTCGTCGCCCTCGTACACCCGTGCAATCGCAATAGCCAGCTGGATGTCCTGGAGCTGGTTGATGCAAACCCGGACCGCGTCGGCAAGGCGATCTGCAAGGATAAAGAACGCTGCGGCGTATTCTGCCTATATCGTTAGAGGAAAACACCAATATAGCAATGAGGATGAACTGACCGTATCGGTGCCGGCTAAGAAGTGCATATGCATTCTTCATTGCCGCCGTCTTCCACCGGGGCTCTTGGAAGTTGTTGCTCAAAAGCCGCAGCGTGGCCGCCTGCTCACGGTGCCAGGTAGCCATCCGCCAAAGCCCTTGTAGCACGTTTTTCTTCCGTAGTACCAAGTAATACAACGAGCAGTCGACCGGATTCCTTTCGTCAGACTTGGTGTACTCGTTCCGCGCTACAATCTCCAGCTGCGCTTTCTACGACATCCATCAGCCCAAGGACCTTGCTACTAGAATTACCCCAGATCTTACCAAAGCCGCCGGATCCGACAACCACAGAAACATCCCACTTTCCCTCGCCGCTTTCCATACCATTTTGCCTCCAAACTGCCGCGACACCAAGTCCGTCAGGATATCCTGGCTGCCGCTATGCAACGCCCATACAATCTCACGCCACGACACAGTGTCCTTGTTGGCCACGCCTTGGCTTCGCCGCAGCATATGCTGGCGGAAGAACAGGAGATACCGCGCTGCATTAGCGTCCATGGACCGCCGATGTTTTTCCACCGTAGCAACGCATTCAATAGTATCCACCAGTCTGAACTGTTCCTGGCTTGAGAGCTGCGGCAAGGTCACGCGCATGAGTTGCTCTGATAGAGCATTGGCGATATTCCCGTCTACGACTTTTGGCTCATCGTCAAACTCGCTGTAGTGTTCCGTATCCTTGCCCCAGTCAGCATAACGCACTTCGCGTGCATCGGCAAACGTACATCTTTCTGATAAAATTTCTCAATAGGAATTCCTAAAAGAGTATCCAGCTCATCCCCCTCAGTGTAGAATTTGAGCTTCCGGTGCAGATGCAGGAGGATAATATGGACCAAGTCCATCTTGTCCGAGAGAATGCACTGCGCGAGGAACTGTGGATGGTACACCGGCAAGGGCCCGTTCAGTCTCGTCACCACATCGAACAAGTCCACCGACCCGTCCCGCGCCGCTATCCGTAGCTGTGACACCAATTGTCCGCCGACCTCAACGTCTTTGTCGTAGACAAAAAGCTGGTTCCCGGCGCCGACAACTAGATTGCCGCTGCTCAGCCAGCAAGAGTCGCCAATCGGGTGGGGAGTCAGATCCCGAATCCGAATCTCCTTGACCTGCGTCCACGACGGCCCTGCGTCAAGGTAGTCGTACCGTAGCTGCGACAGCAGAACGACCTTGTACGGGAATCCGACAGCCAGTATTGACTGCTCGTCCGGCGTGGACGTCCAGTCTAGATCCCGGATGATGTCGTGCGACGCGAATCGCTCCTCAAACTCCAACTGCGCGCCACTCGTGTCCCAGATTGTTAACCGCGTACGGTCTTGGTCGACCAGAGCAGCCTTGCGAATCGAACTTCCGCTGGCCAGCGACGGGCTCGCGATTCCCGTCTCAACCGTTGATGTTCGCAGCCACTCCAGCTTCCCATCTTCTCGATTCACCCTAACTGCCCATGTCTGGACGGTCCCGGTCTCGGTATATGAGAGCGCAATATCAGGCGCGAAAACATCCAGAAACCCGGTGGTCCGGACGTGACGACCGGCCGGATCAACTGGAAGAATATATGAAACATCCTCATGCATGCCGTTCAGACTAAAGGTGCAGAACTGCCGTAGCAATGGAACCACCCCGTTTGTTTCGGTACCATGGCTAGTCTTTGACTTGAGCGCTGCTAGATTAATCTCCCATGCAGTCCCTGTGAGGTCCGCGCCGATCGCAGCAACATAGACAACCCTGTCCGACTGCTCCGGAGCAGGAACCTCCAGGACGCAGAGAGGCTTGCGAGACAAGCTGGAGGTACACCGAGCCAACTGCTCGGCTGGCGAAGTCCGTATGTCCCACACCGAGATGCCATCGTGGTGAAGATTTACGAGGATCTTCCCATCACCGATAACGCACGTCCGGTGGATATGTTCGCTCGATGAAAGCAAGCTCTGCCGAACAAGGGCTGGACCCGACGGCCGCGACCTTTGCCGCCAGATCACTGCGTTGTTGTCATCAGTTCGCGACACGAGCACGTGGCCGTTCGCGTTGCGGACGATCTTCTTGATCGGTTCCTGATGGCCAGACCACAAGCCTTGAGGAACAAGCCGGTTTTGCCGCGTAGACCGAGGGTCAAACAGCGCATTGATTGGCGAACCCAGCCATTCTATCCGGCCATCGAAATGATGCACCAGGATGGAGAGCGAGCCATCGGGTGCCGATCCTTCAAAAGTATAAAACTGTGTATAGTCCTCCATTGGAACATCTCTAGAGGGGAACGAGAGCTTCAGCCCCTCCGCTTGCAGGAGCTTAAAAACGTCATCGGAACCCCGGTCTTTCGAACCAACATTGTCCAGACCCCAGGCACACATATGGCCATCGTCATCCACAACGACACATACCTCTTGACCCCTCTGCGCAATATGAGCTAAATGTTCCAAGGACGGACTCGCCCTCTCTGCGCTTCGGAGCACGGCTCGCTCGGCAGCGGCAGCCAGGTCGCCGCCATCAATCACAAAGCCGTACCGACGACCAGAGTCTGCCGGTGACGGAACCGAGGTTGTCATGTCGATTTCCGCCCACAGACGCATCGCCGACAGCGCCTGAGATTCCGTACTCGTCCATATCCGGATCTTATTGTCCGTGCAGAAAGTGTATAGTACATTCTCCGTAGCTTCCTGACGATGGCGCCGTGTGCGCCAATGTATCCCCGTCACGGTCGAGGGGTGCGGCAGATAAAACACCTCGAAACTGACATGCTGCGCGCCGAACGCGAGTCTCCTCCATAGCTTGACCAGGCGATCATACTGACCCGTTGACGCGACCAGCTCCCCATCGGGGGAGAACCGAGCGATCTTTGCCGGGCGAGCGAGCTTTTTCTTCCACGCGAGACGGGGCTCACCATCCGGATTTAGGTGCCAGAGCGCCAGGTTGGAATGTGCCACCAGCAGCTCGTCCGCGGAACCCCATGAGAGGCATGATATGGGTTTGCCGTCGTTGTCGTCGTCGGAACGAAAAGTGTGTACGAGAGACCACTATCCCACGAACGAACGCCCAGTTCATCAGCAACAAGAAGCTAGACAACTACCCCCTGTCGGCCAGATGGAAACTCACTTTCAGCGCCTCACCCTTGAAACCGTTCGGATGGTAGACGAAAACATGAGATCCTCCACACACGGCGATCCGACCAGTGGCTTCGTGGACAGCAACAGCTTCGAGCGGATCTTCCGCGTCGTCGATGTAGATAGTTTGGAGTAGGGATCGCGCGCCGCTCAAGATGACCAATGCATGGCCGGAAATATACGCCTAGTAAAAAGCCACAAGTTAGTCCGATTATCATTTTTCTGATTTTTTGCGGAATAAGTGTAGGCATACCACAATGCGAAGACCATCCCACAGCACAGTGCTGAGAGCCTGGAGCTTCGACTGCGGCCTCCCCGGCAGAACCGCGCGCATGGAGAAGAACACCGGTGGGCCGGACTACACCATGGCCAGAAAAGGTATTTCAAGGAGCGTAAGAGGCAAAACAGAAATTCCGGTAGAAACGAGGCACAAGAATGAGAGTCGAGGAAGTTGATCGGCGCGGTCGAGTGTTGCTTCGCCGACGCGACGGAATGACGACTGACCAGATCATATGGCCGCCTTTCTGCAATCCGCAACTTGTTTGGACTTTTCGAAAAACAAAGCGTCAAATCATGAATTTTTACATTTGAATAGAGCATTTCAGTCTACTTATTCATTGAATTGCCCATCTACAGTGTCTCCGTGCAATATGACTCGACAGAAAACCAGACTCCGACACCGGCCGACCTCATATGCAAATGCACACTGGGTATCTCCGAATGCATGCAACATGATAAATCGTCAATATACTCAATGAACAAGTACGTAGGCATAAACTGTACAGGAATCAACATGGGACTGTCAATCCCTTCTCGATCGTCGCGCCTCGCTGGGAGACTCTGGTTCCTCAACAGCGAACCGCACAATCGCGCCCAACGAGGGGCGCTGGCTGCTCTGTATTCGGCCCGACAGCGGGCGACTCGCGCTGGCAAAGCTGCGGAGACGGCCAGGAAACGGTGAGTACAAAGGCGTGGCCGGCGTGGTAGACATCTGCGCCAACGACCGCGCACGCGCAGCTCTCTTTGAAGGCGACAAGAGATATGCCGGCGTGGTCGCGGGGGTCGTGGAAACTTGCTCGTTCTGATTCCGAGGTTCCGTCATTAGCTCACTGACATTGAGAGTGGGTTCAAACTGTGCAGGACCAGGGGTTGTAGGCTCCATGCTTGTCTCCTCGGGCACGGTCGGCAGAGGCGTAGTGGACGTGAAAAAGGCCGGTCCCGGTGAGCCGCGTGCTTCGCGTTGCGCCCTTGCCTTCTCCAACCAGTGGTGAAAGAGTCGCCGGAAATGCCTTCGTAGGACTCGCTCGCGCATGGCATCTGCCGTCTCGATCGAGCTACGGACCTGAAAGATGCGCAGACTGAGTTTTCGGAGCTGAGCCGACGCGACTTCCGTCACCTTTGCCAAATCAATACGGTCGGCTTGGTCCTCAAGCGCGCGGACTTGATTCAGGGCGTCCATCCAGCGAGCCAGCGAGTCGTATGCCAGCTGACGATGGTAGTAGACATCTGCGTCCTGAATGTCCTGTAACTTCTTCGTAGCCTGTTCGTGCCATTGGGTGAACGCGTCCGCGACCACTGCGCGTAATCGCTCCCGTCTCATTTGATCGGCCTGTCTCTCCAGCTCCGCCACATGCTGCGCTTTGGCACGCCATACCCCCAGCGCATTCGTAGCGAGGTTCATCTTGATCTTTCGTCGGACCACTTGATAAGCATCCTGACGACGTTTCTTTGCCACATTCGCTGTCGCGCGTCGCCACTGCTTGATCACACGGGACATCAAAAAATAGTAGCGTGCATCAGATGCCCAACGCTCAAGCTTCTTGACATGCTGATGCTTCGCAGACCAGACCACCAGGGCATCCCGTGCAACGCGAGGCGAATAGAATTCCGACGCGGCGTATTCGCGCCGCCGCTGAAGTGCCAATTTCTCTTTCCATATGTGAAACGCAGATCGGACTAAATCACGATCGCGCCGCGAGACATATTCATCCTCCCGCTGCATCAACTCCCGCGACATTTCCCGAGCCGTGGAAATGAAAATTGCAAAAGTGTCTCGTTGAATACGCTGGTCGCGGACTCGCTGTGCCAGCCGACATCGTTCTGCAAGAATCCACTTGTACAGTGCCTCCATCTTCAAGCGCTCCTCAATCCGGGCATTGAGAGCATTACAACGCAGTTGGTCATTCCAGTTCGTCCAGGCGTTGCGCATGACTCGTAGCCGATCGAACTCCTTCGCCTGCTGCATGGCTTGGAAGCGCAGCCGCCAGTGTGAAAACGCAGTCTTAAGGATCCGTCGGTCCACCTTTTCAGCGACCTGCGCAGCCGGAGGCGCCAGACGGGCTTCTATTCGCCATGACTCGAAATTTGTGGAGAGGAGCTTGTGCCGGTACCCCGAGTCCGCCTCCTCTTGTGCGGCCGCCACTGCTCGGGATTTTGCTAGCAACTTCTGGAACGCGTCTTGAATGAGGCCCCGACGGTATTGCTGTTCTGTATCATGCTCACGCTCACGCTGGGTTCGCAAAGCTCGAATCCAGCAGAGTAGAGATCGTCGCACCAGCCGGTAGTCGCTGTACTCGGGCGCCCAGCGCGAATAACAGAGAGCCCAGCGCCAGGACAACAGGTATCTCCTCTTGAGATTCGCAGCCAGCACAGCATCCGCTGTCGCTTCATCATCGCGGGCCCGCCGCAGTCGCCTCCTCCAAGCATCCAAGGGCCTCTTCGCGTTCAAGCGCTGCACTTTCAATTCGTTCACAGCGGTGATTTCCCGCCAAGCGTTGAAGTATTTTAGGAGCAAGATATGCTGCCGCGCAGCTGCCGTCCTCGCCACCCTCTCCGATGTGACTTGGACCCAATGTGTGAAAGCCTTTGTCATCAAGTAGAGATCGCGGGCGCGCGCGGCGCGGCGCTCCAAGTGCTTGAAGAAACGCTCTGTATGTATGTTTTGACGCTTCTTCTGGAGTCCTGCTCGCCAAACATCGAATGCCTGGCGAAGCAACGTTATCCGGTCGCGGTTGACGGCAAGAGCTTCCATGTCGCGGTGGCTCTGCTGAGACCGAACCGCTTTCTCGAGCCATTTCATCAATATTCTTCGAGCGGTTGTTCTTCGCCGGTAGGTAGCAAAAGTCGAGGCATCCCGTAGCATATCAGCTAAACTGACCTTCTGCGGCATGCTATCCCCCACGTTCCGATCCACGATTGTCCGTTGCTTCTCATCATCATCGAACAACGATACCTCACTGTCACTGGACGTATGCGAGATTGATTGTCGATAAGAGCCCCGCGAGGACGAAGACGTCAACTGACCGCTAGTGGTCGGTGGCATTGACACGCTGGGAACATGATCCCCATTACCAGGAATCACTTGAGGTTTGTCAGGTTGCGCCAACGGATCCAAACCATCCATCAAGCGGCGACCCATCTCCAGAAATTGTGCCAATAGCTGATTTCGATCCAATTGAGAGCTCGGGTGCTCTCTCTTTGGGACATCTTGCTTAACGTAAGCGTCTTCATGGGGTTCAGGGAAGTCCGGTTTGCCAATCTCCAGCCGAGACATGGACGACCGCGAGCTCGGTCGATGCACGCTCTTCTGCGCCGTCGCATCTTCTCCAACGTCATACATGGAATTGAACGAGGCGCGCCGCCGCCTTGTCCGGTGCTGCGTGCTATCCTCCGTTGGAGGTATACTTCGGTCAAGCGCTTCTCCGGCGGACGGTCGCGGGTCGGCGCCCGACACGGAAGTATGATGCGCGCCGGTCTTGTCGCTACCATCTTCGGTGCTATCCATCTCCAGCACGATGCCCATCTCCCGCAGCGTTTCCTCGAACCGTTCAAACAGGGGTTGGTCGCGCAACCCCTTAGAGCCCATCTTGAACAGAAACCGCATGCAGACCTGATCCTGGTCGGCTTCCGAGCCATGTTCCGCAATCACCTCATCGTACGCAGCGAAGAGCGCACGGAACGGCCGGCGCTCGACATCCGGGTCGCGCTCGGCGCGAATAATGATCTGGTAGAGGAGACCGACATCTAATCCATGTTAGCATAGTCTGCGACAAAGCCATGAACCTAAGTCCAAACCTTGATCGGAGAGATATCGGTCCTCATCCAACAGGGTCCGCCGCTGAGCCGGAAATGGAGGCATCGAAAAGTCGAACTAGAGCGCCTTCATCCGGAGAACTAGCAGTATTCATACACACAGCAATCTTAGCAACAGCAACACCGCAGACTGAACAAACATCCAAATTCATTGCGGCGATTCGGGAGCCAAAATTGCTTCGGCGGTGTGAACCATCGCACGGCAAATTGGCGTTGTTGAGCCTCTGATGACTCGGCTTTGTTATTTGGCTTTTGTTTTCCTCCTCCGCATGCGGCATCGCTCGCTGCGCGACACGTTCCAGCCAATCAGCGCACTCCCACTGAAATGATTATTAGAATTCACGTGATCTCTACAAGCACGCTTAGGTAAGTTCTGCGCCTGAGGCAGCTAACTACGCTCTTATCAACTGCAGCCATTGTGCTCCATGACAAGCAAATCGAGGCTCAGTTGACTCAACGATCGTGCAGACGCACCCATCCATTATTATCATCCACCTCTTCGAGTTGCGACCATGTCTAGGAGGGTCCGGCCCATCGAGAAGTTCGCTCAGGCCGTCGCCAAGTGCTCTGCCGAGGTGTGCTCAGCAACAACTGTCTAAATGTGTTGAACAAGATCTGATGTCGATTTCCAATTAGGCTGCTGCATATGGCAAATGTGTTGTCGCGGAATATAATTCCGTTCGTAAAGATATGTGTGCAAAGGAGTTTATGAAGTTGAAAGATTGTTATCTGGTCTGCATTTCTCAACGGAGATTCAAGATTCCTAGTACTAATCGATGATTCAGGCAGCAGCAAAAAAGAAATAGATACATGACATAAGTAAACTCAGATGGGACGGCCAGGAACAGACTCTTTAAGAATCATGGCATTGTATTATCAATCTCTTCACAGTAGTATCTTTGCTTCTAAGTCTCTGAGCTTCATAATGCGAAATCTTTACAATCTCAACAGCCTCAATGCGAATGTAGCCTTTTGAACCTCCTGCTCCTCTTCTATAATGAGGTTCTCTTCCTTCTCACCCTCGGCGGGTACCGAGTCTTGCTTCTCGATGGGCCGGCGGAGCATCTTCTCGAACGCCGCCGCCTGTGTCTGGAACACGTCGCTGAGACCAATGTTGTCGGGGTCCGAGAGTACTCGGTACTCCACCTTGACGTCGTCCGTTGGGACCAGACCGGCCTTCTTACGCAGCTTCTGGATGCGGCTGATGACTTCGCGCGCGACCCCTTCGTGTGCAAGCTCCGGGTAGATGTTGACGTCCAGGATCGTTAGCACGTCATCCTCAGCATTGGTCTCCAAACCCTTGGACGAATCGTCCTCTTTGAGGCCGCGGTGGACGACCAGATCCTCTGAGACGAGCTCGATGCCGTCGACAACAATCTTTCCGTCCGCGACAAATTGTTTCACAGCGTCGCTGCTGAGAGATGGCAGTGCCTTCTTGACCTTCTGGGCATCCTTCTTGAGCTTCTTGCCAAGAGTTGGCCAGTCGGCCGTCACAGTATACTGGACGTTGTATCTCTCTTCGTCCGACGAGAGAATCAGGTCCCGGATGTTCAGCTCACCCAAGATGTATTTCTCCAGCGATCGGACGTCTTCCAGATACTGCGGGTCCGCGTGGATGACAACCATAGACTTGAGTGGTGTCCTCAAGCCTAGAGAACGCCGCTCTCGTGAGACGCGGCCCAGTTCGATGACTTTTTGCATTCGGGAAACTCTTCGCTCGACGACTTCATCGAACAGTTCCTCGCGCACTTCAGGGAAAGGAAGGAAGTGGACACTGCGACTGTCCTCCCCGCGCAGAGACTCCGGAATGAACGGGAGGAGCCGCTGGTAGATGTTATCTGTGATGAATGGGATGAACGGAGCCAGTCCGCGCACCAGGGTGAAAAGAACATCAAACAGCGTGTTAAGTGCGTGCAAAGTATCATCCACGCCGTTCTCGCCCTTAAGACGTCCTCGGTTGAATCGAATGTACCAGTTAGTAGTGTCGTCAATCAGGCCCAGCAAGCGTGGAACCACAGTGTACAGTCGATAAGCAGCCATCTCCTGGTTGACAAATTTCAAGAGGCTCTGGCAGTTGGCGAGAATCCAGCGGTCCATCACGTTCGTGTTGGTGTCTTCCACTCTGGGATCGAAGACAAAGTCGATGTTCTGGACCTTCTTCAACAACGCCACTTGACCCTCGAAGAACTTGAAACTGTTCCACAGGGGGAGCAGCACCCGGCTGACGATGTCCTTGACACCCGACTCCTTGAACCTCAACGGCTCGGCGCGCACCACTGGCGAGTTGATCAGATACAGACGCAAGGCGTCCGAACCGTATGTATTAATAATGTGACTAGGATCGGGATAGTTCTTCAGCCGCTTGGACATCTTCTTGCCGTCCTCTGCCAATACGATTCCGTTCACGACGCAATTCTTGAACGGCAGTTTGCCGAAAAGGTGCGTCCCTAGCACGGCCAAGGTGTAGAACCAGCCGCGGGTCTGATCCAAGCCCTCTGCAATGAAATCTCCCGGGAAACTGTTCTCGAACTTATCCTTGTTCTCAAACGGATAATGCTGGGAGCCGTATGGCATACTGCCCGACTCGAACCAGCAGTCAAAGACCTCAGGTACCCGGTGGAGCTGGCCTTTACCCTTCTTGCTGGGGATGGTAATGTGATCCACATTGTGCCGGTGCAAGTCTGTAATCTCTCCCGTGTATCCGCTCAATTGTCGGAGTTCTTCTATGCTGCCGACAGCCACAATCTCCTCATAGTCATCGCTCGCCCACAGCGGAATCGGCGTACCCCAATAGCGGTTTCTCGACACGTTCCAGTCTCGGGCATTCTGAATCCAGCTGGCGAAGCGTCGATCCCTAACGAACGAGGGTACCCAGTGCGACTCCTCGATACCTTTCAGTAGCGTCGGGATAATGGGACCGACCTTGACGAACCAAGCCGGCACGGCTTTGTAGATGAGAGGAGTATCCGATCTCCAGCAGAAAGGATAGCTGTGGGTGATCTGACCATCGACAACCAGGCGGCCGATTCCTTTTAGATGCTTGATGATGGCTCGGTCGGCATCTTTGACGTACTGACCAGCAAAATCACGCACTTCGGCCGTGAAACGACCCCGTTCATCCACGGGGTTGGGCGGCAATCGGCTGTCGGTGATCACTCCTTCCCGCATGGCAATGCGGTAATCGTCCTCACCAAAAGCCGGGGCCTGATGAACGATACCCACACCGTCGGTGGCACTGACATATTCGTCGTTGAGCACCCGGAAACCAGTGTCCTTGAACTGCTCGTAAAAGTAATCAAACAATGGCTCGTATCTCCAGCCCTTCATCGCAGAACCCTTGAATCGATCCACAATCTTGAACTTGGCCTTCTTTGGATCCTTGTACAGCGTACGCAGCAATGGCTCGAGAAGAATATAATTCTTGCCTGAGTTCTCATCGTGGATCTTAATATACTCGAAGTCTGGGTGCGCACACAGACCCGTATGGGAGGGCAAGGTCCACGGGGTCGTGGTCCAGGCGAGCAGACAAGTCTGGGGATCGTCCAGCAAAGGAAAGGTTACCACAATGGCGGGATCCTGGACATCTTTGTAGTTCTGCTGGGCCTCGAAGTTGCTCAGCGGGGTGTTCAATGCCGTCGAATAAGGCATCACCCGGTATCCGCGGTACACCAAACCCTTCTCGAACAACTGCTTGAAAACCCACCAGATGGATTCCATGAACGTAGGATTCATGGTCTTGTAGTCATTGTCGAAGTCGATCCAGCGCCCTAGTCGCTCGATAGTCTCCCTCCACTCAGCCGCATACTGCATGACAATCGCTCTACATTCCTCATTGTACCCGGCGATTCCCAACTTCTCGACCGCCTCGGACCCAGACATCCCCAACCTCTTGTCAATCTCGTATTCAATCGGCACTCCATGAGTGTCCCACCCAAAGCGGCGCTCGACGTAGTGGCCCTTCATTGACCAGTATCGCGGAATAATGTCCTTGATCGTCGAGGCCAGCAGATGGCCATAGTGCGGTAGACCCGTGGCGAACGGGGGGCCATCGTAAAAAGTGTACGGTTTGCGGCCTAGCGACAGCTCGACCTGGCGTTGGAAGGCATTAATCTCTCGCCACCGCTTGAGGACGACCTCCTCTTCCTTAGGGAAGTCGATCGACATGGTGGGCGTGTTTTCCAGGTCGAATTGGCTACTGAAGATCTCCTTGAAAGGCGAACACTTTTTCTTGCTGTAAATGAGTCGCGGGGCCAGTGTGAGTCATCCCCGCAGTGGCAGAATCTTACTTAAGCTTCAGGTTTTTCTGGATCAAGTCGTCTTTGATTGGCCGAACATTTCACCGCCTTGTAGGAGATCGATTTGATCAAAGCCCTAACCCTAATAACCGGTTTGGCTACGGAAGGTCCCGGGCACTGGGGAAAAGACCAAGACGGAGTATGGGATGGATGGGAGTATGTACGGGCGATCTGGCGTCTCCCATCAAATTGATCGCTAGGCTATCAAGGGTATCGTGATGCAGTCCAGAAAATAAAGCTATTCCGCTTCTTCCTCGTCCTCGTCCTCGTCCTCTTCGTCTTCCGGTTCTGACACTTCTTGTCCCAATTCCTTCAATCGTTTCTATAGAAAGTCAGCAAGACCACGCAGATATTGGGCAAGTCACGCTTCAGTAACTTACCTTGTCCTCTTTTCGCTTGGCCTCGAGATCGCTAAACACAATCAAAAGATCGTCGAGCTCGTCTTGCGTCTGCTTGCGGGCGCGTTCTTTGGACTCAACTTCTGCCTTGGCCTGGTTCAGAGCATCACGCGTTTCCTTCAGCTCTTGTTCCAGCTGCGCAACCCGGCTCTTTTCTTTCTCAAGGTCTTGCTCCATCTTCTTGGTTCGCGCCTCCAGATTCGCGTACCTGGCAGAGGCCTCTTCGCGCGCGGTTTGGAGCTCCGAGGAGTGTTCTTTATTGGCCCTATCTAGACTAGCCCGGAGTTCCTCCACTGTTTTTCTGAGGTCGGCTACTTCTCTCTCGTAACGCTCCCGTAATTTGGCCCCTTTGCTCTCGTAGTCGGTGATAGTATCTTTCAGTTGAGTATCAATGGCTCGAAGTTGCTCATCATGCTGCTTCAAGAGTTGGGTGCGTTGTTGTCTGAGTTTCTCCTCCATTTGTGCCAGCTCGGTTTCATGATTCTTCTGAAGGGCTTCGTTGATCTGCTTGATCCGTGTTAACTCAAGGTTGCTGGAATCCTTGGTCCGCCGATGATCTAGCTGCTCCTGATCCAACTTTTGCTGGAAGCCTAGCAAATCGGCTTCTAATTTTTGAATGGTTTGATTCCGTTCGTCAACCTGTGCCCGCAGCGAGTCGACCAGCTCGCGAGAAATTCCCTTCTGAATTCCGTTCGTAATTACCGGAACTTCAATGCCGGGATCCCGGTCGATGGCGCGAATCAGACGGCTGAAGTTGTCTTTCAGAAAATCTACAAAGGTCCGATCGAAGAACACCTCTGGCAATCCGCCGTCGTGGTCGCTTCGCGCGATCTGTGGCAAGACCTCAAAATCACGGACGAGCGGGTCTTCACGAAGCCTGGTAATCTTATCGATATACTGCTCTCGCCCAAGCTTGCTCATCAAGATTTCATGCAGTGTCGCACGGGGTATCGGCGAATCCTTGGTAGAAAACTCATAGATGATTCCCAGGAGAGCAGAGCACAATCCAGGAAGAAGAACACTGCCAGTAGGGCTATGTTTGATGCCCTGAATCAGGGTCTGTAGGGTACTCCCTTCGCTGAGGAAGTCGTTTACCACATCAGGGTCCTCAAACAACCACCCGGAAAGTAGCATGATGTATGCCACCGATATTCGCTCGTCATCTCCGCGTTGCATGCCTGTGACAAGATTCCCGGCTACACTCTGGACGCAAGTAATAACCTCTTCACCTTCTTCAGCGTTCCCTTCGGTGACCTTCATGGCCAATGCTTTTGCCTCTGGGTCTTCAAACAGCAGATGGAACATGAGGACAGCCGCTATCCATTTTCGATAGGGGTCGACTACTCCTCGACCTTCCGGAGATTCCAGGACGACAGACAGTATGTTTGGAATCTGATCATTCCCACTGATATGCCCGTCGATTGCCCTTCTCAGAACGTGTAGGCGGATTCCGGGATGATTCGCAAAAAAGGCTTTCAAGCATTCGGAAGCAGCGAGACGGGTATCCAAGGCGGAAATAGGCGCCGGCTCGAGTGCTAATTTCAACAGCGCTTCAATGACATTAATCCTGATATACTCCGGATGGCCATTAGGGGCCTTGTCATGGCTAGGCGCATTGTACCAAGTAACCTCAACATCAGCAAACTTTTCTTGGAGAGTCGAGTTTCCTCTGATCAAGTCTGCACATGTTTCTAAAGCCTACCCGAAGATCAGCAGTCGCTCATTTCATGTAACAGAGCATAACATACCTTCGATGTCACTTTTGCGCTGAAGTTCCTGCTGAAAGCGATTCGTAGAACCTGCTCCATAATGCCATTTTGCCAGAAAGTCGTCTGATTTACGGGAGTGCTTATGCTTCCCCTGGCCAAGAACAGTTGAATGATCGATAACAAACCCCAGAGATTCTTTTCTATTCGGGCGACGGTCCACACTGGCAGTTCGGCCTCTTCCTCTGGTGCTCTTGTAGCATCAAGCAGTAGCGCTGTAAGATTCTTGACACAGCCAGTTTCCCGGAAGTATGACTGGTTGGAGACATTCAAACGCAGGAGATTAGCCAGAAGCGACAGGCAATCTTCAACTACCTCGGAGCCCTGTGATATAGAGCCCTCTGCCTTGATCAATGAAAAAGTCCTCTCGAACGCATTTTCAAAAGCAACGAGCTTCTGAAGTTCCCCTGACGAGTAGGTAAGGGCAATCAATAGGACGAGTGCCTCTGCATCAAACCAGGTCATTAGCTTCCCCGCTGACGGACTACCAGAACATATCCATACCGTTCCTCACAGGCTCTCTGGCATCATCCAGAACACTCACGAGTCTTGAAATGCCCAATGGCGCAGTGAAAACACATTCCTGTGTCCGATCCGGCCGCGCAGCAAAGATCTGGGACATCAGCTGCAGGGCATAAAGTCGAGAATAAAAATCGTTCGAGTCTAGCAAGTCTAAAAGGGCCGTGATATTATCTTGACGCTTTCAACCTGTAAGCGGGGATCACTTGCAGGTAATTGGGGCAGCGCACCTGCGTGAATTCATCCGCTAGCCAGAGAACAATCTCGTCAGATGCCTCCGGCTGTGCCTCAGTCAGTCATCGGTCAAGGTCCCACGGACTGTCATGAACAATATACTAACACTGTTCTCATCAGGCGAAAACAGCGTCAACAGTGTCTCCAAGACCACTTTGATTGTATCGACGTCCTCCGCGTCTCTGCGGATGCTACTGATGAGGTCTCTAAGCGCCCCAGACGCCACGGACGCTGGATAGGTTTTGGCGAAGCTTCTTAGACCCAGAATTGCTGCTCGACGGTCCTCCAACAGGGTTGCACTTTGTAACCTATTGCTCAGGACATTGATGGTATCTGTGGCCGTCTGCTTCGCCGGCGCCTGCGATTCTAATATTCGGAACATGATGCTCAGCTATCATGGTCGCAGTGGACTCCCACTGCGACTCGCACGGCATGGACAAGAGATCCGACGCAAGTAACTCCGCAGACTGAAGCACAGTTCAGTCGAGTCTTCCCATGGGCCATGCCAAATTGCCAAGTGGTTCTGAAGTGGACAAGCGGTCAATTTGCTTTTGATTACCTAATCACGTTCCTGAGATGCAGTGCGTCTTTTTGATTGGCTCCCTAAAGTCGTACAACTTGCATACACCATTCCCAGATCGACTAGTTCATCTCATCCGGGAAAACGTTATCCCGAGCCCTAGCCGTTCACGAACTCGTCAAGCAGGCGATTTTGACATGAACCGACTCTCGCCAGTTCAACTTCTGCGGAGACATCGGTATCTCCGTATTTACTGTCCTTGATTAAGTCGGATACACGGTTGCATCAGTTTCGCGTTCGGATTCGAGCCGGCCGCCCATGTCGTGATCAAGTTGGAGAGTTCCAATACGTGTCTATCTCTGAATTGGAGCGCAACGCGACAGAAACACCGCAGCCACCATGGGTATTCCGGCGCTGTTTCGGTGGCTGTCAAACAAGTATCCCAAGATCATCTCTCCGGTGATCGAGGAGCAGCCGTACGAAATCAATGGAGAAGTCATTCCCGTTGATACTACGAAGCCGAATCCAAATGGAGAAGAGTTCGACAATCTCTATTTGGATATGAATGGTATCGTTCATCCATGCACCCACCCAGAAGGGAGACCGCCGCCGGAAAATGAGGAGGAAATGATGTTGGAAATCTTCAAGTACACGGACCGCGTGGTGAACATGGTGCGCCCAAGAAAGCTCTTAATGATCGCAGTGGGTATGTTGTCACGCAACCCAGGTATCTATTTTTCAAAGATAATTGTTCTGACTCGCGTTCTTCTCACACAGATGGGGTTGCGCCGCGCGCCAAAATGAACCAGCAACGCTCTCGTCGATTCCGATCAGCGCAGGAAGCCAAAGAAGCAGACCAGAAGAAAGAGGAGTTTCAAAAGATGCTCGCCAAGAAGAATGGTGATAGCTCAGCGCCTACCAGTGTAGAAAATGTTATCAAGAAGACCTGGGACAGCAATGTGATTACGCCAGGAACACCCTTCATGGACATCTTGGCAACCTCCCTGAGATACTGGGTTGCGTACAAACTCAATACTGACCCAGCCTGGGAGAAGGTGCGTGCGTCCGTCAGGCTATGGTCATTACTGATGCTAATTTTGTCGCAGCTGAAAGTCATAATTTCGGACTCAACTGTTCCCGGCGAGGGTGAGCATAAGATCATGGAGTTTATCCGATCACAGAGAGCGTCTCCGGAACATGACCCGAATACTCGTCATGTCCTGTATGGATTGGTTCGTTACTTCACTGTCCGGTTCTAGACAGAACACGCTAACACCTGCGTAGGATGCCGACCTGATCATGTTGGGGCTTGCGACGCATGAGCCGCATTTCCGCGTCCTCCGTGAAGATGTGTTCTTTCAAGAATCGAAACCGCGGACTTGCCAATTATGTGGACAAGTCGGTCATAAGGCAGAAGAGTGTAGAGGCCAGGCGAAGGAGAAAAGCGGGCAATTCGATGAGAAGCAGAAGACCCCCGCCTTGAAGCCATTCATCTGGCTACACGTCTCGATTCTCCGAGAATACCTGGCTGCTGAGATGCAAGTTCCTAACCAGCCTTTTCCGTTTGACCTTGAGCGCGCGTTAGATGACTGGATCTTCATGTGCTTCTTTGTCGGTAACGACTTTCTCCCGCATCTACCGTCTCTGGACATTCGTGAGAATGGCATCGATACCCTCATTTCAATATGGCGTGACTGTGTGCCGTACATGGATAGTTACGTCACAAAGGATGGCAAGGTAAACTTCAAGCATGTCCAACTCATTTTGTCGGGTCTGGCAAAGCAGGAAGACGCCATCTTCCGTCGTCGACGGCAGGCGGAGGAGAGGAAATTGGCAAACGAGAAACGCCGAAAAGAGGAAGAGAAGATGCGCAACGAGGAAAGAGCCCGAAAGCGGCGGAGGAGCTCTCCGAGCTATGCGCCATTTGAATCTGGCCCGCCGCCAACCAAAACGCGTAAACTTGGAGGAGATCTTGCCGCGCCGACCGCCGTGGATCTCATCACGCCCAGCCGCGGCAACCTCTCTAGGGAGACCAGAGAATTGACGCACAGCCTCGTTGTCAACCGCGGAAATGTTTACAAAGCAAACATGGCGAACAAAAGCGCAGCTGCTGTTCTCAAGAGCCAGCTTCTGAAAGGTGGCCAAGGCTCCAATTCATCGAACGGCGTACCGGACGAGAGTGCAACGCACGAAACGGCCGAGCCGACCACTCCACTGAGCAAGAGGCCGCTTGATGAAGATGAGGACGATGTTGATGATGATGACGCTGAACCTGGAACACCAGGGCGAGACACACCAGTGGCGTCGAAAGATGTCGACGAACTTCCGCCAGACACCGTCCGACTCTGGGAAGAAGGGTATGCCGACAGATATTACGAGCAAAAGTTCCGCGTAGATCCAAAGGATCTCGAGTTTCGACGAAAAGTGGCGAGATCCTATGCGGAGGGCCTGCAGTGGGTGTTGCTATACTATTTCCAAGGCTGTCCATCATGGACATGGTATTATCCTTATCACTATGCCCCCTTTGCAGCGGATTTCGTCGATATCGCGGATATGGAGGTACACTTCGAAAAGGGCAAGCCATTCCTCCCATTCGAGCAGTTGATGGGTGTCCTTCCCGCATCGTCGAATCATGCGCTTCCAAAAATTTTTCATGATCTCATGGTCAGCCCCGACAGTGAAATCATCGACTTCTACCCGGAAGAGTTTGAAGTGGACCTCAATGGCAAGAAATTTGCCTGGCAGGGAGTCGTTCTACTTCCGTTTATTGACGAGAAACGTCTTCTTGCCGCCATGGAAAAGAGATATCCCTTGCTCACTGAGGAGGAGAAGGCGCGGAATACAGTTGGGAAGGATGTTCTTTTCATTTCGGACCGTCATCCCCTCTATGAGCATATCACTGCGGCTTTTTACTCCAAGAAGCAAGGTGTTTCCAAGCTGCACCTCAACATGCGGATTAGCAATGGACTAGCGGGAAGAGTCGAGCGAAACGAGCTCTACGTTCCTCATGGCTTTTTGGCCCCGCCTTTTGATAATGGGAAAATGCCTACCTTGGACGAGGATCGGTCACTAATGTGAGTATTGATCTGATCGCGAAATACCTGCATGATGAAACTAACCAACATAGGGTGAATTACGAAATTCCGAAGTCACCCCACGTCCACAAGTCCATGATTCTCCGTGGCGTCAAATTTGCTCCCCCGGCATTGAGTCAAACGGAAATCAATATCGTCAAAGCCAAGGCACGCAACAATGGCCGGTCCTACGGAGGAGCACCCCTCCAGAACGGGAAGGGGAATGGTCCAATCCACTACGGTCCGAGTAGTAAGCCGAGCTTTGCAGATCGGCCGAATCCTTTTGCTGCTCATCTTGATCCATCCTTTATTCCGCCTCCTGGTTGGGGCCCTCCACCTCCGGGAGCAGGTTACTCCCGTGGTCCCCCGCCTCCTCCATCCCGCGGTAGCTACTACCAGCCTCCATACCAGGGCCCGCCGCCACCGCCACAGCCATCGGGCTATCATCCACCTGGGAGTGGATACGGCCATTCGACGTATGGCTCGTATGGGCAAGGCAGCCAGCCGCCGCGATATAATCAACCTCAGCCCGACTACTATAGACCGTCAGGTAGCTCCGGGTACAGCTCATACAGCGGTGGTAATCAGCGGGGAGGTCACTACGGCCATGGCCGTGACAGCTATCCTCCCCGTCGGAATACTGGTTATGGACGCTATTAGGTTTGGTTCTCTGTATGAGTACTCCATATAGATTGGCGACATTTTGTGGGTTGGCGTTTCAAGGGACGAGATAATTTGGGATTATGAATGATTGTACTTATAAATATACCCCAGGTATGGAAAATCCGAAAACGTACTGTACTCGGGAGTCTAGGTTACAACATCAACGGCATCATTATTGACACAGCACTTTGTCTGATCAAGCTCAAATCTCCACTGGGATCCCTGTTCTGCAGAGTGTAAGCTGTTTGCAGCGGGGATTTGTGGAGTGAATCAGCAGTATGTGATTGGACCATTTGAAAGGCGGTGCGTAGCGGCAGAATCTGCGGCGATATCGGAGCAGCAAAAAATCGCGTCTTGAGTCATGGCCCAAGAGCTTCACGAAAAGTAACTTTTAGTCGTCAATTGCGCCGGTTGGCACGGAATTGGTGTGGTTGCTCGGTCTTCTCTTCTTGAGCCCTCCACTGTTCTGCGCCGAGACGGCGGGCTTTGATATTCTCGATTGCGTAGGTTCGATCGCATGACCATCACATTCGCGAAACTTGACGCTGACATAGTAGCTATATGGAGCAGTAGAAAGCTGCGCAATGAATTAATTGATTTCATCAGCAGATACATACTGACAGTCGCTGATCTACCGAAAACCTTCTGGACGAAAAATATGACGGCCGAGCCCTCTAAAATCAGCGTCCTCGGCCGCGAGAGTATAATCGCCGACTTTGGGCTCTGGCGCAACTATGTTGCCCAGGATCTCTTGTCAAACTGCCCATCGACGACCTATGTGCTGATCACGGATACGAATCTGGGTCCTATTTACAATGAGACTTTCTCAAGGTCATTCAATGCAGCCGCGAGCGGCTTATCGCCTGCGCCCCGCCTTCTGATCCACGAAATTGCGCCGGGCGAAATCTCCAAGTCTCGACAGACAAAGGCGGAGATCGAAGACTGGATGCTCAGTCAGAACCCACCATGTGGCCGGGACACGGTGATAATTGCGCTGGGAGGCGGCGTGATTGGTGACCTGACGGGCTACGTCGCTGCCACCTACATGCGTGGTGTGCGCTTCGTCCAGGTCCCGACGACGTTGCTGGCGATGGTGGATTCGTCCATTGGAGGAAAGACGGCTATCGACACTCCTCTGGGAAAGAATCTTATCGGTGCCATTTGGCAACCGCAACGGATCTATATCGACCTCGAATTCCTCAACACGCTTCCCGAAAGAGAGTTCATCAATGGCATGGCCGAAGTCATCAAGGTAACGCTCAGACCTTATATGAAGGAGGCGTTGCGCTAACGATTGCAGACTGCCGCGATCTCCGATGATACAGAATTCGCTGCCCTGGAGGACTGTGCCGAAGTGATCATGAACGCTGCCAGGAACCCGCCGGGTAGTGGTCGTTTCGATAGCATTCAGGGTATCCTGAAGCAGCGTATTTTGGCATCCGCCCGCTACAAGGCGTTCGTCGTTTCGGAAGACGAGCGCGAGAGTGGACTGCGTAATCTTTTGAACTTCGGTCACTCCATCGGGCATGCCATCGAGGCGATCCTGACTCCTCAGATTCTGCATGGAGAGTGCGTGGCGATTGGCATGGTTAAGGAAGCCGAATTGGCTAGATACTTGGGAATCTTGAAGGGAGTAGGCGTGGCACGAATTGTCAAATGTCTGACCAAGTATGGCCTGCCCACATCCTTGAAAGATGCGCGCATCAGAAAGCTCTCTGCAGGGAAGCGTTGCACCCTCCAGCAAGTGATGGCGAACCTGGCATTGGATAAAAAGAACGACGGGCCAAAGAAGAAGATCGTGCTTCTTTCGGCCATCGGGAAGACTCATGAACCCAAAGCCAGTGTTGTCGCCAACGAGGACATCGAGGCGGTTCTGGCCCCCAGCATCACAGTCAAACCCGGCATCCCCAAGGACCTGAACGTTGTCTGTACGCCTCCGGGCTCGAAGAGCATTTCGAACCGTGCCTTGGTACTCGCCGCGCTTGGCTCTGGAACTTGCCGCATCAAAAACCTACTACACTCAGATGACACTGAGGTGATGCTTAACGCTCTTGAGAAACTGGGCGCTGCCACGTTTTCGTGGGAGGAGGATGGTGACGTACTCGTTGTCCATGGCAATGGTGGCAAGCTCCAGGCAACCCCCACAGAGTTGTACCTGGGCAATGCCGGAACAGCTTCTAGGTTCCTGACGTCCGTCGCTACACTTGCCTCCAAAAGCACAGTCGACTACAATATTCTCACCGGGAATAACCGCATGAAGCAGCGGCCAATCGGCGACCTGGTCGATGCGCTTACTGCAAACGGGGCAGAAATCGAATACGTTGAGAAGACGGGTAGTTTGCCGCTGAAGATTACTGCTGCTGGTGGATTTAAGGGCGGCGAAATCAAGCTAGCTGCGAAGGTGTCTTCACAGTACGTGTCGTCGCTGCTGATGTGCGCTCCGTATGCGAAGGAGCCCGTTACTCTGAAGCTGGTTGGCGGCAAACCCATCTCCCAGCCCTACATCGACATGACGACCGCCATGATGCGCTCGTTTGGAATCAATGTTGAGAAATCCACTACGGAAGAACACACCTATCACATCCCACAAGGATCGTACACCAACCCAAGCGAGTACGTGATCGAAAGCGATGCCAGCTCAGCAACGTACCCGCTTGCAATTGCAGCCATCACGGGCACCACATGCACTGTTCCAAACATCGGATCGAGCTCTCTCCAGGGTGACGCTCGGTTTGCTGTCGAGGTCCTTCGACCAATGGGCTGCACAGTTGAGCAAACCGAGACCTCGACCACAGTGACTGGCCCTGCCGACGGTGTCCTGCGCCCCCTTCCCAACATCGACATGGAGCCCATGACCGATGCTTTCTTAACAGCCTCGGTCCTGGCTGCTGTTGCTCAGGGACAGGGAAGTTCGAATACTACCCGTATATACGGCATCGCCAATCAGCGTGTGAAGGAATGCAATCGTATTAAGGCCATGAAGGACGAACTGGCGAAGTTCGGAGTAATCTGCCGTGAACATGATGACGGTCTCGAGATCGATGGTGTGGATCGATCGACGTTGAAGCATCCCGCGGGCGGGGTGTACTGTTATGATGACCATCGCGTGGCCTTTAGCTTCAGTGTGCTGTCACTGGTGGCTCCAGAGCCTACCTTGATTCTGGAGAAGGATTGCGTTGCCAAGACATGGCCCGGATGGTGGGATACCCTGAAGCAAAGCTTCGGGGCGAGCCTCCAAGGCAAGGAAATCGATGAGGGCGAGTCGGTTGACGCCGCTCACTCGAAGCGATCCTCTGCGTCCATATTCATTATCGGCATGCGCGGCAGTGGAAAGACTACGATGGGACAGGGGGTCGCCAACATCCTCAACCGTCCCTTTATTGATCTTGACGAGGAACTCGAGAAGAGGGAAGGCAAGACGATCCCGGAGTTGATCAAGGACAGTGGCTGGGAGGGATTCCGTGAGGCTGAACTGAAGCTGCTCAAGTCGGTCATGTCTGAACTACCCACTGGGCATGTCTTTGCTTGTGGTGGCGGCGTGGTCGAGACGCCGGAGGCGAGGAAGCTTTTAATCGACTATCACAAGACCAAGGGGAACGTTCTCCTTGTGATGCGAAACATCAACAACGTCGTTGAGTACCTGCAAATTGACAAGACTCGACCGGCCTACGTGGAAGACATCATTAGCGTATGGCAACGACGGAAGCCCTGGTACGAAGAGTGCAGCAACATTCAGTTCTACAGCCCATACTGCCCGGTAGCGGAGGTTCTAACTCAGTTGGGAGATTTCCAACATCTCATCAAGCTTGCGACCGGCAATTGGGATCCGTTGGCCGAGATCCGGAAGAAGGATCGGTCGTTCTTCGTATCTCTTACGCTACCTGATCTTCAGCAAAGTGGCGACCTGCTCAACGTGGTCGCTGATGGGTGCGACGCTGTTGAACTACGGGTTGATCTGTTGAAGGATCCGGAATCAAACAGTGACATCCCATCCGTTGATTATGTCCAATCACAGCTCAACCACTTCCGTCGCCATACTTACCTCCCTATTGTATTTACCATCCGCACGAAGAGCCAAGGCGGTCGGTTCCCCGACGATGCCTACGATGCGGCATTGAGTCTGTATCGGCTGGCGTTCCGTACTGGGTGCGAGTTTGTCGATCTCGAAATTACGTTTCCGGAGCACTTGCTGCACGCCGTGACGGAGATGAAGGGATTCTCCAAGATCATTGCGTCGCACCATGACCCGCAGGGCAAGCTGAACTGGAGCAACGGGTCTTGGATCCAATACTACAACAAAGCTCTCCAGTACGGCGATGTCATCAAGCTGGTCGGGCTTGCAAAGTCTGTGGACGACAACCTGGCATTACAATCATTCAGGGACTGGGCCCAGAAAGCCCACGACATCCCGGTTATCGCTATCAACATGGGTGAGAAGGGTGGCCTGAGCCGAATCTTGAATCGTTTCATGACGCCAGTGTCCCATCCGGCGCTCCCCTTCAAGGCTGCTCCGGGGCAACTCTCTGCCGCGGAAATCCGCCAAGGCTTGTCGCTCCTGGGGGAGATCAAGCCCAAGAGATTCGCCCTCTTCGGCAAGCCGATCGCCTCGTCGCGATCGCCGGCACTGCACAACAGGCTCTTCGCGCAGGCCGGCCTCCCACATAAGTACGAGTTGGTGGAAACCAACGACACGGAGGTGGTGAAACAGTTCATCCACTCGCCGGACTTTGGTGGCGCTTCGGTGACGATTCCACTGAAGCTGGACGTCATTCCGCTACTGGATGAAATTGGTCCGGAGGCGCAGGTTATCGGCGCGGTGAACACGATCGTACCCCGGGTCAGCGACGATGGACAATCGACGATACTCGAAGGCCGGAACACGGACTGGTCGGGGATGCTCCGCTGCCTGCGCGATGCAGGAGCCTACGGGGCACGACGAAACCAAAGCGGGCTGGTTATCGGCGGCGGTGGAACGGCGCGAGCGGCCATATTCACTCTCCACGCCATGGGGTACGCTCCGATATACGTACTGGGGCGGTCGCCGGCCAAGATCAAGGACATGGTCTCGACGTTCCCTGCCGAGTATGAGATTGAAGTACTCGGTGAGGGCGATAAAAAGGATGTCGACCCTGCTTCTCTCGTCGTGCGTGTCGCCATCGGCACGATTCCCGGAAACGAACCCATTGAACCGTCCATGCGCGAGTTGCTGAGCGCCATCTTCAATTACCGCCAGGAGAGCGGTAGTCACGTCAAGCACGTGCTCCTCGAAATGGCGTACAAGCCCGCCGTCACGCCCTTGATGCAAATGGCACGCGACGCTGGGTGGGTAGTTGTGCCCGGCTTGGAGGTCCTGATCGGTCAGGGCATCCGCCAGTTTGAACTCTGGACTGGGCTGCAGCCCAGGTATGAGGATGCTAGGGTGAGTACCAAGACCTCTTTGGGCCATCTGGGATGTCATAGTTAATAACCGACTTGCAATCAGGCCGCTGTTCTCGGAGAGTAAGTTGCCTCGATTCATCGCAGTTCGGGACTTTTATCCTATATCCAAGTTTGTTTTTCCTACATCTCGGTTCACTATCGCCATAGATGTACATATTAGAGCACATCCTAAAAGATTGTTGTCTTTCGTTCTTGTGAAAACCGGTGTATCAAAGATTAGTTTGATCAGTAGTCTGACCTCTGTCCGGCACTGCTTCACAACTGCGATGTTACGGCACGTGGTCGACTATACTAGTAGTTTTATGGACTCATCAATGTTCCCGCAAAAGCAACACTGCTAGGACCTGTACCTATTGAGTACGGCCGTAGTCTCACAGGTAGTGTTCAATGATTGCTGGACCAACAAAAGCCCCTGTACTCCGTACTTCCTGCGTCCTGAATGGTGCGAAATTGCAGCTCCACTTATCAGGAACTTAGCGACCAGTTTCCTCTCCTCCCTGTCGTCAGTCCATCAAGTAACCATCATTGCTCCCAACCGCCCAGGATAGCCGTGAACCGTACACGTTCGCCCACTTTGAGCACCCTCTATACCTGCCACTGCATTATGTGCTCTTTTACCTGACTAGAGCCATGGCATCGGTGTAACAGAGACAGGTGAGTGCCATCTACTTATTTCTGTCTTTCCCGCTTGCTGACTTATCTTCCCAAAGGTGCTCCCCGACGCCTCGGCTGCATGCGAAAGTTGAAATCCGCCTTGCCAATGACTCTTTTCGTGAGGTCGGGAACGAATGGGTGGTTCTTTATAGTTGATACCTGTGCTCAACAAATGAGGAGACGAAATCAAGGAGTACCTCTACGGCCGGTATTGGGGCTCCATGGAGAGTGCTTGCGGAATGTTTGGCTTCTCCATATGTAGCAACTCTGAATCCGAAATCGAGTTCAGGGTTTCATATCGTCTGGTCATGCATCCTGCATTCGCCCCGAATACTATTGTAGAGTCACATGGGCGACTCATTGTCCAGTATGACGCTGTCGGGAATCCGACACCGACGCTCATAGCGACGCTGCTACGTCCTCGACCCGGAGACGTCGAGGGGGATGAATATCCTGACAACAATATTGGGATGACAAACCACGGTGTCGCCGTCACAGGGACGGTCATTGCGGTTCCCCCTCGAAGCTGAGGAGTGCCACGTCTTCACGGCGCGCCTACACGTCTACCATCGGCTGGCAAACGGCCAGACTTTTGTCGATTACGACTTACATTGCTGCCTTCCCGGGCAATTCACGATGGAAGAACACTCCATTGCCCAGCATAGGCGGCGGCGTGTTCGTCGAAGGAGCCATCATGGGCCTTATGAGGCTACGGGGCGACGTTCTCCCATAGTGAACGTGGGCAATCTCACCTTTCTGAACACGCCGCCTGGCCGCGCGTTCTGCAAACCCGACAACTCCACGTTGTCAGTCTTGGTCAGTGGGCTATCTTCCGGGAGCCGAAAATCCTTTAAGCGAGTAAACCCACCCCGGTCGCCTGATTCGACTCAGTTTGGAGATTCGATACATTTGGGGAGCGAACTGGAGAGCAAGTAAGTATGACCCAAGCATTGATCGAAGGTGTCCCTTGATCAGCCGAGCGCAGAAGCTCGAAAACCACGGCATTAACAACCAGAGAAAGCGAATGCTTGGTGTCTCGACTTCCCAAGATGCGGGACACATTAGAGCACCAATTTCCCAAGCAAGTAGATTACATTTCACCAAACTAAAGGCTTGATACGCTACGTAGAGGTGCGCAGAGAGTGAGTGGTCAGGATTAGAAGTGAACCGGTGGTAGGGAGTTGTCAATCTCCCATCCGGTTTTGCGCGCTAGGCTAGGGCCAGCCCTCATTCGCGTGCACACTAAACCATTCTTGGGACCACTGGTGATCAGAATGCGTAAACCCCGCGGTCAGTCGCGTGTTACCGAGGATCAACTTGGAACTCGCTTAAACAGCACTCCCTTATTATTATTATTATTACTAATTAACGCCGCGACGGGTCGCTCCGGGATCTCCCGTGGGCGGACCCGTGACCTCCCGAGGGGTATGGGCGGCGTGCCAAGCTAGTAGAAGGGATTATGTACACATGCTCGTCTTGTGCGCTGTGTCTATCGCCTCCATTCTAGAAGGCATCTCTAACCTAGCGCGGGCCTTGATGGGCCCTTTCGATCGCATCTGACCCTACGTATGGTCATTTACGAAGAGTGTGCGGACGTTACCTGGGGTAACGGAGGCGAGTGTTTTTCAGGCCTGTATCTTGTGTAATGTAGTCAGGCAGTGGTGTTCCGCTGGAGTGTCAGGTTCAGCTGGTTGTCTGGTCGCTCCTGTGGGTTTCCCCTGGGGCATATCCTCTCGTAAAACTTCGTAACCTCCAGCAGTGTTGAAAAATCCTTTGGTCGTAGACTTTTCAAGTATGCCACGGCTTCCGCCTTGTTGACGGGGGGGGTGAGGCGGTCTCTTCGGCCACTGTCTGAAGGTGCGCCTCGCGCGACGACATAGTACGAGGTGCTCCGGGCTTTTGCTGCAGCCGCAAGAGCATGTCAGCCGGGCGTCCTTGTGTTGGAAGCGCTCGTGGTAGGCCTTGAAGTCGCCGTGGGCGGACCGTATGGCGAGCCAGCGGTAACAGCACTCCCTCTCGAGGCCAATGTCTCCTTATCGGAGCGTGACGTAAAAGCATTTCTGATAATGCTCAACGCTATCATACTCTGAACAACCTCTGTCCTCGAGAACGTCGACGATTATTGCCATTGATTCACTTCTTCCCTCTTTATGCACTGCCAACTTCACTCCCGATCATCAACTTCCCATACATTGGGTATCTTACAAACCCAAGATAATCCCACACATCATTCTAGCAAACCAAGTATACTCGGATAATGCACCTACCTCAATCTAAGCTCACCAGCCACACATCCTTCCTCAACCTATGGATACGAATAGCAAGAAACCACCCCCTCCTAACTTGTCCAAGGTCCTCGTATTTCTCTACCATCAGACTTTACATCAACAATATGACATCTTGCATCTATCGGCACATTCCCCTTCCGTAGTTTAACCGCTAGTTCGTCAATCAACGCTTTCAGTACTAGCTCTATAGGACCAATACCGCACTCGGAACTAGGTAAGACCTTGAAGTTAGGTAGGTAGTAGGTAATTCATTCGATGATTTAATCCTGATCTAGTTCTTTCTTTTTTTCCTTGTTGTTTGGAATCAGTGAAATTGGAAAGCAATTGAAGACATTATTCCGATGCTATTCATACAACACATAATGTACAGTCTATCATCGTAGCCATATACAGTCGTGTCATACATGTCCAATCCACAATCGACAAAGCAACCCATAAGAACACCCTCCCAAATGCAGTAGTAGTATATAGTAGTAGCAAGTTCGTAAGATGATCATCATCCCGAAAAGCAAGGATCACACGATGAATCATGAAAGCGTATCATACAACTGTTCAAGAAAAACGACGCTGAAACATGGTAATCGAAATAACAAGGCTGTAACGAATTATGACGGAAGATAGAGACCCGGAAAATGAAATGTCAAACCACGAACCCCGTCTATGGTCGAAACGCCGAATAGAATCAAGGCCCGCAAATGAAAAAAAACCCGAAATCTTGGTCATAGCAATAAGCAGAGTGCAGGAAGTAAGGATGATTTCTTTTTCCCCTCCTTTCTTGATGCTTCTAGGAGGGAGGGATCTAAGGGTGAAGCACCATGACGTCATCGGCGTCGACGAAGGTGTGGCGCCAGCTCCATATAAGGCAGCCAATCATGATCACGTATTGTGGGGTGACGATCACTGCCTAATTCGGTTTGGTGATGACGTCGACGGCTTGAATCCCCGCCCCCCAGCAGCACCGCTGCGGGTAAACAGAAACCAAGCTGCAAAAGCTGGTAGCAGCAGCACAGCTGCCGCAGTGGTTCAGTCCCTTCCTCGGCGTCGTTGCTTTCCCGGCCAATCCACGTCCGGGTGGACAACGCGCATGTGCCGGGTGAGCGCGTCATTGCGCGAGAAGGTCTTTTCCTCCGTGCACAGATGACACCGCACCTTCTGCTTGCGCGAATTGTGGATGGTGTCCTCGTGGCGCGTAAGATCGTAGGGCCTGGAGAAGACCGAATTGCATGGCTTGCCCGTAGACGGATTAATCCGCTCGCACCGGTGCGGCCCCGCCTGAGAGTTGCGCATACCCAGCGAGCCGTCGCGGTGACCAGGCATGGTGGATCGATGCGCCTCGCGCTTGTGCTTTTGTAGTTGCGCAGGAGTCTCAAAGCGAAGCGTACAGCCGTGGTAGGTGCAAGTGTAGGTGCCCGAATCCGACGATGTGTCGGCCGGTCGCTGGATACTCTCCTGACCAGACGGCCCATCGGCGACCGTAGCTTCAACCGAGGACGGCACAGTCGGTAGCCCCGACATCGACTGCAGATATTGCTCCGTCCGACGCGGGTGGTGGTGTTGCTGCTGCAGAAAGGTGTTGGACTGTGGTTGCTGCAGGCCCGCCTGCGTCGTGAACTGGGTCGGGAACGAGTTCACCTGAGAATATGGCTGCGTAGTCGAAACCGTCGACGCGCTCTGTCGCCGCAGCGACAGACTGTCCGTATCCAAACCGCCAAAATCCGATGCGCCCTGGTTCTGCGGAAACAGCGGCATGGCGGCGTCGTTGGGGCCGTCGTGATACTCCAAAAGCGCATCTTTGGGAGAAATCGTTTTCGGCTCCGCCTGCGCGCTATGTTGGCTGGCAATCGCCTGCATGGCGGTGCTCAGGCCAGCGCCCGACAGACGCGTGCTCTCAAACTCGGCCGCCAGAGGGGAGTTCTGTCGAAACGGCGAACTTTCGCGGTTCATGGTGTTCGGCGACCCCGATCGGGCGGACATGTGGCCTTGACTGGCAGCATTCAGACGGTCAGCGATGAGGTTCCGATACGGCGCCGACGATGCGAATTGCTGGTTTGGGTTCGGCTTGCGGGCTTGTGGCGACGGCACCACGGTCGCGTTGTACAATTCATCCTGGTAGATATCGCTGATGGTGCGGTTCAGCTTGGGCATGCCAACTGGGACCTGGCCGTTGAAGTCTGGTCGCGCATCGAGCTGTAAGTACTCATCCATCCAGCGGTCAGAAACTCGATCCTCACCATGGACTACCGCTTTGGAGCCGTCATCGGGGTCGTCGTAAGCGGCGGTGGTTTGTGGAGTAACGGGCGAATTGCGGTTCATGCCGGAAATGGAAGGCGGCAGCGCGCCGTGGAAGGAGGAACCATTGTCCCCCGAACTTTGCGGGTGCGCTTGCTGCTGTTGGTGATGATGCTGCTGTTGCTGCTGTTGTTGCTGTTGCTGTTGTTGCTCCATGACAGCCTGTCTCATCGCGTGCTCCGCGGCAGCATTGTCGCCATTCTGCGAAGAAGGGTCGTAGTTCTGAAACGGAGCCGCGAGGAGAGAACTGTGCACGGGGGTCTGCACCGGAGTCGGCAGCGCTTTCGTAGATGGATAGGTATCCGGCTGCGACAAGGATGATGTGCCGGACGGTTGCGTAAACGATGTCGTCTGCGGCGGATTTCCCTGGGGCTTGGTCGCGGACCAAGAAGGATCCGGCCGCTTGCGCGTCGCACCGTGTAGCCGTGTAATCCCGTTCTGGGCGCGAACGGGGCTCAACAGCTGGAGGGTGGAGTCACTGTCCCAGCAGGGAGCGTTGGCGGCGATACTCTGCTGTTGCGCCAACATGGGCGAGCCGTGGTGGAAATTCGGGGTCGGATACGGGCTGGGGCCGCTTAGGTACGACGGCACGGAGGGATCATGGATCTGGTTGTCGGAATTGCAGGACGGGGCGGCGCTCATCAACGGAGCGTCGTACAAGCCGCCGTCCCCTGCTGTGTACGAGTATTCGTTTGAGGCGGCCGTGACGGGAGTGCGCGCCGCGGAGAAGGACGGCGACGAGAAGACGGGCGACGCAGCACCGGAGGAAACGTGCGAGGGCGTTCTCAAATGGTTGCGCGACGGCGACTGAAAGGGAGAATCAAGGGCGGGATGGGAGAGATGCTGCTGGTGGTGGTGGTGGTCCTCCGGCTGCTCGGCGGCGGGACGACAATAAGACGACAGTTGTTGCGGGTCGGAGGGAAGGAAATCGGGCGGAGGGAGCGGGTCGTCTTGTATGCAGACGTAGTCGTCGAGGCAGACGGACGGCCACAGGGTGATGAGATCCTTACGTACAGAAGGATCAACGAGCATAGTTTGGTTGGGAAACGTCAGAGGTGGATGGGGGTGGAGACCGCAGGATTGTCGACGGGACTCGCCACCGGGGGAGGGGCGCGGTAATATATCGCTGGAGACACTGGCGGGAAGGTTTTCCTGACGGCCGGATCCGCGGATCTCCGCTGGCTCGGTGGCCGTGCAATGATCGTTGCGGAATCGTTGGTGCTGTTCCCAGGCCGCAGCGGTTACTGGTTGGCCATCGAAATAGGTGGAAGATTCGGCACCCGGCAATGGACAATCCACGGTTGAGCCGATCGGACGAGCGCGAGTTGAAATCCGAGACGAGAGTTGGTGACTCGATCGGGACTCAGAATGAGTCGCGTGCTCGGTGGTCGCTGACTGTTGGGTGGGTGGGAGATGGGGTGATTGGGAGCCTCAGTCGAGAGCGTAGGCAGACACGCGGGAATGACTCAAGGCCACGGAGGGTTGCTGATTGATTGATTTGTCACTGGAACACTGGGAGAGTCAAAGCAGATCATGGTTTTATTTTCTGGGGTTCGCCGGTTATAAAGATCGAACTCTACGGAGTATGTGCTTCATTCCATCTTTCTCATCCTTTCTTAGTGCCAAGCGCAACGTCATCGTGCGCAAGCACTTTGTAAAACTTTATTATGCGCTAGTTAGTAATGCGAAAACAGGGTATCCCTGTCGTTACGAGGGATTACAGACGCGTTACAAGCACGGATATATCCAATCGCCCGCCGAGTCCCACTGCTCGCTCGGGCCTCACCCGAAGGATTCCGGGATCCGATGTGGCTGGTACTAAATTCGGTTGCTGCTTAGCCACAATTCATGCCGCGAAACTTACGACTCCGTCTTTCCGTCTTGGTTCAGATCGCGTCGATCATGGACCGCCCACTAGCCACACTACGCTCGGCACTAGCCACATCCCACCTGTTCCCATCCAGGCGGTCGGCCAACCGGTCCGAACGGGTGTTGCCAAGAGGGCCCCTATACCGAGGCCCCGAACCCGACTAGGGCGCCAGATGGACGGCTCAGCCACAGCAAGCACCCTGCCGGCGCCGAATGTGCTGGCATCATCCAGCAGGACCTTCGCAGATGTTCAGCAGCACATGGGAATCTGAACGTCGTCGCCGGCTGGTCAGCTGACCGGGAAGGGAAAGATTGGGTGGTCACCTGACTCAGGCTTCTGAGGAATCCATCCGTTCGGGGTCCGCCTTGCTCGCCGGTGCTCTCGAATCTTCTCGAGGACACGAGCACCATCCCAGCACGAGACGGGCCGAGGACGAGGAGTCAATCCATCGCTGGCCAAGACAGCATGTCTCGGCTACATTCGGCCGACATTTGCGATGAACACCATCAATTCCTGACTCGCGCAAAAAACCCCTGCCGGCGATTTATTAACTTACTGGAAATTTGGAATGATGGAAATTTGGGGAAAAATTTTCAGCAGGTTTAACTTAGTAAATTATGCTGACAATTTTAGCATGGACGTAATAACCGCTAGTTGGGACATTGTCCAGAGAGTCTACGAATCACCGAATCGGTGCGATTTTCCTCTGTATCGAAAAATTCATCGACCGAAAAGCTTGACTGCGGGGATTTTTTCCTCTCATCCGCTCACGACGAGGAACAACCGCATGGCAGAGGAGGAGCTGTGCGCACGGCCCCGAGTCCAAACTGGCCCAGACCCTGTCCTGTAGGTACCAGACCCCGAATGGGGGTCCAGAACCCTTATGTAAGCCTCAGAAAATCCGGGGTACTTATCGTCGTGAACGGGCCAGCCGCAGCCAATTCCAACAGCAGGTGTTCTTCGGCGGCGTTGAAACACGAGTTCGAGCGTGATGGATCACCAAAGGATTGGATTTCCTCCTAGCTATTCGGGTTCGACTCGGTCGACACCCGAGCAAGAAGCCGTGTGGCCTCAGGATCCCAGCACCGAACGCCTCTCTATATTGATCGTTGCCGATTACCCAGCAACGAGGATCATAAATTTCTCATGTCTCCGGTAAATCGGCAGCGTGAGGGTGCTACAGTGTTGTAGAAAGCCCTTATCGTGATCGAGATTGTAATCAAGCTACGTACAAAGCACTCGGCCGTTATCGGCCGACAGCTATCAGTGTTATCACTATCAGAATCCGGAGTAGCTACTCGGTACCGATTAATCAGCTCATTGCTAAGCTTCCACATGAAAGAACTTTAAGCTGCTCTCTTCAATCCTCCGAGGAGACAACAAATCCTACACCCAAAGCTTTCGGAATCATGTCTCCGAGGCTTGGGTAGCTGCGACAACCGCTCTCGGCACGCTGCATCAGGCATGTGCCACGGAGCCAGGTTGTCGGGTATACCCCAGAAGAAAACGAGAGACAGCACTCACCATACGGGGGGGACGCATTGGGCAACCCCAAGCAAAAATGCAAGCACAGCCACAGATTCACTAGCCCTACGACCGGAACAAATCAAATGCAAGCGAAATGCTGAAACGGCCGAGAATGAAAATTTTTCTCTGCCATTTAACTAACCATAGGGCTTGGGGAGAGCTTATGCAAGTATCATGCAAGTATCATGCAGGTTTAAAGTTTTCTATTCTTGACCCTTCCTTGACCGGGGTTTGGGCTTAGCGTGCAAACTTTTTTTTTTCACCCATCCCATACGAAAAACAAATTACCGCGATCGTATCGTTTGGTAACGTTACAGACTGATAGGCTAACCGAAAGCGATGCATGGAGCCGCGCCGAAAGCCCGTAACGGGGACACGGAAGATCGGCACTAGAAAAATTTTCGGCTTCTAGAAGCATACCGAAAGGGTCAAAATCCGGAATTAACTTTCCTGTTCGGCGTTTTGACTCGTCCAACCCTGGCTCCTGTCATCGGCATGCTTATTTTTAAATTTTTTTTTTTTTTTTTTGCTTCAACGTAGTTCGTCCGACAAACT
>NW_027192361.1:1230712-1359477 GCF_041956635.1 Thermomyces lanuginosus | reverse complement strand
TCTTCAACGTAGTTCGTCCGCAACAAAAAAAAAAAATTTTTTTCTGTAACGGTGACAGATTGTTGAAGTTACCGTTCCCCAACGTTCTTTTTCTGCGAACTCAACCCTGTATACGGTAGGATAGACCATCTGCAGGTCCGTCCGTCCAACACTAGTTTCTACCTGGAGGAGGACGGTGAGAGCCTTAATAAATAAGATGCCAACGTTTCAACTTTGCGCGTCTAAGCGATGCTACAACAGCATCAACGCCCGAGGAAATGTCGGTCAGCATCGTTGATTCTATCAATGTATCCGGAATCGCGCGATCCTCTTGCAACATGCACGTATCAACTTGACAAGGGTTCAACAATGTGAACTATCCCGAACTCTAAGCGTTTCCGATATGAGTAATCACCGGATAGAACGCCATACTCCGTAGACCAGGGGTTGATATTCGGAGACAAGCCTATGCTCCCAACACAACAAAAGATGATTTCTAAGAGAATATTTCTAATAGAGATCTCGACAAAGAATTCGAGATCATTTCATGTCGTTAACGATTACTCCGTTCCGTGCCGGAGCAACAATCGGATATAACTATGTCGATGTCAATCCGAAGCGATCACAAATCAAGTAATAGTAAATTGATAAACGTGATCAGGTACCCATGTACATTATCAGAAGTACAGGTACTCGGTCGAAAACAAGCGATGACAAATACCAATGTTCTTATTCCCGCTCTGAATTAACTGCGTATATCCGATTCCGATTCTGTACGGAGAACACGGAATAGAATACTTCTGTGTCGAGAACAGTTGTCTTCATGAGCCCGCGGTCGGGCAACGGCGAACGACGGAGATAGCGTAAGGCTGTCTGGCCTAGGCGTTGCCGACCGCTGACCGCCTAACAGACCGCCTAATATCGAATTTGATTATGTATCACAATATGGCCGGTCACCTTCAACTTCAAGCATGTTAGCTCAGAGGAAGAGCGCCGGGCTCATAACCCGGAGGTCCCTGGATCGAAACTAGGACATGCTACATGCGCGAAAATTTTTTTTTCCTAAAATCTTCGTAGATTTTGATGCCTGCGAACTGTAGAATCGCCTTGTTTTTTTTTTTTTTTTATTTTTTTTTTTAAAAAAATTTATCTAGAAGTTTCTGTTTTGCTGCCATTGCTTCGACTGTGTGGTGCACGCGGTAGTCGCGATGTGTATACTCTGACGTCATGCCTTGTTTATTCCTCGTCTTGCATGGAATAGACCACCACCCATCCTTGTCTCTGAACACTGCATGTTTTCTTGACTGATAATTATCGGACAAGGAATTGGTCGTATGATAGTTTCTGGTATTGTCCTGAAATCGTAGCTTAAGAACGTGGATAAAGTGAGACGTCATATAAGGCTGTCGGAAGGATGTGTCGTACGAAATATATATCTTTATCCTACTAGCTGCTTGGGGAACATGGCGACTGTACACCACCTTCCTGGGATATCATAGAACATATCAAGCCCGAATCGTTCTCATGTTTGCAGCGAGCTCTCTTTCAGTGCATTCACCCAGTCGAGATCGAAAAAGGCGAATGTCAACTTATCACGATGAGATTCGCCATGATCAATCGCTGCATACTAAACGCGCAACCTATGCGGCCCCCCGTATACAGACACAATAGAGAATGTATTCGGGAACTAATAGCCTGGTAGTTCTTGCATTGCCCGCGACCGAGAAGCAGCATCAAGGCCGTGCCGTCAATGATCAACGGATTCGTCCCTCAAGCCCACCAAAGTACACACTTTACAAACAGGATACGCGGCAGGAACACGCCCAGCAACAAACACACGTCGACAGATGCTCTCGCAGAGGCTGCTCATCAAACGTAAACTCATCCGGGGGTTACACTGACAGGCCAACCATGCCAGCCAATATTCTCTCATATTCACCGCGAGCCTGCATCCTATAGAATCATCGAGTTGAGCTCGAAACGACGCGCCAAAAGTCACACTGCTACAACAAAGGTCATTGCGATAGACTACAACACACTGCAGATGAGCAAGTTATGCAAGACTCCAGGAACAGACACGAGAGAGAAATGTATCCAGGCACCTAGCCGGTCGTCCTTGCTCTGGACAAAGACCGAGAGGCGAAATCCAAGACCGTGTATATGAACGCGGTCACGACTAACCAGGCAAGATGGGAAGAACTTCTCGCTCCAAAACCACAGAGAAACACACGTAGTAAGCAGGACATGGCGTGAACACTCGCCATAGATACCCCGCTGAGGGAACTCGCATTTTGCATCACCCCTCCATTTCCACAACTACCACGACCTGGACTTTGAAATCATCGAGACAGACGCAACCAAGTCACTTCATTACCGTATGATACAATCTAAGCCTACTACCCAACAGGTAGATTTGGTGTAGTCGCTCCTTCGAGCCTTCAAGGAGGCCTCAGTAAATTCAAGTCTACAATACAGAATTAGAGGTCAAGTCATATCATCATTCGCGATTTATCGCGTAAATTCCGCCTGTATGAACGGCACTATGATACAAAAAGCAAGGCCCAAGCCCAGTGCGTATCAATGGAATCAATCAAAATGCAAACCCAGACCCATGAACCATGAAGCAAAACACCTCAAACCCAATCATACCATAAACCGACCCAGAAAGCGCAACGACGCGTCAAATCCCCGGAGCGCGTTGAACACCGTAACAAAATAGAAAGAATTTAACCACCGAAACCGTACAGAGTGCCTAAGACGCGTCAGAAATGCTCCGAAGCCACAGAAGATGCCAGGGAACTTACGGCCTTGCCGCTTCAGGGCGTAGACGACATCAAGAGAGTTGACAGTCTTCCGCTTGCCGTGCTCAGTGTATGTGACGGCGTCACGGATGACGCTCTCCAGGAAGCTCTTGAGGACAGCACGCGTCTCCTCGTAGATCATGGCGGAGATACGCTTGACACCACCACGGCGGGCCAGACGACGAATAGCGGGCTTGGTGATACCCTGGATGTTGTCACGCAAGATCTTGCGATGGCGCTTAGCACCACCCTTGCCGAGACCCTTGCCACCCTTTCCACCTGAGAGAAAATCAGTACCAGGCTGACTAGGTCTGGTAGAGGCTAGACTTACGTCCAGTCATTGTGACAGATGTTGATGAGGTTGTTGGGTAAAGGGGATTAGTTGCAGATTAGGTAGATTGAAGTCTGGAGTTTGCGATGACGACGTTGAAACTTCGAGATGGTGAGGATGAAGAGAAGAACTTGGGTTCCGAGTGGTTGAGATTTCTATATGCAAGAGGAGATCCGGGGAGGGAGTCAAGATCACGCGCTAAGAAATGGATCGACCAATCAGAAGCGAGGTACCTTCCCGCAGCTCTGATCTGGGGATATCCTGTGATCTTGCCCTTTGGGTGTCCAGGGGTGAAATCAGTGGCTAGAATTCATCAATGTGCAGTTGTGATCATCATGATCAGTCACAATAAACAAGGTGTAGTTCTTTACATGCGAGTAAAATGATTCCAGAAGCGCGCCAGTTCAGGAAGTATCCCGAGTCCTGCGGCTAGGATCAAGGAGGGAGTGACAGACATCCGATCAGTGATCCTGCAATCTGATTGGCGGGAGGGAATCAGGTTCGCTTAGTGATTTTGATTTCCCAGCAAACAACCCTTTGATTTTGCCTGGCATATTCGCGCCCAAAAAATCACGCTCTAAAGCGGTCTTTCCGCACCCAGACTTTTTCTTGATCCAACTGTGACCCAAGATCAACACCCCCCCTCGGCTCCTACAAATACCTTCCCCCCACCCACTTTCCTTTCTCCCTCTTTCAACTCACTTGTGTCCGCCAACGTCTAGCACCTAAGTCATCTCCAAACTCTTCATTTCCATCAACTTTTCATCAACAACTTCAACTCTTCCATCAAAAAACATCAATAACAATGGCTCGTACCAAGCAGACAGCTCGTAAGTCCTCCCCTTTCCCTTCAACGTCGACCTCGCTGTCGCGTTGTTGCGATCATCCTCTCCCCCTGGGACGCGTCACTAACACGTGACTTCAGGTAAGTCGACTGGTGGCAAGGCCCCCCGGAAGCAGCTCGCCTCCAAGGCTGCCCGTAAGGCCGCCCCCTCGACCGGTGGTGTCAAGAAGCCTCACCGCTACAAGCCTGGTAAGTAGTTTCATCATCCCTCACTGCCGTCATCATGTTGCTGACTCAGTCAAGGTACTGTCGCTCTGCGTGAAATCCGTCGGTACCAGAAGTCCACTGAGCTTCTGATCCGCAAGCTTCCTTTCCAGCGGCTGGTCCGTGAAATTGCTCAGGACTTCAAGTCGGACCTCCGCTTCCAGTCCTCGGCCATTGGTGCCCTGCAGGAGTCCGTTGAGGCCTACCTGGTCTCCCTGTTCGAGGACACCAACCTGTGCGCCATCCACGCCAAGCGTGTCACCATCCAGTCCAAGGATATCCAGCTGGCCCGCCGTCTGCGTGGCGAGCGCTCGTAAAGAGTGTCGTCACTTTTCAATCATGGGTCATCATGACAAGTTTTTTCTTTTAGACTCTTGATTCCCGGGTTGGCGATATGGGGCTTTGTGTTTTATGGTTTCATGACTTTGGTGAGAGTTAATGGGTTCTGTTTTTGTTTCAAGGGTTATTCTGGGTTTCATCCTGAACTGCAACGGCAAGTGGGTTGACTGGGTGTATATTATTTGATATCATCGTGACAATCGAGTTGTCTTCGATCCGACATCCTCTCTTGGCCAGTTGTAGCTAAGTACATGAATATTTGATGTATGCGCTTTGAATAAGGCTCCCGTAACTGCTCTCTACTTCACCGCCAGTTCTAAGCAGACCTGGGCTGCTAGGTGTCACGTGTGTATGTTGATTAGGAGGGTTTCCTCGGAACTGCTCTTGCTTTCCTGATGTGTTACACCTTGTACTCTGCCGGCAGCATTGAAGCTTTCCGTTGGCTTATTTGTTACTTGGACAAGTACGGCCATCATTCTACTTCTGGCTGATGTACAAGCGAATCCTTTGTCCAAGCTGTCAAATCGAGTCACGCTCACAATTATTATTGATGAATTGTGCACCTTTGTCAAGGGTGTCTGTAGATGCGTGTTTGCTTCATGTACTTTTCTCTTACGTGGTCCTTTGAGCTTTCGTTTGCTGGCAATGTAACGCTAAACCCTCAAGCAGGTTACGGCACATAGGGCTGGTGCCCGAGGATGGGCAGGACAAACTGATTTCAACGTTGACTTTTACTTGTTTTACTTGTTTGAATGACATTCCCAAGAGTAGTAGCATCACGTTCTTATTCATGCACGTTTAGCAGGAGTATGTCGCAGAGCCCATACGATACTAAAGGAAACAGGTCAAGGCAGAAGCACAAACATGAATGGACTTGACAATGTGCCAAATGCGGAAGGCGATTTACAGATATTCTACACCGAATGAGTACCATTTATGCTCTGTACTGTCGTGGCATAATCCCGCCTCCTGGCTGGTATGACCAAGCAGAATCAAGAATATGCCAGCAAGTCATCAGTCAGGTTCAGGTTCACTTGCCTGATCCTCTGACTACACGCGCACGTGCCATGATCTGTGGAAAAAAAAAAAAATCAACAGCCTGTGATAGGCAGTCAGTGGCTGGACCGGCCCGTTGCTCTGAGACTTTGGCGGTCCAGATTGTGGACGGGGTCCGGGCGTTCCGTCGACTGCCCGACATATTTCTGACATGAATTTCTTGGGATTTCTTGGGTCCTTCAAGGCTGCTCCGAGTTTTGCACATGTTGTCGCCAGCTTTTCTTCATGAACATCCATCAAAAGTTCCAGAACCACAGCATCGTAAAATCGAAGAACAAGTCATGTTGTAGAAGTACTAGTAGGGCATGATCTTGCTCATCCTATCGGTCTTCATTCCGTTTGAGGAAGTGAGCTCAAGAAATTGTTCACATAAATAGCATATTCACCTGAAGGATAATAAGGATTTGATGATGAATAACTGTTATGTCGACATCAGCCATCGTTTCATCTCAGTGCCCTCTTCGCACGAAAGGTAGGGCACAAGAACAGTACTCATTATTGGGGCGGGGCGCTTTTGTTGTTGCCAGGCGTGTATCGATTCCTTGGCAGTGACAGTTCAGTGTTCATCATTCGAGACCTCTATTATGGTGCAATATATTTTCTGGTTGGCTGACTGTTGCGGTGTCGTGGTTTCGTAGTAGTGTTGTGTTGACATTGAGCAAGCAGGTCCAATTATCCCTCTTTGTCTGGGGTTAATATAAGCATAATATATAAAAGTCTTGGGCGGTTATGCGTTCACGTTCAGCTTTGCAGGTAAACAATATTCCACAATTGGCATACGGAGATAAGATATGAACAACGGGATTAAATTAGTCTGTCGAATGCTGGAGTCGATCCATGATTAGATTAACATCAGTTTCACGTGGTCTACCTTCCTATCCAGGTCACCTTCGGCTCCTTCCTGGCCCCATGTTAGGAATCGGATAGAAGGACACTAAAGGGCCATTATAACAATCTGGGCCCCAAGTCATTCAAATTAACAGATTAAAAACGGCTGCAGCTGAACAGTAGGTACTTGGACTCTGTTTCCATGGATATCGGTAGATAATCTGTACATGATATTGCGGCGTGCCCGGCTCTCCTTTGCTCTATTCTATTTTCAGCTCTCAGCAAATCCCATTGCTACTGTACCTGATGATACTTGGGCATATCTGCACTAGAGGTACCTGATTCTCTCAGAGAGCAGTTGTTCGTTTCACTGATATTAATCGGAAAGGGTTGCAAGGGCAATTTTGGAATGCCGTTGCTCGGGCCTAGTTGTGAATTCACTTTCACATGCTGGTCTCTTCATCAGCCACGTGGTGCTGGCATGTTACTTGATGATGATAACCGCCTCCATCAGAGACCCCCAATGATAATAACTTCGAGATTCCACATACGGATAATGGTAGGATTTCGGGAAGCCGACTGCCTGAATCCAATATTAATCTCGATCCGACACACTGTCCACTCGGCATTCTATAAACAGCGATTGCGTAGGCGCTCTAGCGGGTCACGCCATAATATAGGAGCATGATCAGCGGCCGAGAATATACCGATCCAGTGTGTGTTCCACCATCACGCCTTGCGGATCATGCTGGCTCTGAAACTTGACAGCTCTGACAATCCTGGACAAGCCGCGGCAACTGACACCAACTGGGACTTGACCAGCTGGGCACTCGGGCAACGGACAGGTTCCCTACCGGATTCAGTTGTAGGCCAGTTTCTCCCGGCCTGTAGTCACTAAACTTATCTAGGTAGTACCGAGGTATTACTTCCCAAACCGGAATGGTGCTTGATTGAGTTTGTCTTAAGTTATCGGTCCCGAGGCTCAGGGTCCAGCAATTTTGTTGCCTATTTGGAACATTGCTGCTCAAAAGAAAAAAAAAGAAGAAAAGAAAAAAAAAAAAAGGTAGGATTGACCCATCATGATCAGCGGTAAGTGGAGGCCAATAATGCTACTGACGTCTGTCTTGGTGTCTTGAATGGACGCAAAGTCGCATCTAAACCGGATGACGCGTAGTCCGCTGGCAAGCAAACATGATTTCAAATAGTCTTTTGGAATCCATGGATCCGCCAAGGGACCTGGAATGATTGTTGATCCAGGGTTTAATATCTACAAAAAGCCAATTGTAAACGTAGACCTCAGAGCAGATAGGATGAACTCTGCAGGGGCGGTTCAGCTGCATCACAGAGCAAGTGTCAGCATGACATACGGCTGACGATTCGGAGGATGGGAGATTGTAACGAATGGCCGGTAGGGCCGGAAGGGCAGCGAAAACTCCGGGAAGACTACGAGAACATACCTACGAAGTAGTGGAGCCGCCAGTGGGCTCGGCTCTCGGCAGTGTACCTTCTGAGCCAAGGACGCACTGACAGGACAACTTCTTTGTTGTTGTTGTTGCAGTTATCCGATCGGGGGATTACGGACTGTTGTCTGTCGAAAGAATCTATGCTTGCAAAATGTCAACTCGGGCGCAGGTTCCGGGGAAGAAAATGATGGAAGAATGAATCGCGGAGAAGAAACGGAAAGAAACGGGAATTTAATTAACTGAACATGGACGTCCAAAGAGAAAACCCCCCGATTCCTGGGGTTCTGACTAAGCACGAGGGCCGGTCCATCCGATCGACAACGGGCCTGGCCCTAGTCGTGACGGGTAAATCGGCATCCCTGATCCTCGGCACTGGATCTCCGTCGAAAGAACAATATCCTATCATCGGGTGCAAATCCTGCCGAGCTGGTCAACAGGGCGCTTCCTTGCTAGACACATGCATCGTAATTTATTGAAAACACAATTTTCAGCGATGCCGATATGCCGTCATACTAAACGGTCCGCTGGCCCCCATCTATTAAAGCGGAGGAAAAGAACCTCCAAACACTCAACTGGACTCGGTCATCGGGTATCAAAATATCTTCCTCCCAGTTGACTGACTCAGGACAAAGAAAAGTGTGCGCTCTTGCAGCAACCGCACACTGCGATACCGTTTCGCCGTCGCTCTTACTTCATCTTTTTGACCTCTGCAGACGCCATGGCGGCCCGCAATGACGAGAAGGCGGAGCCCGTCTCGCCGACACGCATTCCATACTGGCGGATGATCATCGACCATGCCGGAATCACCCCAGAAGTCGCCAACTATCCGTACCCCGGCTCCGGCACCGAAGATGATCCCTACGTCATCTCATGGATTCCCAATGATCCCCGCGATCCCATGCGCTTCTCCACAGCCAGGAAGTGGTTCGCCACGATGACCATGGCTGTTTCCACCCTTGCCGTCTCCCTTTGTTCGTCGGCATATTCAGGCGGCGTGCCCGAGATTATGATGCAGTTTCGGATCTCGCAGGACGTGGTTACACTGGGCATCTCCTTGTTCGTCCTGGGCTTTGCCATCGGTCCCCTCATCTGGGCTCCCTTGAGTGAACTCTGGGGTCGTCAGGTCCTCTTTATTTTCACCTACTGTGCCTTGACAGCCTTCAACGCCGGCTGCGCCGGTGCCCAGAACTCGTGGACGCTGATCATCTTGCGATTCTTCGCCGGCGCCTTTGGATCGTCGCCTCTCACCAATGCCGGCGGCGTCATCGCCGACTTGTTTACGGCCAAGGAGCGCGGTGTTGCAATGAGTATCTTCGCCGCGGCGCCGTTTCTGGGTCCCGTCATTGGGCCCGTTGCGGGTGGTTTCCTGGGCGAAGCTGCCGGCTGGAGATGGGTCATGGGTCTTTTGGCCGCATTCTCCGGAGCCGTTTGGATCCTCGGTGCTCTGTTCATTCCCGAAACCTACGCGCCCGTCTTGCTGCGTGCTCGAGCTGCCAAGCTGTCCAAGATGACTGGCAAAGTCTATGTGTCGCATATTGATCAGGATCGGGGCAGGCCAACGGTGGCCAGTGCCCTCCGCACCGCACTCTCCCGCCCGTGGAAATTCTTGTTCATGGAGCCGATTGTGCTGCTCCTTTCCGTCTACATGGCAATCATTTACGGCACGCTTTACATGTTTTTTGCGGCTTTTCCCATCGTCTACCACATGGAGCGTGGCTGGGGTATCGGAATCAGTGGCCTGGCCTTCCTGGGTATCATGGTCGGCATGTTCTTCTCCCTCGCCTACAATCTGTTTGACAACAGGCGTTATCTTCGGGAAGTCAAGAAGCATGGCGGTATTGCCCCTCCCGAGGCTCGACTTCCTCCGACGATGGTTGGCTCCATTGCTCTTCCCATTGGCCTGTTTTGGTTTGCGTGGACCAACTCGCCATCGATTCATTGGCTGGCGAGTATAGCCGCGTCCGTTCCCTTCGGTTTCGGCATGGTCTTGGTCTTCCTCAGTCTCATGAGCTACCTGATCGATGCCTACACCGTCTACGCTGCGTCCGTGCTTGCGGCGAACTCGGTGCTGCGTTCGATCTTTGGAGCAGCTTTTCCCTTGTTTACGCCGCGCATGTACGATAACCTGGGCATCCACTGGGCCTCCACCATTCCTGCTTTCCTCGCTGTCGCCTGTGTTCCATTCCCCTTCCTCTTCTACAAGTACGGAGCACAGATCCGGGCTCGCTGCAAGTATGCCGCTGAGGCAGCGGCCGCTCTGGAGCGCATGAGGCAGAAAAACGTCTCCACGACGTCTGCGGCTGACAAAGAAACGATATCGGCCGACGTTAACTCGGAGCGAACAGCGATCGAAGCGGGCCAGGCGCCGTCTAGTGATGCTGTTCTTACGGAGCCAAAGGGAGAAGCTCTTCGGGAAGAGGGACGCCCATCGTCGTGACCCTTCATTCGTTCCATCTCTCTGTTTCTGATTTTCTTGTTTTGTCGACTACTCTTGCATGGTTTGCATCAACTAATACCCTCTGCTTTTGTCGTTGGGACGGGTTCTGGAGTTGGGTTCTATGGGTTTGCTACGTGTATGAATACGGTTACGAGTCATGATAATCTTGATTGTTTAGAGCTTGGACATTAATAATAGAGGCTTACATCCTGTTTGAATGACAAACAATTCGAATTGAAATTTGAGTTACATGTCGTCTAAGCTTAGTAGTTGGTATGAGAGGTTAGCTGGATCGTTCATATTCTGCCCGCAAGTGCTCGACCGTCGAGTAGTACTATGAGACCATACGAGCAGTCAATCGAAAAAGCCCATTGATGGAAATGGTGTACTCCCTGCAAAAATTGACGAGACCATTGAGTTTAGCAGGAACGCAGATCGCAGGATTCTTTGTTCCCAGGGAGACCGTCGGACGAGTACATGCGTGGCCTCATGCGGAGCTTCTGCACCCCATGCTGTACTCCGCGCTGTGCTACTATGTATAGAGAGGCTCACAGTTCATTTGACTTAGTTATGCATGTCATTAATATGATAGTAATTGACATAATTTAAGGTACTATTCAAAGTACTGACCAGATATATTAAAGCTGACAAGAGGCACTTCACGTGCAAGCGATGGTCGCCAAGAGCTGTCAGCGCGGCATGCCGGTCCTAGTGGGCCGGCGGGTCCTCCAGGATGCTGGATCGCCCTGGGTCATCCTTTAGCGCCTGGGATTTTCAACCTAATTTTAGCATGAGCCAAGAAGATTGCTTTGTTGCCTCAGGCAGGAAGTACTCGCTCCACGTGACTTTCTGATAATTCGTAAGGAAGTTGTAACTTGGTTATTCGTGGTCAACCGAGTAACGTAGGTTACTCCATTTCGCGGGTCTCTTAACACGACCTTTGGACAAATTGTTCGAGGTGACATCGACCGCGTCGACAACGCGACCAATTTGTCACAGGCCATGTCCTGCAATGCCATCCTCACCAAAACACGCTCCTACTCTATCCACTGATAACGGTAGCAGTGACTACGGCTCCGATTTTTCGACAGATGAGGAGGAGTTACTGAACGATTTGTTGGCTCGCGTTGCCGCGTCGAATACCACCTCTTCTCCTGCTCCGTCCCCTTCTCAAGCTCCAACTTCCTCTGCGGCCGTTACGACAACAGTAGTAGAGTCGGTTTTAGAGGCAGTGGTGGAGGAGAAATCATCAAATTCAAAAGCGACCGCTGTTCCCGACGTCGAGGATTATGACCCCTTGCATTTTACGCGTGTGCCGAAGGTGCTGGGCCGCGAGACATGGGCTTCTAAGCAGCGGTGGCAGCAGCAACAGAGGCTCCAGGTTCACACAACAACATGGAGGCGTGCTCAGAGGCCAGAATCGGTGGCAAGGGACGGTAGCGTTCCGGTCATTCGTATGTTTCTACTTGATGCCGAGTGAAATGATTCATTTTGTGATCAGTGTTGGTGAAAAAGCTGACCCCTGACTTAAGCGTTTAGTAGAACATCCGAATTCCACTGAGGGACGGATAGTTGATCGTGAGAAGCAGCGAGAACGGGAGGTTGCCTGGACTACGACGACCGACAATGACCCGGCGGACGCCGGAAGCAAGGCTGAACCGGAGGAAGTTCATCAGCTGTCACCGCTAGCTCGATTCCGCACGCCTCCGAACAAGGCGCTCTCCGTGTCGGATTTGATCGCTCCCGCGTGGTGTGAGTTGCAATATTGGTACACATTGACCAAGCATGGGCGAAAACGGAGAACGCCGGCGATGAAGCAGGGCAGCGCTGTTCACAAGGTGCTCGAGGACGAAGTGCACACTACGGTTCCCGTAGAGATTACGACAAAAGAGGACGGCTGGGCGTTGAGAATATGGAATGTAATCCAGGGGCTGCGGACGCTTCGCGAGCTTGGTATGACGCGCGAGCTAGAGATTTGGGGCGTCGTCGAGGGCGAGATTGTCACTGGTGTGATTGATCAGCTGTCCTATGTTTGTCCCGACAGGGAATTGGAGGCGTCCGCTGCAGAGTACTATGCGAACGCGCGATTGGCGCGAGGAGCGCTGCCAGAGTATCAGATGTCTCTGACCGATTATCTGCTGTCGCCGGCGGCGGGTGGGAAGAGGTTGCAAGACTTGGGCCTTCAGGAGCCCGAGAGGACCTCTGGCACTGGAAGACACATCTACCATCCCGGCTGGGACATTCCTCGAATCTACATGACGGACGTGAAGACACGCGGGAGTCGCTCCGTCCCGTCAGTGTCGAGTTCGGCGTTCCGACCGACTCATCTCCAGCTCCATCTGTATTACCACATGCTGAACCGGATGGTGACGAGCGACGACGTGACCGTCGAGCTGCTCGCGCAGCGCTATGGGCTGGATCCGGAGCGCGTCTTCACCGATGGTTTCATCGCGGAGGTGGGCGGGCTGAACGAGCAGTTCTTCGACGCGGTGTCCTCACAGTCGTCTAATCCGGACTATTCGGCCTTGTCTGCGACGAGTCAGGACTCCATGTCCATTCTGCTGGAGCACAACAACCTGACCCGGCTGTGGAAGCTGATGAAGGATCAGCTCCGGCGGACGTTTCTGCCCACCAGCAACGCGGGCAACGTAGCGCCGTCAATACCGTACCACACGCAGCCCGAGTTCCTCCAGCAGTACCCGACCGTGCTTTCGCCGGTACTGACGGCGAAGTATCTGTCAGCAGAGCCAGGGGAAGCTGGAGTGCCCGAGCTGCTTGGCAGTCGGTCATTCTTGTTCGACCCCGTCGTTTTGATGGACTACTTGGGAGATCAGATGACTTGGTGGCGGGGAGAGCGAGAACCACGCGGGGTAGAAGTCATGGATGCATGGAAATGCCGGATTTGCGAGTTCCGGGAGGAGTGCGAGTGGCGCAAGGACAAGGAGCAGGAATTGGCTACACGACGACGGCGGCGACGCAGCAAGACGACTGCAACGGACATGGCTGGATAGGGTGTACATGATCATTGCGATTGCATCATTTCATCATTCCAATTGGATATACACATTATGGCAGAAGAAAAAAAAAAAAATTCTGACTAAAAAGGATAACGATGATGCTCTTCCTCCTTTTCCATATCGAGCCCGTTATCCAGCTGCTCCTGGTGTTTCTTGTCCAGGTATTCGAGAAGGACTTCTTCATACTTCTCCCGACCCTTATACTTTGAGACATCAGGACCCCAAGAGCGAATCGCCGAGGCCAGTCTCCCTGGTACATACGGCTCCTTCACAATCTCGGTAATCGGCACAAAATACGTCCGGATTGTGAACGCAATTGCCCCCGAACGGGGCAACCGACGGAGGGACTGTCTCTCGGAGCGGAAATAATGATGCTCAATGGCACGGTTCTTCTCGGCGGTGTTCCACGACACCTCCTTATCATCCTCGGAGCCGATACTCGTCGACCAAGCGAGCTGGTCATCCACCTGGATAAAGTAATTGTTCCGCAGCACGGGGTCTTCGGGCCGCAGGCGCCGGAAGAAGTTCATCATTCCCTTTTCCAGTTTCTCGCGGTATTGCGGCACGTTGCCCGAGGTGTGGATCTCGCTCAGCGGCATGCCAAATTTGTCTTCGAGGCGCCAGAATCCCGGAAGGAGAATGGCGCCTGCAAGGAGGTAGTACTGACCGTCTTCGCGCTCAAACATGAGGGCGAGGTCGTCCTGGACGAGTCGTGCGCAGGTCATCATGGGGTCTTCGGGAAGGGGACGCTGGACAATGTTGAAGGATTCGCCCGTGTAGAGGTTGTCGATGCCGACGGCGGTTTTCTTGTAAAGGGTTGGGTACCGTGCGGGGAGGTATGAGCAGCTGCAATTTTTGTCAGCATTGACTTTTTTTTCGGTATGGAGTTGAACGGCGGAAGTACAGTTCTTCCAGCAGCTCGATTGCTCCGTCCATTGCCTCGGGAGCGGTCTTGCAGCATTTGGAGCCTCGTTCGCGGATTCGACGTGCTTTGTCCGCGTGGAACTTGGGGAATTCATTGTCCAACTCTGCACGAGTCAGTCAGTCAGCTTACCACTATCATTGCCGCCGAACAGGGCCAGTCATACCAATCCACTCATCCCATTTCATATTCCTCAGTCCCATGGTAACATGGTACTTACTACACCCGACTCATCAGCCATCATCTTCTCCCACCACGAACACTTAAACGAGCAAGCACATACGGCCCATATCGAAACGGACGATACGGAATCGGCTTCGTCTTTTCAATATCCCAGTTCGGATACGGTTCTGGGGTCGGTCTCTGGAACGACGAGGGGATCCACTCTGCCCATCATCACCAATATACTTCAGCACTCATCATCACTCTCTCCGATGACGTAGAACGATTATATCGTACCGCCTGGCTTCCGCTGAGGTTTTTGCTTCTCGACATCTCTTGTGCCGTTGAATTTCTGTGTACCCGTCTTCTTGCTACTTCTTCCAAGTAGCTGGAAAAAGCCATATAGAACCACGGAGGTGATTGTGATTCCCAAGAAGATGATTTCCGGGATAGAAAGACGGTGAAAGGTTCGATGAAGGGCAGTTTGCACAGTCATTTTTTTTTTTCTTTTCTCGTCTCTCTTGAACCTCCTTTTTTTTTTTTCTCCTTCAACAATTCAGTGAACAAATAGACACAAAAAAGCAACGATTAAAAATCGACATTTGAATTCTGCCCTAAGTGCGACTGGAGGATATTAGTGACATGTTTCCCGAATAGGCTCCCTCGAGCGATGGATCGATCATCATCGTTCTTTTTTTCTTCTTGTTCCCCCCTTCCGCGTTCGTTAGGATGATAAACCAATGATTGTTTTGGCCCAATGGAGATTTTGTTTTTGTTTCGGGTGTAAAGTCTTGATCACAATGCGGCGGGATATTTTTACCCGATGTGGAAATTCTGTCTATGGATGTTGGGTCCCGACATGATCTGATAAAACCTGTGTTTGTTTGGATTGTGGAGTGCGTGAGGAGAATGGTCGAATTAAGTAGGGCGATGCGGTCAGGTGACTTTTAAAGATTTCATGATTTTTTATTGCTTCAAAATGATGTGGATTTTGGATCGTGTCTTAACTCTACTGAGTGAGATAGTATACAGGAATTAACTACGACGCCGTAAAAGACAGTACTCCCCCCATCGCCGCTTGTATCGATCCGGGAGGAAGGATACGTCTGGCAGCCAGACTAGTCTCGCGATCGTCGGCGTTAGGCCGGCATCAAGGAACTTTTTGCATGAGACTTTGTCCCATGATTCAACGTCATGGATGTGGTCTGGCTCAATCTCTGACGGTGATTGACTGGGGAAGGACGAGTCCACGAGGAATGCGCATTCAGTTATGTTTACCTGCAGGACATAAATGTTAGATTCATGGACATTTAGTGTTAGTGTAAATGGACATACATATTTTCCTGGATCTTCCTCGTTTCGATCATTCATCCCCGTTGGGATGATAGAGGTTCCTGCCAGGATTTCGCGCACGCTTCCACTCTCGGGAAACTCGCCTGCAAGTAGCCCGCGATACTCACTCCGTACGAACTTGAACCGCATCGAGTTGGGAACGAAGAACGACGATGGGAAGCGGTACCATTCCTTGCCTAGACAGACAGTGTTGTTATTGAGGTTGGGAAAAGCTGGGACGTCTTCCAAGGCACTGTAGACTTCCAACGGAGCGCGGTACGCAGTGACCACGCCTAGAGTGCGTAGAAAACCCGCAGCCACGCTGAGGAGCAGGAATGCTGCCACGGCTGCTAGCTTCAGTTTTGCGGGGATGAGGCCCATCCACGTGCCTGGCTGATTGGTCCCAATGTAGGAGAGGATCCAGTGGAGGGAGAGAGCCGCGTTTAGCGCTAGGAATGGGTAGACCGGGAACATGAAGCGCTCTTCCTTGTGGGGTTGGAGGGTGAAGATAGCCAACCACATGTACAGCGGGGAGACGAATGTGATTGATCGGAGAAAGCTCTGGCCATGAGCCGTCCTTCGGAAGAGGGCCTGTAAAATGATGAGCGGAGCGGCTAATACTGCCAGAATAAACCAGACATGGAAGTTGATGAGCAGATTCCGCACGTAAAAAGTCCATGGCTCAGTGCCGAAAGCATTTGGACCTCGGCCCTGACCTCCAAAGACATTATACGCAACGATATTCCACGGCACGACGACTGTCTTGCCAAAGAAGAACGAGTCCACCAACACTTCGAGGATCTGATGCTATTAGCCAGCTCCCTTTCCAATGGAATAACAGTACCCACCAGAATCAACAAGCAATCGTATGCTCCACGGGCTACGACCCACAGAGTAGAGGAAAACCTGCCAGACAGAGCACCGGTAACAACCTCCTCCAGCAGCATCGGCAGCAGCAGAGCTCCCGCAAATGGCCATCCGACGATCGCGCCGAAGCCGAACCACACGATTCCGTCCGCTACTCGACGGTTTCCCCCTTTATTAAGAAACGCTGCCAAGCCCAGCATCGACGTATACATGGTAAAGCTAGACGGCAGATAAGCCGCCGACGCGTGGAAGAACCCGGGACTGGACGCAACGATCAGCAGAAAGAGCACGCCGATCCGCGGGTTCAGTGACCGAGAAATGGCCGAGTACAGCCTAGTTTCACACGCAGCACACACAAAGCCGAGCACAAAACGAATGGCGTAGAACTGCGTAATCTTTCGCGTAGCCCATATGGAGCTCACTTTACCGACGGCCGCGTGGAGGAGAATGTAGAGCCAGCTGCGGATGCCGTACTCGGGGGAGTACTCCCATGTTTGTCGGCCGTAGCCATGCTGGAGGTAGTGCGTGGGATCCCAGTAGTTAAATGTCTCGTCGCAGTCTTGAATGGGTGCATAGGCGGCTGCTAGACCGTTTGAGATGAGGAGGACGTAAAACGTCACTGTCAGTGGGACGTAGAAGGGCGACGGAGTTCTTGATTGGTGTTAGCGATTAGCCGTCTTAGAGACGAATTGGCGCACCTGTGAGCTCTGCGGGGCGCCCTCTGCGCCCCTGGAGGAAGCTCGTCTTCCGAAGACGACGACATGTTGACAACGCTAGGTGCAAGTCCTGCTCCCAACAATTTACCTACTCCGCGATGTTGAGAAAGCTTGGCCGATCTTATCACCAATCTTTTATCTGATCTGATAAACTGATAAGACAGATAAGCTGATAAGTACGGCGTTCCAAGCGCCTACTTGAGCAGTTTTGCCAAAAATTCAATTGATTTCATTGTCACGCTGAGCTCACAGGTACATCGCATTGAATTTTGTTCCCGACTATTCCAAGGCCAGTGACCATGGCCGATCAGTCGAACGCATCTATAACTAGCGGAGGTTCGCCAGGGCAGGCCCCGATTAATACCAATCCAGCGCCTGCCGATGACGGCAGTGATTTCTACAACACGCCTTTGACAGGAGCAACTCCTGTCCATATAGGCACACCGGCGGAAAAAGAAGATGCTGGGAGCTCGGCGCAAGTGTCCTCGTCCGTTCTTCCTGGACTTTCGGTTCTCGCGGGTGCACAAGGCCAAAAAAATGCGCCGGAAGCTCCGAGTAATGGCCCAACAGAGTCGCAGCCCGAGCGCGTCGAGCAAAATCAACAAGCACACCACACAGATGCCATGGAGACAGACGCGCCTGATACAGCTGCTGCAGGCCCAATGGTAGAAACAACCGACGGGTCCAAATCAACCGATCAGTCTCAGACTACCCAAACCATCAGCGTGGATCCGAACGCGCAAATTCCGCAAGATATACTACTTGCCGCTCAAGCAGCCGGGATCGACACAGGATCAATGACCACGGCACAAGCAACGGCTCAACCCGCGGACGCCATGCAGACATCCGTCAATGGTGACGCTCAAGGTCAAGAGGAGCGGGAGTGGGAGACCGACTCGTCACCGTATGAATCGAGCACCGATACCTCGAGCGATTCGTCGGACGACAGCAGTGACGAAGATGACGAGGACGAAGATGAAGATTACCCCATGCTCAGCGTAGAAGAAACCGCTCGGATCCTCATGCAAGCGGAGGGCGGTTCCGACGACGAGGGAGATGGCAAGACACCGGGAGGGAAACCGCTGAGGACAGCGAACGAACTGGAAGAAGAGGCGCCTCCCATTCCAGACGTTGAGGTGACCCCGGACATGTCGATCGTGCTCCTTGGCCGGGTCGAAAATATTATCGACGACATCGTCCTGATCAAAGCGAACACCTCGGGAGAGTATCAGGTTCTCGAGTCCAATTCCGTCCTTTGTCTGGAAGATCGCAAGGTAATTGGCGTGGTGTATGAGACGTTGGGCAGAGTTGAAGAGCCGCTGTACACCATCCGATATCAGAGCAAGGATAAGATAAGCGAGTTCGGGCTCGCAAAGGGAACGCCGATCTTCTACGTGGAGAAACATTCGACTTTTGTCTTCACGCAACCTCTAAAGGGTATGAAGGGCAGCGACGCATCCAATATCCACGACGAGGAAGTCGGCGAGGACGAGGTTGAATTCTCCGACGACGAAGCTGAGGCCGAATTCAAACGGCGCATGAAGCAGAAGAAGAAGGAGAAACGGGGAGAGCCCTCCGGTGGCCGAGGGGGCAAGAGGGAACCGCCCGGCCCGTCGAAACTCAGCCAGTCGGAGTTGAGCTACGATGACAACGGCGAGGCTGCCGACGATGGATACACGCCGCTCGCTCGACCAAAGAACTACCACGAGATCGTGAGCGGACAGGAAGCGCCGGTCGAAGATGGGCCATATCCCGGCCGAGGAGCGTTCCGCGGCGGGAGAGGACGCGGGAGAGGATACGACCGAGGCAGTGGCCGAGGAGGGAGAGGAGGTGATCGAGGAAGAGGAGGTGCCTGGAATGGCGGTAATCATCGCTCAGAGTCTCGAAACGGTGCTCACAGTCAGTACCAGTACCAAGGACAGCAGCCTCAACAACAACAACAGCCTCAACCTCAGCCACAATTCCAGCTCCCGCAAGGCCAGTTCCAGCCTTTCGGTGTCCCTCAGTTCCCTTTTCAATTCCCTCAGACATTCCAACAGCAGCAGCAGCAGCAGCAACAACAACAACCACAACAACCCGCTACGAATCTCTTTGGACAATTACCTCCAGGTGCGCACATCAATCCGGCATTTTTACCTGTCCTGCAGCAGATGCAACAGCCACAGTTTCAGCAACAAAACCCTCAATTATTCCAACAATATCAACAACTCGCCCAGCAATTCCCGCAGTTTCAACCTCAGTTCCAACCGCAGCCGCAAGCTCAACCGCAACCGCAGCATGATAATCAAGCCGCGTTTGAGCAAGTCAAGGCGCAGTTGGAGATTCTGCGGCAATTAAGCGGGAATAATAATGCGGCGCAACAACCTCCGCGGTCGCAATGAAATTTTTTTTTTGTGTCGATGTATGTTGTTTCTATGATAAATGGTGGTATCTCGGTGGGTTACTTGTGCATAAACTGGTGTTAGGGATTTGCATTCCTGATCTCGAGTCGGTCAGGCATGGATGGGGTGGTTGACAGAAAACTATACTATTGGAGTGTCTATAGCAATGATGATTCCTGCGTCTAGCAGATAATGTACACTACATGACGGTAACCACGTTGATTGCTCTCAGTCTCATTATAGAGGAATACGCCTTGAGAGTTTATGTAGTAGCAGCTTGCTTCCACGTCTTGGCTAGATTCCATAGATTTTCCACTTTGGCTTTGGCCAGTTGCTCTTTGGCGTCGGCATCGGTCTCGCAGACCCGACTGCCATGCCACTTGCGGAACGCACGCGCTTTTTCCTGGCCCTCGAAGACCAATTGGCATGTGTTGAAGCCCAGGTCCTTGAGCTCGCCATGCTCGTCTTCTGGATTGAGCCATTCCCGCGCTGTGCCGCGGTTGCTGTCCGTGGGGATGGGCGGCGCGTTTTCCGTCCAGTCGATCCGGTTCAACATCAGCTTCTTGTACTGGGTGATGGAGTGGATGCCACCCTCCACGACAACGAGGTTGAGTTTTGGATGTAGGATGCAGATCCCCGTCAGCGCCATCTGCTCGGCATTCTTGTTGATCTTGAATCGATGACGCCCGTTAGAGAGATTGTCGATGCGGTACGCGCACATCCAGATTCCTCGCTCCGCGTCTTTCTCCTGGTTGGCGGCGAGCTTTTCTCTCCGCTGTTCCTTGGTGAGCTTGCGCTCCTCGTTGGCCGCCTCGTGCTTGGCTCGTCGCTCGGCGATCTCGCGGTTCACACGTGCCTCCACGGCTGTGGGGTCCTTCACGGCCTCCTCACCCAGAACCCGCATGAGGTTCGATTTCTTGACCTTTGGCGGCGGTGGTGGCTCGAGACCCAGCCGGATCTTGGCTTGATGCTCTTTGAGTTCCGCCATACGGCGTTGCCGACGCAGCTTTGCTTGCTCTTTCGGCGTGAGATACATGGGCTTCTGTGCAGGCATCAATTTTTCTTGCGGAGGATCAATGAGAATAGGATGCTGGATGTAAATCGTGATGATGGAGTCGGGAGTATCAATTTTGAGGTTCTTCGGGTCATCAATGGCAGAATAGTCGCTGCCGTTGACGAGATTCTCGTCCCACCACTCGATAGCTGGTGGCTCCGGGACTTCAAACGCTCGCTCCACGCCCATGTCTTCATCCACGCCTGCCTGACGCGCCATGCTTGCAATACGTTTCTTCATTTCCTCCAAGTGTGCCTGTCTTCTCAGCGCCGCTGCCTGTTGGATGTATTTGCCTTTCTGATTGAAGATCAATTGTCGTGAGTGCCGCGCCTTGGGCGCCGCATGGAGATTACTATCGTAATACGGGTTCTGCTTGATTTCTTCCAGCGACGGACCAGACAAATCCAGCCCTGGCTTCTCTTTCTCGGCCTGCGAGGTAGGCACGGGCGACTCGGTGCGACGATTCGCCATCGTGGTTGCAAACCGGGGCTGCATCGCTTGCCGACCTTTTGTCCCCTTCGTGTCGATCGTATCAGATAGGAGTGCTGGATGCAGACCTACATCCAAACCACCCCGCGCTTTCTGAAGCCCTTCATCATCGTAAGCCGGCTTTTGGTAGCTCGGTGTCGAGGCGCGAGCCTGCGCGGCGGCGTTCACTTTCCCGGTGACAGCAGCCACTCTCGCCTTCAACTGCTCTAGTCGGGACATCCCAGGACTGGGCGTAGAGGCGGGCGGAGGGCTCGGGGTGGCAGTTGCCGGTGCTGCTGCTCCCCCCTTGGCAGCCTGCAGTCGGGCTCTGACAGCCTCTGCCTTTGCCCGTGCTTCTGCCACCATCTTCTCAATATCGATTTTGCCCGCGGGGGGCGTATTGCCGGCCGGCATTGGCGATCCATCGTTGGAACGCGATCGTTTCTGCGCGGTCGCGTCTTCGTTCTCCGGATGAGGTCGCTTCAGCACGTTGCCGGAGACGTCGGCCATGGTGACTGAGGCGATGGGCTCTACTCACCCGCGAGTTCCGCAGCTAACTGACAATAAGACGCAGCAGATCTCAGCTGAGGCTGTCAAATCCCGATGGCGAAGCTGGAGCGAGTCTCCGAGCGCTCAAGGTTGTCTGTTGGCAGAGCGTACCATGATTGGTGGAAGCTAAAAGCGGTGTAAGGAGGCAGAATCGGCGCCGCGAAAAAAAGTTTCGCCCACCATCACATCGCATCGGAGCAGATTGCGACAGTCTTCGCTGGACCGGAATTGCACTGTCGCATTATGCCCTGCGACGGGCAGCGCTAGAATTCACAATGTCGCTTTTTGCCCGTCCAATTTCGTCGGCGATTCGTGATGTCGCCTTCGATGTCTTCGACGAGGAAGAGATCAAGAAGATCTCTGTAAAGCGCATCCTCAACACGCCGACTTTGGATTCTTTCAATAATCCGGTCCCGGGAGGTCTCTATGATCCGGCGTTGGGTGCTTGGGGTGACCATGTGTGAGTGCTTTTCTGGAATTGTGGCTCAACTCGCCGCCGAACTGTTCTGATTGCGGGCTCGACACAGATGCACCACTTGCCGCGCAAGCTCATGGTCATGTCCCGGCCATCCTGGACATATCGAGCTGCCCATTCATGTCTACAATGTGACCTTTTTCGATCAATTGTATCGCCTGATTCGGGCACAGTGCCCTCATTGCTTTCGGCTGAGAATGGGCCGCGTCCAACTCAACGCCTACGTCTGCAAACTGCGACTCCTGCAATATGGTTTGGTCAATGATGCTGCGATGATTGATACCATCAAGACAGGATCGACTGGAGGAGACAAGGATGAGGCATCGGGAGGCGAAGATGACCCGGATGATCTGATTGAAAAGCGGACAAGGTTTGTCCGAAGCCGAATCAGGGAAGCTCAAAAGTCAGGAAAAGTGGACGCCGCTCGCGGAGGGGCAAAAGATCCCGTGGCTGCGGAAGCCCGACGAGAGTTGATTAGGGAATTCCTCAAGGACATCGTGTTTGTCAAGAAATGCGCCACTTGCAGCTAGTAGGAACCCTCTGTATTTCCTCAATTCATGCGGCGGAACTAACATTTTTTTCCTTAGTCCGGCGCCGTCCTACCGCAAAGACCGCTATTCGAAGATCTTCCGCAAAGCACTTCCCGAGAAAGCAAGGCTCGCCGTAAAAGTCGCTGGGCTAACTCCGCCAAATCCTCTCATTGTCCTGCAGCAATCGCGGCAGCTAAATAAAAAACCTACCAAACCTCCCAAACACACGGCTGCCAATGGAGTTGCAAATGATGATAGTGATGGTGCGGTTACAGAAGTACATGGAGCCGAAGAAGAAATCGCTCGAGCCAACGCCGTAGTTTCGAGTGTGGTAGAGGATCGTCCCGGCCGGGATGACGGTTCGGAGGATCGATACCTGCCGTCACCAGAGGTTTATGCCTCGATTTGCCTGTTGTTTGAGAAGGAAAGCGAGATTCTCAATTTGGTTTACAGCTCTCGTCCAGGATCCAAGGAGGTCGTGAAGCCGGAAATGTTCTTTATAAAGAACATTCTAGTACCACCAAACAAGTTCCGCCCGGCGGCTATTCAGGGCCAGAATGAAGTTATGGAAGCTCAGCAGAACTCAGCATTTACGCAGATTCTGAAGAGCTGCGACATCTTCAATCAGATCAGTAGAGAGCGACAGACTGGCGTCTCGGACTCGGCGGCAGGGGCACGAAATTATCGGGATCTTTTGCAGGCAATGGTCGCGCTTCAAGACTCTGTGAATGCTCTTATCGACAGAGATCGAGGCGCCCTTTCCGGCCCTGCCGCTGCTCAAGCTGCCAACGGCATCAAGCAGATGCTGGAAAAGAAGGAGGGTCTGTTCCGAAAGAACATGATGGGTAAGCGTGTTAACTTCGCTGCTCGGAGCGTTATTTCACCAGACCCGAATATCGAGACGAATGAAATTGGTGTTCCCTTGGTCTTCGCTCGAAAATTGACCTTCCCAGAGCCTGTGACCACAAACAACTTTTTTGAGATGAAGGCGGCCGTGATCAACGGGGACCGCTGGCCTGGCGCGAGTGCGGTAGAATCTGAGGACGGTCGGATAATAAACCTCAAGTTCAAGACTCTGGACGAGCGTATTGCCATTGCCAATCAACTTCTGGCCCCATCAAACGGCAAGATGAAGGGAAACCGCAACAAAAAGGTCCATCGTCATTTGACTACCGGTGATGTGGTTCTTATGAACCGCCAGCCAACCCTTCACAAGCCTTCATTGATGGCGCATAAGGCGCGAGTTCTCCCGAATGAAAAGACAATTCGCCTTCATTATGCCAACACGACGTCTTATAATGCCGATTTCGACGGTGATGAGATGAACCTGCATTTCCCCCAAAGTATGTCAGGGAGAAGTGAAGCTTTGATGCTTGCCAATGCCGACAACCAATATTTGGTGGCAACGTCGGGAAAGCCTCTGAGAGGTCTTATTCAAGATCACATCTCCGTCTCGACGCATTTGACAAGTCGGGACACTTTCTTCGATGAGGAAGATTACCAACAGCTGCTGTACAGCTGCTTGCGACCGGAGAATTCTCACACTGTCACGGAGAGGATTCAGCTGGTGGAGCCGGCCATCCACCGCCCAAAGCGCCTCTGGACCGGAAAGCAGGTGATCACCACCATTCTGAAGAACATTATGCCCCCCGGCCGGCAGGGTGTGACGCTTCGCGGCAAGTCGTCCATTCCCGGTGATCGATGGGGTAAAGGGAGCGAAGAAGGCGATGTAATCTTCAAGGATGGCGAGTTTATTTGCGGTATCCTAGACAAGAAGCAAATCGGTGCTACCGCCGGTGGTATCATTGATGCTGTCCATGAAATTTACGGAGCCACTGTCGCAGGAAAGTTCATAAGCATCCTTGGCCGACTTCTGACGCGCTACGAGACCATGCGTGCCTTTACTTGCGGTATCGATGACCTTCGATTGACCCCCGAAGGTGATCGTCGTCGTCGGGAGAAACTCAGCGAAGTCGCCGCCATAGGAAGGGAGGTGGCCCTCAAATACGTTACCCTTGATCAGGCTTCGGGCCCAGATGTGGATGGGGAATTGAAACGCCGTTTGGAGGAAGTCCTGCGAGACGATAACAAACAATCGGGTCTGGATAGCGTTTTCAACGCGCGAACAGCCAAGCTCACCTCTGCGGTCTCCACTGCCTGCATTCCGAGTGGTCTTGCTAAACAGTTTCCTCACAATCAAATGTCCGTGATGACGACCAGTGGTGCCAAGGGTAGTGGTGTCAACCACGCACTGATCACATGCAACTTGGGCCAGCAAGTTTTGGAGGGGCGCCGTGTGCCTGTCATGGTCAGCGGTAAAACGTTGCCTTCGTTCCGAGCTTTCGATACCAATCCTCAGGCTGGAGGATATGTTTGTGGTCGTTTCTTGACGGGTATCAAGCCCCAGGAGTATTACTTCCACACTATGGCTGGGCGTGAGGGTTTGATCGACACTGCCGTCAAAACGTCACGATCAGGATACTTGCAGCGTTGCTTGATTAAGGGAATGGAGAGCTTGAAGGCGGAGTACGATTCGTCGATCCGTGATTCCTCTGATGGATCGGTCATCCAGTTCCTCTACGGCGAGGACGGCCTCGACATCACGAAGCAGGTCCATCTTAAGGACTTCAGCTTCCTGGCGTCAAACTACGTCTCCGTCATGGCTCAAGTCAACATGACCCAGGACTTCCGGAAGCTGGAAAAGGAGGAGGTCACCAAGTGGCACAAAGAGGCGATGAAAAAGGTCCGGAAGACGGGTAAACTGGATGCGATGGATCCGGTACTCGCCCGCTACCACCCTGGTGGGCATCTTGGCAGCGTCTCTGAGAAGTTCTCTCAGGCATTGAAGAAGGTGATTATTTTCCTGCCTCTTGAATAGAATTCCAGTGCTAACGACTTGGCAGTATGAGGATGAGAATCCGGACAAGCTGTTGAAGGACAAGAAGGCGGGCATCGAGGGTCTCCTGAGCAAGAAGTCATTCGAGAGTGTGCTGCTGATGAAATACTTGAACTCGGTCATAGAACCTGGTGAAGCTGTCGGCGTCGTCGCTGGACAGTCAATAGGAGAGCCCTCTACGCAAATGACGCTGAACACCTTCCACTTGGCTGGTGTCAGTGCTCGCAACGTCACACTGGGTCTGCCTCGTCTAAAGGACATCCTCAACGCCAGCACTCACATCGCCACTCCTACCATGAAAGTGTACCTGAATGATGAGATCACCGAGGAGCAGGGCGAACGGTTTGCCAAGGGTATCAGTAAGCTGACCCTTGCCGAGGTGATCGATAAGCTACAAATCCGGGAGAGCACTACTGGGGAAGGCCAGTCCAAGTCCAAGATCTATGACATCCACATTGAATTCTTCCCTCCGGAGGAGTACACCAAGGAATACGCCATTCGAACCGAGGATATTCTCAAGGCGCTTCACACCTCGTTCGTGAACAGGTTGCACAAACTTACAACGGACGAGATCAAGAAGCGCGAGAATGAGAAGAACCTCAGTGCGTTCTCTGCAGCTCAACCAGAGATTGGCGTATCTGTTGGTACAGTCGAAGAGTACGGGGGTCCGGAGGCTGCTGATCACGAAGGTGGTGATGACGATGACGAAGAGGATGAAGATGATGCCAAGCACCGACAGAGCAGCGCCAATCGCAAGAACCAAGTCAGTTACGAAGGCCCTGATGAAGAGGATGAGGCCTACCGTCGGCGCCTGGAGGACTCGGACTCGGATGACGACGAGTCGGACGGATCCGACAGCGAGGACGAGGATATGCCCGATGCTGATGACTCAGAAACTAAACGCCCCAGCCTGGCCAAGGAAGCGAAACTGCGCGAGAACGACATCAAGGGCAAATACCGGGAGATCACCGCCTTCAAGTTCAATCCCAAGAAGGGCAACACGTGCTCCATCCGTCTGGAGTACGATATCTCCACGCCCAAGCTCCTCCTTCTCCCGCTGGTCGAGTCTGCCGCCCGCTCCGCCGTCATTCAGTCAATTCCCGGCCTGGGTCAGTGCACGTACGTCAAGGCCGACCCGGCCGCCAACGAGGGCGCCTACCTCGACATCGAAGGTGTCAACCTGCTCGCCTTCCGTGACTTCCAGGACGTCATCAAGCCGCACTCGATCCGCACCAACTCCATCTACCACATGCTGGTCTACTACGGCGTCGAGGCAGCCCGCGCATCCATCGTCCGCGAGATGTCCGAGGTCTTCGCCTCGCACTCCATTAACGTCGACTACCGCCATCTCAACCTGATCAGCGACGTGATGACTCACTCCGGCGGCTTCCGTGGCTTCACCCGCCACGGCCTCGTCAAGGACAGCACCTCACCACTTGCCAAGATGAGCTTCGAGACCACCGTGGGCTTCCTCAAGGAGGCGGTCCTCGAGCGAGATTGGGATAACCTCAACAGCCCTAGCAGTCGCATTGTGGTGGGTAAGCTCAACACGGTAGGCACGGGTTCGTTGGATGTTCTTGCTCCTGTAGCATAGATGTCTTCTTCGTCATTTTCACGCATAGCTTTTGTGGTTTTGATGTGTGCATATGAGATACATGCGTTACTGTCATGATCTTCCAGTCAATTGCGCCGGCGTTGATTGGGGCTGTATCTACTAGGGGCAAAAAAGTGTATGAATGAATAGAAACCAATATATAGTATGTTCATGAACAGAATCTCAACATGTATTCGGTTTGTTATGCCTTCCCAGATATGTCTCCCTTGCTATAATACACAGAAGAGCTGTGGTAGTATAACCGCCTAATATCGTCCAAATGCAAGAAAAATGGCTAGCCCATTGTGCTGCGAGACTTGCGGTTCTCACGCAAGCCTTATGGCGCATCTAGCATCATCAAATCTTCATCCACCATGTCATCGTCAAACTCATTCGCTCCGGCATCACCGGAAACTCCGGGCCTAGCCCCAGCCCCATTCGTTGACGTCGGCGCCGCAGAGACATCCTGCATAGCCTGATCCTCCCGCTCGCTCTTCATCTTGGCGATATACGCTTCGACGTCGCGCAAACTCCAGGTCGAGATGCCCTCCTGATCCTTGGGTTTGAACGGCTGGGCCATGGTGCGCAGAAAGCTCTTTGCGTTGGCGACAGCCATATCCGTGCTGAGATTGGTCTCGCTCTCCAGCATGGCTTGGGCGATCCATTTGGGGAGCTGGTTTCGTTTTCGCTGGAATCGACGATCCGCCATGACCATGATACCGTAGTCATCCTTGCCGCGGATGACGCGGCCGAGGCACTGTGCAGCGTGACGCATCGCGTCGAAAGACAGGAAGTCATTTTCACGGATGCCGTAGTTCTCGCGCAGAAATTCGAGTCGCGCTTTCAGAATTCGGGACTCGGTGTACTGGAAGGGCACACCGATACAGATGACTGCTCGGCCATACTGGTGGTCAAAGTCGATTCCTTCCCTGCAGAAACGCTTGGTTAGGTTTCTGTAATCGAACTGAGAGAGCGCACCTGAGAGACGTACGAAATCTTGCCACGCGCCACGGCCAGTAGAATGGCTCCGCGACCGTTACAGCACGCTGTTCGATATGTCTCCAACGCCAGTGACGTTTCCTGTGCATCTGGCGTCTCCACTAAAATCAGTTTGTACGGCCAGATTTGGTCCAGGATACCCATTGCCTGCCACATCGCCACGATGCTCTCCATGTACAGATAACTGGGGAAGAATACCACCAGACCATCGGGTGTGATGCGGGCAAATTCGAGCAACAGATTCCCATAATTTCGGACGACGCCCGGATCATTTCGGATTTGGAATGACGATGAAATTTGCGCCTGATCAGATCCCCGAGTCACAACCAAAGGCAAAAACGACCGGCGAGCCAATGACATAGTATACGACTCCTGCAAAACTGGGGTAAAATTGAGAATTTTGGGTAGCATGTCAAGAGGCGAAAGAGTTCCCGAAGTGACAATTACCGAGCTGAATCTGTCAAAGACCGGCTTGATTGCGATTGCCGCGTCCAAACAGGTAAAATGTAGGATAGGATTGGGCACAGTGGCTGTCTCTGATTCAAAAGGTTCAAGGATCAAGAGAAAGCCTTTACCATAAGTGGCACATAGTGTCGCAAACATGGCGACTTCTTGGAGTGATTGGTAATCTTCGATGTTTATCAGCTCCAGCGTCCGAACGAGCGAAGTCAAACGCTCCGCACAGAACTGTAGAGGTTTGCGTTCGATAAATGTGAGTTCCTTGAGATGAGCCAGGAATGACTGTGGTGTCTCAGATATTGTGTGCGTCACCTTCATTCTTGTCATCAGGTATTGGATGAACCGTTGTAGGAATGCAACAAAGTGCTCTGCACGGCGGATATTCCCTGGCACTGCTTCACTTAAAAGATCGTTGGGCAATACAGGGTTTGCCATGATGGCATCCTCTTCTCTTGCGGCTTCGGTCTCGCGAAGGCCCTCAATCAATTTGGCATACTCTCCCTGAAGTTTCTCCGCATCGGTGGCTTTCACCTCCTCAATTTTACGTTCGAGGTCCTTTGCTCCTCGTGAAGCTCTCCGGAGTGAGTCTTCTGTCAAGTCGATACTATGGGGCTGTTAGATTGTCCCCAGAACTCCGTAAGTAAGTGACTTACCTGAGAGACTCGATTGCCACATTATCAATGTTATGAGCCTACGACAGTGTTAGAGATGGCTCCATGGAATTGAATCCGGCAACAGACCTCATCAAAGACGACAATGCAATCCCTAGAGAGCTCCTTGGATACTCGTTCTGCGATTTTCGGATCCAGTAGGTAATGATAAGAGTAAATGATGACATTGCAGAATGGCAACTGACCGATATTAGTGCAACTTCAACAAGGAGAACCCACCTGACTTACCATTCGCCGCACTGTAAAGTATGGACATGTCACCTTCTCCTTGCAGTACCGCATCAAGCCGTCGAATGTATACACCCCTGGTGGGATTAAGTTATGAGGCTCGAGGAGTTCAAGATTCTGAGAGATCGTATATCAGCGTCAGGCCATGATGGCCATGCAAGGTCGCGAACCTCATGGTATACACAAAGCTCAACATCCTCTCCCCGCTCTTTCTTTTCTTTTACGAATGATGCAGTCAGACTACGACATCTGGCGTCGACGACTTGACCACTCTTCTCGCGTTTGACGGAGGGGTGCAAGCACAAGTTTTTTCGACTGGTAAGCCCTAATCCTCGAAATTCCTCTGTATACCCTAGTTGCGATGCGCGATATTTCATCAACATCTTCAGCTCATGAAGAGCCTTATCTATGCGTTTGTGTAAGCGGTCCGCCATTCAAGTACACGTTGGCCGCATTTACCAATTTCACTCATGGTTCGAGAGCAATAAATCAGTTTGCGAGAGTCGCCATGGTACTGTTGATACGCGATAATGAGGGACAAGAGAGTGATGGTCTTGCCTGTGCCCGAAGGCATTTCAAGAACGCAGTGGCCGCCGACATCGAGCGTCTTTTTCACATCGAACATATACTGCCATCCATCAATCGTAGTTGTCCAGCGCTCATCCAATACCACTAACCTGGACCTGCTCCGGGTAGACTCTTTCGTAGGGGAAGAGTACCGGAAGACCACTATTCAAACCATGAGACTCCAAACCAATGCGGCAAGTCGCAAACACAGGATTTCACTTACTCCACGTCGAACTTCATGGTGCTGGTATTGGAGTGACCGGGGCGACAAGCAACCCCAGTCCACTCTCCTGTCGCCAGTCAGATTCACCCAGGTGATCGGTCGTCGAAGCCACTTGGGAACAGCTGTGCCCGGGCATCAGCAAGTTCGACGAAGGCGCTGATCTCCGTCGTCTCGTCCGGTTTATTACCCGCCGTTTTCTTCCATTCGACGCGTCAAGAAAAGCTCCGTCTGCGTCGAATGAAACGCCATGTCACGTGATTTACTATTACTCAGCGATCAATATTTCCCAAAGCAGGTACCATGGAAGTCGAAAGAGCTCGCAATAAGCAGCACGCACGTGGATCTGGGACGGTATCTGCGGTGTTGATGGGTTTAGCCACTCAGTCTTTACGGGAAGTCCTATCATTCTCGGTTTTGCGTAAGAGAGCTGTTTGACGATTGTTGGACACTGATCATCTCGGTACACGTACCCCGCCGCGGAGCTATGAGCAAGAAATTCAAGCCTAAAGCGTCGAGCAGTCGTGCAGCTGCCGGTGGCTTCGGCGCGTTTGGAGGATTTTCTACGGCTTCTTCTCAGAGTTTTGCACCATCATCGCTATCATATATTGCAGAGCCTCCGGATCTATCCCAGATATCGGAACCGCTTCTGGTGGTGCCCTTTAAGAATCTCTCCAAAAAAGATGACACGACGAAAACAAAAGCCTTGGAGGATATTAAGGATCATTTAGGCCGAATAAGAGAACAAGGCGCTGAGGTTGAAGAAGGTGTGCTGGAGGCTTGGGTAAGAGCATTTCCAAGTCGTGAATAAAAAGCATGCGCTAAGATAATCACAGGCGAAGGTGTATCCTCGCGCTTCCATTGAGAATGCTCGCAGAATTCGGCAACTTGCACATATAATCCAGGGCCATTTGGCCGCCCTGGCCGGCAAGCGAATTGCTCGCCATTTACCAAACGTCATTGGCGCCTGGCTGGCAGGACTTTACGATAATGATAGAGTTGTGTCACGCACTGCGGCTGAGTCGATCTCTGATGTTTTTCCGACAGAGGAGAAGCGGAATAATCTATGGAGAGTTTTTCTTGGCCCTGTTCTGGAGTTTGCGGAAGATGTGATACTCCATCAAACCGTTAAAACTCTCAGCGACGAGAGAATAGTGAAGCCAGATGACGCCGAGGCAAAGTTTGCAAGAGTATCTGCCACGGCTATCCTGCTCCTCAACCGCATCTTGAGTATGTTGGTTCCCATAGCTGCATTAATCAGTTGACTTATTTGTGATTAGGCTTCTCCTCATCGGAGCAACTGGAAAAGCACCAGGGGCTGATAGAAACCTTGTTGAACAGCCGAAACTTGTGGGGATTTGCACACCATGAAGATCCATTCGCACGTAGGGCGGTGTACAGCCTTTTGCATTCGGTAGTCCGAGGAGGTTTGGACGTCGATTGGCAGGTGATCAGCTCGGTCATAATCGGCAAGGCCATATCGACACCTCAACTGATGTCGGCAGGAGAACTTTCAGAAACACTGCTACTAATCACGCAGACTCGGCCGCAATTCTGGACAACAGACTACACTGGAAAGACATCTGTTGTCAAAAGGCTTCAACAGTACATCAAAAAGGGCTCGCAAGGGGCGACCGAATCATTTTGGTCAAACCTTGTGGAGATCTTGAAGTTACTCCCACGAGAAATTCTTGCCAAATACGGAGGAAAAGATGAAGGCGAGAAGGATTTGAGCTATGCCCAGGCAATGACTTTGATGAATGATTTCTCGGAAGGGCTTGGCTCAAGGGATGAACCACGTCAGAATCTCACGGCTGGCTGGATCTCTTTTGTTGAGTTAGGGCTGTGGTTATCTGCTGTCTTGAAAATCGAGGAAAAGCGAGAACTCATCCGCAGCAATATCCTGCCAATCTTCGAGCAGTATGTGCTTAAGCCCCCGGAGCCTTCTCGCTATACCCTTCCTTCTCAAACGGGCAAAGACATTTGCGCGAGTGCCTTTGTCAGGATAATTGAACATGGGCACCAAGAAACCCTAAACGAGTTTTGGATACATATTACGGAGGCCTTACTCGAGGCAGTTAAATTATCACGTCCAGAACAATCAAAAGACTTTAGGTCTTCCCAAGATGAAGTTTCAGGACAGGCAACTCGTTTCTTCACCCTTCAAAAAACGGTTTTATCGAGAATGGGGGAAGGACAGCATCAGCAAGAAATTCTCAAGATGTTTCAGACTACCAATGTGCCGTTATTGGAGGGTTCATTGCAAGTCCTGCATTCTCGGAATGGCAAACCATATGCTGCGGCAGCAATGCTTGAACAAGCCATTCGCAATGTTCCTGAAGTTGTTAAAAATGCGGAAGGATTGCTGGCTACCCTCAGAGAGCTAGTTCCTGCGCTCCTGCTGAGCCCATCCAGTGAACATATCGTGTCTATCATCCTTCTCTGCCGCGGCTGGAAGGGCTTTGACACAATACTCAAAGAGTCTCTAAAAAAGATGACCGCGACAGAGTCGACTTTTCTGTCTCCAGCAGTGCTGAAACTCTTGGCAACTGTCAATATGGAAGACATTTCAGACACTTCAGATTTTATCTCCGTTGTGATGAAGCGTTTACGCAAAGCACTTGATGGAGACGAGTCTGAATGGTCTGCTGTTTTGGCGGTCTCACAGAACCCAGGTCTACCAGATGAGGTTCTCGACAACATTGTGACAGCAATCGTTGACGCGTTGTCGTCTGATTCTGTCGCGGATGCTTTGCATGGACTTTCATTGCTCCTTGATAAGAGCCCAAAGGCGTCCAAACACCTGAAGAGTGGCGTTCATGGCCCGAGACTGATCGGAAAACTCATTCATCTCTCGGAGTCAGCTGCGGACGAAATTGCTCATGAAGCCGAATCCCTCGAGCGGCGCCTCAAGGAGCTGGTCCCAAAGGACGTGAGTGCCACGTCAGATCTAGAGGTAGTAAAGCACCATCTTCTCAAGGTCGGACCAGAGTCGTTATCGTAAGTAGCCGTCCAGAAATCGGGTTGAGCCCTGCTGACCTTGAACAGCGTCGAATCATTGGTTGGCATCGCCAAGGAACTGATTCAGAACTGCAAAGAGGATGATATCCCCAAGCTCGGAAGTAGTATCCTGCCGAGTCGCGAGACTTGGACAGCGGCCTTGGAAGTTTTCTTAGCTTTGCCCCCTCGACCATCCACTGTCATTACGAGTCCTTTAGGTGGCACCGTGAGCTTGATTCAGCATCATCTCCCCGAGTCCGTTTCCAAGAATTTGGAAAATGTGGCACGAGATTCCAATAATGCGTCGGCGGCTCTTCGTTTGACAGCCTTTACCACAGAAATACTTTCTTCATCATCACCGAGCCTTCTTCTTTCGATTGGCCAAGATCACCGGGAAGGCATTTTCTATTACTTCCCGCTGGCCATTCAATTGATCGACGACGACTTAAGCATCGAGGGCTCTATCAACATAACTGGGCTGGAACTTCCAGAGGACCGAGACGAGTACCTGGGGATTGTCAACCGAGGCCGGTCCATCATCAACAGTTGGATTAACTCTAAGGGAGTGTCAGAAATGAACGGGGCTCTATCAGAAGAGTTCTTGGCTTTTTGGGACAGGACAATCAAGTCCTTGACAACAGGCACGCCGGAGAGTTACCGAGTTGGAGAGACATACGCGAAGATTATGTCCCAGACTGAATCTTCTCCTGATACCGATACACTCGTTGGGCTCACGCGAGAGATTCGCAAGATGAATGTTATGCGTGCGGCTGCCACCTTGGCTGTGTGGGGGCCTGCTATTCTCTCCAATGCAGCAGGAACGAGGCTATGCAATGAGCTTGTTGCCGAGATTACGGGAATTGATTTAGAGAAGGATCCTGTCCATGGTAAGCTATGCCTCTAATTACAGTGAGTACGTTTACTAATGAATACAGGCTTGACAAACATGACAATGCTCAATATACTTGTCCAAGGAGATCGTAGCGTGATAGGATCGATTCCAACCCAGCGGGTTGTTTTTCTTGTAAAGCGCATTCTTGAATCCCTTCAATCGGGAAGCGGACCTCTTTCTGCATTGGCTGAAGGTTTCAAAATCCTTGCAATTGCTCTGCCGTCATTGGGCGAGATATATGGTTCCCACTGGGCTGAAAGCCTTGATCTGTTGGACAAAACGTGGAAGGAGATGAAGGCTGGCGATGCCGAGTTACCTGTGTTACACGCGTCGCTCAGACTGTTCGGATTGTTAAATTCCATGGCCAATGGGGACGGAAACGACGATCTTGAGGATGCGTGGAAAGACTCTAAGGGGACCCTGTTCGAATCTCTTGTTTCGTTGCTCAGCCGTATCGGTAAGTTTGGAATTTTACTCTGTAGATATCCATTCATCCTTGTCTGACAAACTGCAGATGCAGCAAGTGAGCATTATCAGCCACGGGATATGACAGTGGATATTCTACGACGCCACTTGAACACCATTTCTGTTGAGAGCATTCCCAACGTTGAAAGTCTTTTCTCGCTTCTCGCTGTGCGGTGTTCAGCCATCCAGCGAGCGGCTTTTGAGGTTCTTCACCGGTACATACCGAAAGCCCAACAGGAGGTGTCGTTCGAGGTGGCTTTGTCAAAAACCACTGTGCATCTTCCGGACGAGCTATTATCTTTGTTGCTAGAACCGCCTCACGCAGATGCTCTTTCTGCGGCAGCAGAAGATGCCAGCGTCTGGGTCGGCCTGCGATCTTATCTGCTGAGCTGGAAGATTGTGTTTGATCATTTCACGAATTCTGTAAGAAATTTGATTTTGGGAGTGAGAATACAATACTAACCAACAGGCAGTCAGTGCCAGTGCAAGAAAATTATGCAACGGATATCAAGGAGCATGGGGCTCTGAATCCTCTTTTGGAGTTCACGTTCGACTTCCTTCAGAAAGGTGGCAAGCTCATCGATGTGTCCAAACTCCAAATCAAAACATTCGAACTCGACGAGTCCGAGTCCCCAGAAAAGGAGGTACAATGGCTACTTGTGCACCTGTATTTCTTGTCTCTCAAGCACCTTCCAGCCCTCACCAAGAGTTGGTGGCTTGATAGCAAAAAGAAAATCAAGGGCCCAGTTGAGGCATGGACGGAGAAATATGTAAGGCAGCCAGAGACGCCTGGAAATCATTCGAGTCTTGGCCGAGCTGACAAATTCAGATATCGCCATCGATCATCGAAGAGGCATTGCAAGGCGTTGTCGACTGGATTCAGACCCAAGACAAGGACGAAGAGCGCCCACTTACGGTGAAGGTGTCATGGAACACCGCAGAACTCATTGCTTCGATTGTGGTCGATGATGAGTCACCGCCTGTGGCGATAGCCGTCAATCTGCCGCGAGCGTACCCGCTGCAGCCCGCAGTTGTCGCAGGGCGCAGCCGCGTCCTTGTAGACGAGAAGAAATGGCAGAGCTGGCTCCTTGTTATCCAAGGAGTCATTATGTTCTCCCACAATCTCGTCGACGGCCTTCTTGCGTTCCGACGAAACGTGCAGGGCGCCCTCAAGGGGCAGAGCGAGTGCGCTATCTGTTACTCGGTGATTTCAACGGACATGCAGACACCGAACAAGGCCTGTGCGACCTGCAAGAATACCTTCCACTCGGTTTGCTTGTTCCGCTGGTTCAAGAGTAGTAACCAGAGCACATGTCCACTGTGCCGAAACAATTTTGTGTACGTCTAGTTATTCCGATGTCGGCATCTGATTCCGAGCGTAGGGCGGCGGGTTTTCATAGAATCGATTCATGTTCTCGATAGGTCTCGCGGTGATTGTGGATTCTTGATAGAGTTAATGTCATATTGAACTTAACGTTCACATCAGAATCAATTTACGTGATGAGTTCGCAATCCCAAGTTCAGAGGAAACAGCGCTACTTAGAATATGACAGTATCTTTCCCTCGTTCCCATGCTTTCTCACGATTCCTGACGTTCCCCCTTTGCGTGTCCGCTCCGATATATTGTCAACTTTGTGCAGATGGCGGTGAGTCGCACACCTCTTCCACGGCCTACCAGCTGTACTTGGATAGGTACCTTTATCGCTCAGTAGCCTAGTTCAGTTGCCTGCAGGTGGCTGAGCGCGCAATGCTCGTAACTCTCGTATAAGATAGGCAACTTCGTGATCCTTGAATAGGCAGACTGGTAATTTCTCAGATAAATTTGACATAACTGAGCCTCAATTTCTCCTCAAAATATTGCCAGCCCACCGGTGCGTTTAACGAAAAAAGTTCTCTCTCGTAGTTACAGAGACAACGAGAATTACAGTGCCACTCATGATACATATTTGACGGGTCAGAAACTTTACTATATATCCAGACATTCCGTTACCCTAAAGTTACCCACCTGGCCGAGTTCCGACCGTTGAACCAGAGGAAGCTACAGGGATGTTGCGCCAGGCAGCCTCAACTGCGCGAATTTTGGATTCCCCAATATCAAAATTTTAAACCGCCAAAGCAAGACAGTCAAGAAGACGAGCACAATTCATGTGTTTTCTCGTAAAATCACGCAGAAAGTTCCGGATGACCATGGTGAGGGCGGAGTTCCGTTGCATTGGAGGCGCACTGGCGCAGGATATTGATTAAGTAGGCATACCAGACTGTATGCTTTTGCTGCTAGCCAACCAGTACGCTTCAAAACTGTCGCGAGCCGTATTCCCTAAGAGGACTGCCCATATTCTGGATGTTGGTCAAGCAGTCGCGGCCAGTCTAATCTGAGACTAATCGGGTCGATCTATCTGTTGATGTACCAAATCGTAGGTGGCTCACCAGTTGGCACCATGCACCTGGCCTATGGTACCAAATAGTACGAACTCCTCGTCCCAGAAGACAGCCAATGGTCACGAGGTTCCATGTTTTTCCACAGAATTATCAGTTACCTTAGATGGGCTACTACAGTGTGCTCTCACTCCGAGTCGGAGGATGATAGGTATTCTTCTCTACTTGTAGCCAACTGCGAACATCAAGCTAAGTACGAAAACTTGCGGTGTCGGACTGAAGTCCACGTGAACAAACCCATAGCGTACGGAGAGTCCTGTATCTTCCAAATCGCTTCAAAAGAATTTCGTCAGCCTTGGAGTGGAATGGCCAGACAATCGAGGGGACAGCCAAGAGCTCCTCAACATTACACCCTTAAGCGATCTGATCGACTGCTGAGCCACCTGTCGAACTGGGGTTCGGAGCCATCATCAATGCTTAACATAAATCACATGACTTAAACCAGTCGCTTTTGAGAAAAGACCCCTGTTCTGGTTTTCCTCTCATTAACTTACTCGTAGGTGTTTGCCGGAACCAAAGTTACCCAACAGTTTTTGCGGGACCCGGCATCCAGCCCTAAAATGAGCAAACTTCCCACGAAGTTTAGCACTCATCTCGATCGAGTTTTCAATTGAATTTCAGCCAGAATGAATCAAACGAAACACTACGTCAACATGATGCGTCCAGAAGTAAATTGTTTTGAGACACTCTTTCCTGAGTTACGTTGACATACTTCTTTCCATGGCTTGGACAGGGTGCTACCGAGAAAATGCTCGCTAGGTCCAATATATGGCAAAGTCGAGTGTTCGGCCACGAAAAGAAGATACAGGTCTTTTTCTGACTCCTCTGTATCAATATAGTTTACCTATGATAAGTGACAACCAACAAGCGGGGCACCCAATTGTTTACCATGGCTTGACGTTCTCTGACTACGTAAAATGTTGCACACCGATCTGAGTTCCTGGAAATCCAAGGCCTTGGTCCGATGGAGAACGGTTCAATTACCCGCCAGGGGTAAGTAAGCATTCACTGAAGCAAACGCATATGGAGGAATGCTGCGTCAATTACCAGCAGGGCTTCGAAGTTCTCTACCATGGCGTTGACGAAGCTGCGCGTCGCAAATCTCATATTGCGAATGAACCAGCATGGTCGTGTCTGGCATAACTGTTGCCACGTTGTTTGCCGCTAATGCCCACACTCCGGACTTTCTCTCCGGTTGAGGATCATGGATAGGTGTCAAACGGTCTAGCCCTTAGCTTCGAAGCTTCGACCGGATGCCTTAAAATCTTGTACTCTGGGGCTAGCATAGGTTCATAAGCTTTTCTGAACCGTTTACAGTCTCCACTCGCAATTAGTTTCCGAGCGACTGTGAAGAACTTTAGGGTGTTCCTCTAAAAGCGGGAGGAACAATGTAGACCTGGTGCATAGACTTTGTTTTAGTCAGACATGACGCAGATATAACTTCCCATTTTGTCTCGCGACGGAATCTGTCAACTTTGTGTGAAGAGAATATGAGACCAAATGTTGATTCAGATTCGTCCTGCCAGGGTAGGCACACAAGATAACGGCACTTAGGAATTTCAATTACCTCTAAGTAAGTAGAGTTGTCTCGAGTACCGTACATGTGCGCGACCCTGAGCGGATCGTTCCTTTGATCGGGAGGATAAATAGCTTTCTTGTTGGGGCAGACGATACAAGAAAACATCGATACGCATTGGACTAACAAGACCAGTTGATGAAAGCAGACATCAGACAATGGATGCCATGAACTTTCAAAAATGGCCAATGCAACCACCTTTTTATTCGCTTCACCAGGAACCGACGACATGCAGTCCATTTTCGGCCACTGTAGGTTGCTCTCTTCTGTCAATGTTTGTCCCAGAGGCTCATCACGATTACCGACTTTAGGATGAGCACAATCCGAACCCAGCGGAACCGGAGCTAAACAATGGAAGGAAAATGGCAATCCCAAGATTACCAGAGGGATCGGAAGGTGGTCTCAGTTCTCTTGGACGATTTCACCGACGCCATGTCCGGCGAGCCTGCGAATCGTGCCGACAGCGAAAGACAAAATGTACAGGGGACAAGTCTGGCTGCAGAAACTGCCGAGAAGCTGGCATAATCTGCTGCTATACGGATGGGAAAAGAGAAAAGTCCAAGCGGTATGGCCTAGAGGGCGCAACAGACATAATGAACGCTGACATCAATGCAGCCAGCTTGCAACGTTGTCTGCCAAAGTGCAAACATACGAAGAAATCATTCGCAAGATGAGTCTGCGTTTCGGCATCTCCGACGAACAACTTATGTGCATTGTCATGACATCGGTAGGAGCCGTGAGGCCGAAGCTAGGACATATCGCTGATTGAAATGCAGGATGCAGATTGTGGTCTCGGTGGCCAATCTGATACATCGATGTTTAGTAGGGGCCGTCAACTGCTTTCTGGGGACTGTGCCCAGCGAAGATCCTCAGCCTCTCCGTCGGCTAGATCTGTTGATGAGGCCGATTGTGTCGAAGAAGACTTCAACCGAGATGAGACCGCTCGTGCAACCGGATTCGTAGGCAGCAGTTCTGAGATATCCTGGCTCCAGAAACTTCACAAAGAAGTCGATGGCAAGAACACAGAGCCGACAGCCGTTGGGCAATCGTCTCCACCGCTCACGCCCGGCAAAGACGTTGACTCGACAATAGCGTCTCTGAATTACTATGCTGACAGTCCAGACATGCAATTGCCGGATCATGTCCAGCCACATGAAATTCCCTCGCGCGACGTTGCTGATAGACTATTCAAGGCGTATTTCATGTCTGTCCACGCAACGTTTCCTATCGTTGGGATGTCGACATTCAATTCCCAATATCAGCTATTCTTCAGCAAGCCTACGGTCAAGCCAGGAAACAAGTGGCTGGCAATTCTGAATCTAATCTTCGCTATCGCTGCAGTGTACTCCCATTTGGTCCGCGCCAACTGGGAGTCATCTTCTGATGACCATGTAACTTTCTTCGCGAGAGCGAGAGTGCTCAGTATGAAGATGAAGGATCCATTGATGGACCACCCAGATCTGCAGCAACTTCAGATCGAAGGGCTTACTGGATTCTACCTCTTGGCCACGGGGCAGATCAACAGGTATTTTTCGAAGCCGGATGTCCTCTATCATGGCAAAAATGAATAATACTGACCTGAAGGCCACATGGCAGAGCATGGAAGGTTTTCGGTAATGCTGTCCGTGATGCAGTCGCGCTCGGACTTCATTTGAGGAATGTCGGCGATTCGATTACCGACACCTCAAAGGAGATACGGTATCGTGTATGGTGGGCATTGTACACGCTGGAACATCTCCTGAGCATCATGACTGGCCGGCCATCGTGTATCGTGGATAACGCATGCTCGACGCCGGTGCCAATACCGTTTGACGAGAGCGATTTCAATAGGAAAGATGCATCTGAAATGTTGAGTGACACCTCTCGCAAGAGCCTGTGGCTGCACGATTGGACCTCTCCCTCTTCATCACACATGCCTAGTCCAGCCCAATGTGACGACTCCGCGACTGAAACCGGAAACCCTAATGCCGAGCCTGGTGCGAGTTCCAATTGGTTGAAGAATGTTCCCACGAGCATGTCGCTGTACTTTTCTCAACTGGCGGCGTTGTCCTCGATATCCAAGAGAGCCATCATGAAGCTTTACAGTGCCGAAATCGTCCATGCACCATGGCCAAGTCTTGAGTTCACTATCCGAGGTCTCTTATCCGATACGGACGCCTGGCTTGCGAACATTCCTGAAGCCTACGACTTCAGCACCCACACGCAATCTGCTGGCTTTCCATCTGCGCAGAAGCTTGGTCTTGCGATGCTATTCTACAGCACTCGAGTTGCGATCACCCGCCCATGCCTCTGTCGGCTGGAACGCAACTGCCAGAGTGATGACATCTACGAGTTCTGCAGCAAGACGGCCGCCGAGTGCGTGGAGGCCGCCACACAGCTTCTCAATCTCCTGCCGGACAGCGTGGATCCTATCGCCCTCTATCGACTGTCTCCCTGGTGGTGCGTGCTCCATTACCTGATGCAGGCTACCTCGGTCCTGCTGCTCGAACTCTCGTTCCGAGCCGAGCATGTGCCCGAGAAGGGGGCGGAGGTCTCGCGGACGGTCAAAAAAGCGATCCAGTGGCTTTACGAGCTGTCCAAGTTCGATTCCTCCGCCCAGAGAGCCTGGCACCTGTGTGACGAGTTTCTGCGTCGGTTGGCGCCTCAGGTCGGAATCGACATTAGCGATCTCCCCGGTGAGGAACCCTCTCTGGATCCTCCTTCTGTCGATTTTATATCCTCGCTGCACACATCTTTTCTCGAGCAATCGATTGCAAACCCGACGATTCCTTTCATGGACCTGGACCCGATGGATCTGCTCGATGAGAACCAACCTACGTCCAGCTTGCGTGGGAGGTCTAGCCCTCTTGACGAATCATTCCCTTACGATCCCGTGGCAGGTCAGCTGACGGGATCGTTCTTCCCTTTGCCAACAGCCACCAATAATGATCCTGATCTCGACCTTGGAGGCATGTATGAAGAACATGAATACTGAGCCGCATGCTGATCGAATCCATTACGTTCTGGATTCGTGTACGAAGCACATGTCAAGAAAAGTGGATATTTTGCGTTTATATTTCGGGTTCCTCTTCTCTATTTCCATTGCACTTTTTCTTGATGCACAGACGGACAAGACATGTATTATGCCGCAGATGATGTTGATACGATAGCTAGCTGTTAGATTCATAGACTAGAGAAAGACGAATAGATAGCAATCATACTTTCGGTTGATATTCTTAATCATCTATCCTCGGTTACGTACGTGACAATAAGCAATTTAGTAAATTAGCCCTAACTCTCCTAGCACCTGACCACGGGTAGACTCGCCTCAACCACAAGGTTCGCAAACCCTAATTAGGGCTCTGCGTGCATACTCGAGTTAGTCAATCTACACAAATTTAGTAAAGAAGAGCGAGATCTTCCGGACCATTAACTAGAGTTGAGTAATACTCTATTCCGGCCATTGATGAAGCTACCAACTGGGCAATTGACAAAAATGAGAGAGAACCGTAGCTAGCGATTCGACCTAGAGTTGCCAGGATAAAAATAGACGTCAGAATTAAAAGACCTTGACGTATTGCATTGAGTCTATATACACCTATGGCACGAACAAATCATGCTAAATGTTTGACGTCGACAAACATCTGTGCCTCTCGATGCATCAGGTACATTCAAATCAGATCAATCGCCTATTCCAGTATAGATATCTAAGCACCCCAGATCCTCTTCTTAGCCGTAAACAAAAACCACGCTTCTCTTTCAATGGGAAGCGGTCTAGCCACCTTGACCAATGTCGTCGTCGATGATGATGATGATAATGATGTTGATGATGATGACGACGATGGCGACAGCAGCGGCGTGACTTTCCCCATTGCCCCTCGCTTCTTCTCAGCCAGTGGACGCTGATTACCATTAGATTCAACCAGTCGTGGGTGTTGATCTGTTATTGACGACGACGATGATGATGAAGTCTGTCGCACATATATATTCATAATGTTGGACCCATGTATCTCGACGATCTCGGCTCTGATCAGCCCACGGTTTGACCAGGAGTTTGGATTTTGTTTGAACCTGGGAATACCATGCGCGTTGGTCGTCGACGTCGTCGTCGTCCCCATGGGCGGCCTTTTCCATGCCGACGGGTCGCTCAACCCAACCACACCACGAACATGGCTGACAAAGCGGTCCACGCAGTCTAGAACGGGGAGGAGTTGCCGTCTGATCCCGCAGCCGGTGTGACTTGGGTCGAGTTGGTAATCGGGGATTTGACGGAGAGAGGCTATAATGGAAAGAATGTCTGTTGTTGCTCCTCTGTTTGGTGTTGATTGTACTGGTTCTTCGTCGTCCTCCTCTTCATTGATGTTGATGTTGCGGATGCTGTGACAATCTCCGTCAACGTCAAAGTCTGGATCTATGAGTGTCGATCCAAGAAAGATTGTCTTGCTGCGTAGAGAAAAAAACCTGATCATCTCCCCGAGGTGAAAGGAGTCGCAGGCTCGTGAATTGCTGTAGCCCAGACGGCATTGTATTGGGCGTTGTCTTGATGAACCCGCGGCATGCCCATGCGGAGGATATTCATCCTTCCTTTCCTCCTCCTCCAATGCTCCGTATGCGCGCAGAAAGTGAGCTTGGATATCCGTTATTGTATTCAGAATAAACTGACGTCTGCGGTACAATTCCTCTTCCCAGAGTTAGCAGACGGTGCCTCGTGTAGCTGAGGAACGGGAGGTCAGACTCTAACCTTCAATTCCATTTGGGAGATATGACCATCGCCGGCTAGTTATATCTCGGACTCCGGCTCCATCTACCCAAGCCGCAGAGCCTAGGAGGACCAGGGTGTGCGTAAGGACACGGAAAATGGTATTCTCATCCAGGCACATGGCTATATAGATGATCTGCCGGATGCGTTCTTCACCCAATTTTAACAATGGTGGAGAAAATACTGTAAGGGAAGTCTTGCCCTTTACAGTCGGTACATATTTCGCTCGTTTGAGCGTGTCAATGACAATCTGCGTAGAACTGAACGTGTCTGAGATATCAAGCAACATGGCAATTACAGACACGGGCTGTTCCCTGACTTCCACCACAAGCCGGGACTGCCGGTCATCGTCCGCCAAGGACCCAAAGCAAAGTATCTTGAGAAACAACTCCAAAGCATCTATTCTATTCTTTCCGCTGAAAGTGCAGATATTGAGGCTAAAGATTGGGAGATCGTCCATCAACGACTGTTCGCTTGGGCCGCCATTTGGCTCATCGGTGATATCTGCGTCGGATGGAGTCGCTCGACGCTTTCTTCCGCCAAATCGCGCCCCCTCAGCAAACTTTGTGGGATCAAGCATAGCAGCGAAAAACGGGCTGTTACGCACGAGGTTGCCACTGGGGACTTGCCAACGATACGTTGTCATCGAATCGGCTGGAGCCGAATCAACGTACTCGAGCACCACATCCCCATCGCGCGCCAGAATCCTGTAAATGATTTTGGATCCATTTGCGGCGACACTCAGTTCCTTTGAGTGCCCTCGAACGGATTTTGGCAAATCTTTTTGTGGCGACTTTAGATCGGTAGGAACACCAGAAGACTGAGGTGCTGCTGGTAACGGGGGATACTCTGCATCCATTTTCGTCCTCTACCTTTAGGAACAGATCAAACAGGCTTCCCATGAGCGTGTATGTGCGTGATTCGAGTCTCCCTTCTGTCTTAGATCAACTCACGCAAGTGCTGCCTCTGAAGAGTCGGAATCGACTGCATCAACGCAGTTCGCCATGGCTGACCGATGTTGACAGTGCGGTCAGATATCCCAGAATAACCGGTGCGGACTGACACCTTGGTCGTGGAAGAACGGAGTGCTTACCGCAAGTTGGCTACGATGCAGTCGCCAAGGTCAGCCATTCACAAGGCCAAATCGCTGGATGGATCGGCTCGAAGTGAGCTATTCCACAATCGGTCAAGCTCTGCTTACTCAGAACCTAAAATCAAACATGATTGGCTGGTCTGTAAACTTGTCACGTTAAGGAATCTAAATCTAACTTTAATAGGAAGGTATTTGCGTAATTCTCGAACCAGACATTCTATGAAGCGTGCGAAAAGTGCCTCAAGCAAAAGGCATTCCAGGTATGAGTTCGGAGGCATAACGTCCACTCGAACTGGGTATAAGAAAATGCCATAAGCTGTCGTGATACGTCATGCAATATCTCAGTCCAACGTTGCTTTGAAACCCTGATATGCCTGTTCGATATCGAATGCCAGTTCTCGAGCCTGCTCCTCACTTAACTCCTCCGTTGCTCGCATCTGATTCAGAATAATAAGCCACTGGATAATTTTGCTGCGGTTCTCAAAGTCCCGCTCAGTCACCTTGTTGACTGATTGAATGACTTCGGACAGCAACGGATGCAGCGCATCCTTTGATACCATGTTCAGCTTCAGGGCATCCAGGAAAGTGATGAAATTCTCTGTTGCTGCCAGGATCAAGGCACCACGTGCTCCGGTTGATGGAGCTGCACCTGCGCCCCCGGGGGCATTGCTGGGAGTGTGAGTGCCGTGCGATGCTTGCTCAACAGTTGCCGGGAGCCCGACTCTTAATCGCTCGGTAGCTCGAGGGCATTCTAACTGCAACGAGGTTAGCAAGAAGAAATGGCGATACCGCCAATTAGCAACACACCCCCCATGTTCGTTTGAACGTTTCAAGATCAACAAACTCCTGCGCAACGGTTTCATCATTCAGCGTCGATTTGTATTGTTTCAACAGCCGAGAGCAGGTCTCGGTGTACTCCGCTTCTGAAACCGCATCTCGGATGTACGCCTTCTCTAGCCCATCGAGAGTGACTATGATGCTGTATATCTCGGCCAGCGTCTCATAGAGGTCCCGCTCCGCGGGGCTCGATGCGAGCTTCACTTCCTGCTCATCGGTCAGCGGAGAACCATTAACAGCGCTTGGCAGTCACTAATGACCTCATCGAGATTTATCGACGCTGACAGGGAGGGATTTGGCGTATAACTGTACGGCGTAGGCGCATAGGATAATGGCCGTTGGGGATACATGTTCATCGATGCTTCCGTTGGAGCAGTGGAATCGATTGATTCATGTGATTGGGCGGGGAGGTTGGCCAAATGGCCAACCTTACTAAGCTCAAGTCGGGTGGTCCGTGCACCTTCACGGTTTTTTTCAAGAGTAAATTTGGATGCGCGCAGAAATTCTTGAAACTTGGAATCTGTACGCAATAAACCAGATTTTCTTCATTGTTCTTTTAGAAACCTGCAGCTGGAAGTGCTGCAGGATAACCCGCCGCTACAATGGCTGGGAAAGTGAAGAAGTCGACCAAGAAATTCGAAAAGAAGCATCTCCATGATGTGCTGGAGAAGCGCAAGAAAATCGCCAAAATCAAACAGCGACAGCAATTGATCGAGAAGAAGAAGGCTAAAAATGCCGAGCGACGGGAAAAAGAGGCGGCAGAGAAGGCCGACCCTAAAGAGGAGGCGAGAGAAAAGGCCTTTGCTGAAATGAGCGTCGACGACTTCTTTGCCGGCGGGTTCGAACTCCCAGAACAACCGAGCGCGAAGGGAAAGAAGGTACAGAAGAAAGAAGTTCCTCCGAAGACGGGAAAGCGAAAGCGCAGCGAAGAATCCGAGGATGAGGTTTCGGAATCAGAGCGCGGAGGTTCCCGCAGCGGTAGCGGCAGCGATAGCGAAGACTCGGATGCCAGCAGCGTGGGCGATTTTGACGAACACAAGGGACAACTAGAGGCTTTGAAGGAGAAAGATCCCGAGTTCTACAAGTATCTCCAGGAAAACGATGCGGAATTGCTTGAATTCGGCGACCACGGCGACTTGGCGGAAGTGGACGAACTTAGCGAAGGTGAAGAGGACGGACCGGCGAAGAAGAAGAAAAAGCAGTCCAAGGATGAAGATGAAGGGGAAGCAGAGACTCTCACAATCGCAATGATCAAGAAATGGCAGAAGTCAATGGAGGAGCAACATTCAATCAGAGCGATGCGGCAAATTGTGTTGGCCTTCCGCGCCGCCGCGTACTTGAATGACGCAGACACTCAGGCCAGCAAGTACTCCATTTCCGACTCCAATGTCTACCACCAGGTGCTGGTTACAGCTCTGGAGCACGTGCCGAAAGTCCTGGGCCACCATCTCCCCGTCAAAGAGACGGCTAGCGGCAAGGTTCGAGTATCGATGGATTCGAAGAAATTCAAGACTCTGTCGCCTTTGATCAAGTCTCATACGACATCGGTTCACCATCTCCTGACAAACCTGTCCGATGCATCTACGCTCAAGTTGACTCTTTCGTCGATCGAGCTGATGCTGCCTTATCTCCTGCAATTCCGAAAGTTGTTGAAGGTCCTTGTCCGGACCGTGGTCGACATTTGGTCAGACTTTGCGAACTCGGAGGCCACTCGTATCACGGCATTCCTTGTCCTGCGACGTTTGGTGGTAATCGGCGATGCTGGCATCCGCGAGGCTGTCCTTAAGACGACGTATGAGGGCATTGTGAAGGGCTCGCGCACCACCACCGTCCATACGCTCCCCGGCATCAACCTCATGAAGAATTCGGCCGTGGAGCTTTGGGGGATCGACCAGAATGTGTCCTACACGACCGGATTTACTTTGATTCGGCAACTTGCCATTCACCTTCGCCAGACCATCACGCACACTACGAAAGAATCCTACAAAGCCATCTACAACTGGCAATATGTGCACTCCTTGGACTTTTGGTCACGGGTTTTGTCGCAACACTGCGACGCTTTGGTGGAGGCCAAGGCCGGGAAGCAATCGGCCCTGCGGCCGCTCATCTACCCGGTGGTCCAGGTTACCCTGGGAGCGACGCGGCTCATTCCTGCACCGCAGTATTTCCCTCTTCGCTTCCAACTCACCCGCGCCCTGCTCCGGCTGTCTCGGGCAACAGGCACCTACATTCCTCTAGCCCCCATACTCCTCGAGGTGCTAAACTCCCCCGAGATGCGGAAGCCTCCTAAGTCCAGCACGCTCAAGGCGTTAGACTTCAACACGTCCATCCGCGCTCCCAAGTCATACCTGCGGACGCGCGTGTATCAGGAGGGCCTGGGAGAGCAGGTTGCGGAGCTCCTCTCCGAATTTTTCGTGCTATGGACCAAAAATATCGCCTTCCCTGAACTCTCTCTCCCCGTCGTGGTCATGCTGAAACGATGGCTCAAGGGAGTCAGCTCGAGGACCAGCGGAAATAAGAACGCCAAAGTCAACCAGATGATTGTCGTCCTCGTGCAGAAGATCGAGTTGAATTCTCGGTGGATTGAGGAACGGCGGTCCAAGGTGAACTTTGCTCCAAAAGATCGGGCCGAAGTGGATAACTTCCTGAAGGACGTCGACTGGGAAACAACACCGCTCGGCGCCTTTGTCAAGACGCAGCGGAAACAACGCGAGGAACGGGCGAAGCTGGTTGAGCAGAGTCGCAAGGAGGACGAGAGGAGGCGGGCCAAGGGTGAGGAGGACGAGGAGGAGGAAGAGGCAGTTTTGTCGGATATGTCAGATGATGACAAGGTCAATGGGGTAGCTTCTAGTGAAGACGAAAATGAGGACGAAGACGAGGGAGACTCGGATGACGATGGGAGTGAAGAGGAAGAGGAGGAGGAAGAAGAAGAAGAGGAAGAAGATGACGAGTGATTGAACTTGTGTGTGCAGACTGATGATCATGCCTACATAATAGAGGATCTAAAATGAATTGTCGCTGTCTCTTTTCGGTGTTTTGATATTCATGAGCGAGAGTATGGTGCTTCGACAAGTCTGCAGAACTGCACCAAGAATCTCTGTACAGTATGAATCGATCAATACAGAATTCCTTTCCCAATTCGGTATCATATTGCGAGCCGCGAGCTTATCAAAGAAAAAAAAAGCTCCCTGCATGGACCACCGACTTCAGAAAGTTGCATGCGCTATCTACATATAAGCTTTGGCAGAACCACCACCTGAGAACCTGCAGAGTCACGCGTTTGACCGCGATATTGGCTCTTACCGCTAAGTTCGCTGTAAGAGGCAAGGACGAAGGTATTTGGAGCCGAACAGCATAAAACCCTTGCCCAATTGGGCAGTAGGGTTGCGTATCTCACGTGATGTCCTTAACGAAAGTCAGCCGTGCGTAAAGTCCGATTCGCCGGTGCACCTGTTACTAGAGCCGGTGATCTGCCGAGGCACCAATGGCGGACAAGCAACTAAGAAACTCCGCAACGTCATCAGTAGCGAAAGAAGTTTAAACGCTCCATTCGGTCAATGCAATGGCAGTACCGTCACGATACGAGTTATGCACTTTGGAGCGAATGGGGGATCGGAGGAATTCACTTACCGAAGAGCTGAGTGCACTCAGTGCAGTGATTTAATAGATTGATTCCTGTAGCTGAAGGGACTTGGGCTGTGCTTTGTTGGACCCAGCTCGCTCGACTCGGCGGATTTAATGGACTTAATTGCCTCAGAAGTCCCGTAGGATTTGGAATTTGATTGCTGGTGCATTAATGTTCATCTGATGCGACTTTCTGTTTTGCTGTTTCTTTGCACTTCGGAGCCAGTAGAACAGCCTCCAGGTGCATGAGTTCAGTTTTGGCCAGTTTTTGCTGATTGGGCGTCTTCGTTTCACAACTTCACGGTAACCATGCCGACAGAAGGCGAGAAGGGCGCCGCCATCTACAACCCGTTCGTTCTGCGAATTTATGACTTGTGCGTCCTCGGCTTCTCCAACTCGTACGCGTGGGGCTGCCCGACCAAGTCCGTTCTGAAGCCGTTTTATCGCCAACACCTGGGCCGTCGGCATCTCGACATCGGCGTCGGCACGGGTTACTTCCTGCAGGACATCCCCAAGGACATCGACCTGACGCTGATCGATCTCAACCCAAATGCGCTAGAAACCGCGCGGCGGCGCTCCGGACGAGAGTCCGTGAAGTGCATTCAGCATGACGTTACGCAACCGCTTCCTGAGGACCAGCTGCACTCGGAGCAGTTTGATTCTATTGCGCTTTTTTACCTGTTCCACTGCGTTCCTGGCGGCTCGCAAAAAGTACAACTCCTGCGACGGCTGAAGCCGTACCTCGCGGAGGGAGGTGTGGTGTACGGCGCAACGGTTCTCGGTCAGGGTGTCCAGCACAACTTCATCGGCCGACTGCTTCTCGCACTTTACAACCGCAAAGGAATCTTCTCCAATTGGGACGATAGTCAAGAGATGTTCGAAAATGAGCTGCGCCAGCATTTCGACAAGGTCGAAACAAAGCTAGTTGAGAGGGTATTATTGTTTTCGGCGTCGGGACCGAAGAAGACATAGAAGTCGGAACGCATGTTGAATGTTCATGAATAGATCAGACCATGACATTGTACCTATATGTGCTTTTAGTGGTTACGCTAACCATTGACATTTCAACCATGATCCAGCAAAAAAAATGCGGGGAATCCCCGACCACAATGACGTACCGTATTACCTAATCAAGATAGTTAATATGTGCCTTGATGGGAACTTCGGATGTGCTATTTCACAGACTAGAACACTGACAGGGATGCTGCTTTGTTGATGCCCCTGTCTGTTCCGAGGAACTCACAATGACGGTGCATTGAAGATGGTGACACCATCATTGCAGAGGCAGGCCAAGGCTTGCCTCCGGCTGGCCAGTCCCTCTCTCCAGTTGACTCGACGACCAAAACCGGGCTGTGACCGGATAGCTTCATTCAACCGATGCCAAAGCACCTGTTCTGCCGCGGCCGCCGATACGAGCCTATCATCGCCGGTCTACACACCGCCGCCATCATCAGACACGACCCCGCAACTCGTCTCGCGCCGGGAACGCATCAAGTCCGCGAAGCCCTTCTCGGAGTTCTTGACAGACAGCTTCCGCCGACAACATGACTATCTCCGCATCAGCGTTACTGAGCGATGCAACTTGCGCTGTCTGTACTGTATGCCGGAAGAGGGCGTGCAGCTCTCTCCGCCGGCTCATAACCTGACAACGCCGGAGATCATTTATCTTTCGTCGCTCTTTGTCGCGCAGGGCGTCACCAAGATCCGACTGACAGGTGGCGAACCCACCGTGCGCAAAGATATTGTCCCGCTGATGCAAGCTATTGGGGACCTGCGCCGGGACGGGCTGCGGGAGCTCTGTCTGACGACCAACGGGATCACGCTGCACCGGCATCTTGAAGCTATGGTTGACGCGGGCTTGACCGGGGTCAATCTGAGTCTGGACACGCTAGATCCGTTTCAATTTCAGATCATGACCCGGAGAAAGGGGTTTGACGCGGTGATGAAGACGATCGACCGGATCCTTGAGCTGAATGCGCGGCGCGGCACGGGTATCAAGCTCAAGATCAACTGCGTCGTGATGCGTGGGCTGAACGACCGGGAGATAGTGCAGTTTGTAGAACTGACCAGGGATAAACCGATCGAGGTGCGGTTTATCGAGTACATGCCCTTTGAGGGCAATAAATGGAGTCAGGGCAAGATGGTGCCCTACCGGGAGATGCTCGCCAGGATCCGCGAGGCATATCCCGCGCTGGAAAAGGTTCCGGACCACAAAAATGACACAAGCAAAACATACCAAGTTCCCGGCTTTGCAGGCAAGGTCGGGTTCATCACGAGCATGACGCATGATTTCTGCAGCACATGCAATCGCTTGCGGATCACAGCGGACGGGAACCTTAAAGTGTGTCTGCACGGGAACGCAGAGGTGTCTCTCCGGGATATCATCCGCAGAGAAAACGATGGCAAACCAATCGATGAGGAAGCCATGCGCGCGTTGAACCTGCTCGAGTCAGGCCGTCGCGCCGCCCGTATCTACGAGGAAGGGGACGATGCCATCGGCGAACGGGAGCAGGAACTCCTCAACGTCATCGGCATGGCCGTCAAGCGCAAGAAGGCCAAGCACGCTGGAATTGGCGAGCTGGAGAAGATGAAGAATCGGCCGATGATCTTAATTGGTGGGTAGATTGCATACACCCAGCTGTACGGATTACCTATCATGAGGTTCTACGATGACTATTCATGTGTACCTAGGATTCATGATGCAAGGATTATGAACATAGACTGACAACGGGGGTTTTCTGTTCGTAGACGGTCGTTCAGTAACCCCTTCTAGACTCCGTACAACGGTGCCAGTGCATCTTCTCGCGCCATCCTGGACAAATGGCTTTATGCAATCCCGCCGGGCATGTAGCACCAGATCCAAACCCCCCACATCAACAGGCGCCGATGCCGAGGAACGCCAAAAACCACCCTCCCACGAATCCTTCCCGCACCTAACACCCACCGGCGAGGTGCACATGACTTCCATCTCACACAAGCCCATCACAACGCGCAGTGCGACCGCGATGGGTGTTATCCGGTTTACCAACCCTGAAACCCACCGGTTGCTCCAAGCTGGTGAGATCCAGAAGGGCGATGTCTTCAGCGCGGCGCGTATTGCGGGAATCATGGCCGCGAAGCGCACCGCCGATGTGGTACCGTTATGTCATCCCGGTATTGGGGTTACTGGGGTTGAAGTTGATATCCAACTACACCCACCAGAGAGGGAAGGGGTGGAAGGGGCCAAGGGAGAGGTAGAACATGATACGGGTAGTGGAAACAATGGACATGTCGAGGTCCGGGCCACGGTGACATGCGTTGGCCGGACAGGGGTCGAGATGGAGGCTATGACGGCGGTAATGGGTGCGTCGTTGACCGTGTATGATATGTGCAAGGCGGTTGACAAGGGGATGGTTATTGGAGAGGTCAAGTTGTTGGAAAAGCTTGGAGGAAAGAGTGGGCATTGGCGTCGGGAGTCCAAGAAACAGGGATGAGCTGTTGATAGACCTGACAACGCTGCCAACGTCCTCGTACATTCCCCTTACCTACTCCGTACTATTTCCTCTGTTTGGATCTATGTGTGTTAATCATCCTAAACTAAGATGCCGTCACGTGGTGACCTCTACAACAAGGCCACGAAATTCATGGATTTGGAGGACGGGAGCGAAACCGGGGAATCTTCGGAAAGGAGTGAAAAAATTTTCACTTCAAAATGACTGTATGTACAATGTTGTGTGAGTTGAGAGAAAGTGTGCTACAACTAGAGCAGTGGGCAAGGTCCTCTGAGCGCGCGTGCTACACGTGCGTAGGGAATACCCGATGCACTACCCGATGCCAACGATGTATCGGCTGCCGTTCCACCTGCCCGGACGCGCTTTTACCTGGACGGGCCCGTTGTCGGGGAGGACATTTGTATACCAGAGCCTTTTCGCGCGGCTGCGGAGCCATGACCTCATTGTGATCTGCGTGGTGTCAACCGGGGTCGCAGCGCAGCTCTTGCTGGGCGGGCAGACATCGCATTCGCGCTTCAAAATCCCTGTGCCCACGATGGAGGACTCCATGTGCCACGTTCCCCCCAATTCCTACACGGCCGAGCTCCTCCGCAAGGCGGACATGCTCATCTGGGACAAGGTCTCGATGCAGCATCGCTACTGCTTTGAGGCCGTCGATCGCACGCTGCGGTACATCCGCCAGGCCGACGAGCTCTTTGGCGGTTTGCCGGCAGCGCCGGGTGGGGACTGGGCGCGGACTCTGCCCGTCGCGAGGAACGGGCTCCAGCGCCGACATATACAGCGCGTCCCTGCAAGCCTCGCCTGTATGGAGGTCTCTCAAGAAGTTGAGCTTGACGAAGAACATGCAGGCGGGTGAATGGCTGACAAGGTGGTGGAGACACCCGATACTGTTATGGATGTGTGAAGCCACGGATACCGGGTGCTATTGCTACGCTTCAGTTGCCAAGGATGATATCTTTTGACTCATGATGGCACACTGTTTCTGCAGGTACGTTCCCCTGGCCTGAGGACCACAGGAACGGCGACGGAGCCTTGCTTTCCATCAGGTAACTAGTGCATGAGTGACATATTCCGCCAAAGACGCCTTAGAGAAAGCAGGAATCTCGAGACCAGAGACTAAAGTAGAGATTTCAGTTCTATAGATGGAACAGTAGCAGCTACATGGCGTTTCTACGTCGGTTTTGGGAGAGCATGGGGCAAGGTGAAGAGGAAAAAAGAGAGATCAACTCCCTAACCATTCGAGACCATGGGGAATCGCTCTGGGCACAACTAGCTAACCCTAAACCCTACCCTATGAATTCGGCCCTAAACGGGGCACGCTTTACCATTGAAAAGCAGTCTTTAGGTAACCCTAGTGCCAAGAGTTGGGAGTCCAAAGGTGTCATTTGTCGGTGGTCCAAGTTATTGCATTTGATTGCCAGCGTTGTGACGCGGTCTCTTCTTGGTAGATACATGGCAAATGATGCCTGGAAGTCCAGCCATCACGACTTGGAGCGAGCTTCACTGTGTTTGGATTCCGATTGTACTAATAATAACGAGGCAGACCATGGCACTGCGGCTTCTCTGTCTTCACGGATCAAACGGATAGTACCTCTGGCACAGCCACTACTGCAGACGCCAAACACTTTGCAACTCGGAGATAATCTACTCAATATGCCGGCAGTGGCAGGAAACGCATCAATGACATGGCTGCTTGTCAATATACGTGAGGCAACAACAAATTTCAGTGTGTCCAGGAGCTTTCTGAGCAGCCTCGGCACCCAAATTCGACGGGCAAAAGCCGGTGTTTCAGGCCCGAAACGGGCTTGCAGTGAAGGAAGAGGACAATGATCAGGACGGAGCTAAGGAGAGTGCCCAGGCTCGGGCTTGAACTGTGACAGCGGCTCAACTGATTTGGTGCCGAAAGACGCCGGGGTTTGCTGCTTGGTTCAAAAAGAGTATTTCTAAGACGGGCACAGACATCCTGTTGATTCCTGTACAGGATTGGGGCTGAGTGATCGTGCTATATGGAGCTAAACAACCGGGACATGTATCCAAGGATAATTTGGAATTGTGACTCGAGTTGCCAGTCATCCCCGTTATTGTTGTATGGCTCCGCGTGGAATACCGCTGGCCAAATCGATGAACTGGTATGCTCCTGCTCACAAGGGAGATTACCCATATGAAGACTGCATCCGGAAGGGGATGCCGAGAATATCTACGTTGAAACATCTCATGTAAAATCGCCAACGCTCATGGGAAACTCGAGATCTATTTACATAGAAGCATCAATCTTCACTATTATCAGAACCAACGCTGACAAAGCCACATTGCTAGCCCCTAAACTCCTCCAGCTTCCTCTTCTGCCTGCCTAAATCATCAAAATTCTCCGGACTCAACCACCCTTCAAACGCCTTCTCCAACCGCTCCCACTCACAATCCAGCACCGCAAACCATGCAGTATCACGATTGCAGCCCTTAATGATCATATGCTGCCGAAAGACACTTTCAAAGCTAAAGCCGAATCTCCGCGCGGCCCTCTTGGACGCTTCGTTCAGATTATCACACTTCCACTCCACGCGACGGTAGCCCAAATCCCGAAACGCGTGGCGCAGCAGCAGATACACCGCTTCTGTGGCCGCGGTGGTGCGCTGGATGGCGGGCGTGAATAGGACGTTGCCGATCTCTATGGTGCGGTGCTTGGGGACAATGTTTAGGTAGCCTAGGTAGCCGACCACGTCGTATTGGTCTTGGTCTTGGTCTTGGTTTTCTTGTTGGCCCTTTGTGCGGACGAGCGCCGCCCAGAGGCAGCAGCCACTGCTCGGATTGGCAAAGTCGTTTAGATAGGAACGTAGTTGGTCGACTGTGGTGGCCGGCTCATGGTGCATGTAGTCCCAGATCCAGGCGTTTTCTGGCCCACTTGCATGCGGGAAAAGCCTGTCTGCGTGGGAGGCATTGAGGGGTTCTAGTGTCACTGTTCGGCCTTTGAGGATCACTGGAGAGGGTCGTGGAGCTGGGGTGGGATTTTGGACGGGTGGTCCGCGGGGACGAGAGGCCATTTTTTTTTTTTTCCTTTCGCTATTTTGTTAGGTATTCGGTTTATGCTTCGTGGGTGATCAAGGTAATTGTTGCAATTGGATTCACGCTGCAGCAGGTGTAAGTTCGACATAATGCTGGTAAGAGTACGGCATCTAACATAATGTGACTCATCCTTGTAGGTTTGGGGCACAGAATCCTAACTACAACCTCGGATCTGATTTGCCAGTTGATAGCGTAGTCGTTATCGGACGGGGTGCCGATATGACAGCAACACCAAGTCTCCAGAGGTCCTCTTTTCTAGGTCATCGAAGCGCCCATCAAATACCGAACAATCTGGTAATCTTGGCGTAGGCGCGAGAAGACTAGACTCAGTCAATGTACCTCTCTTCGAATAAAACAGCCTCACCCCCCTTAGGCATTTCGAGACCAGCTTGTACTCATAAAATCCAAATCCACAATGCATGTCGGAGATAATAGCCCAGGTAGTTGCTAGGCCAGCGACCTCCAAATCTTAGGGTGGCTGATCTTTCCAGCCTTTAACCATGTTGCGCCAATGATGGCACGCGGAGTTTAAAAGGTCAAGTCAATCTTGACGGAGAGTCGGTATGGCAGTCTTAACCTCTTTTTACTTTTCCCACCGAATACTACTTAGATTTACCATCGATGCGTTGAGGTTTGGTGAATTTTGTTATTTTGGTTCGAGGCCGTTTGGATTGTAAAAGGTGGGATAGCTGCTCTCCAAGTAATGGGTGGCTACTTCTTCATGAGCTGGTAGAGATGTTGCAGTGCATCGAGGGGGCATTGCAGCTGGTGCGCAGCTGGTCTGGGAAACTGGAAGTTCGAATAATGGAGTAGCTGTGAATCTGTTTCTTTTCATGTGTGCCCAGAGGATGTGATGCTGAATCGACAACTCTCAAGAACCCTTACTTACTGAAAAGATCGCCCTGTAGCACATGAAATGCGGCATTGCTGGTGCAGGGACAGCATGGACGGAACTGCTTTGACCACCGACAACTATTCTTAGATCATAGGGCAAAATGGGTGGAATATCCAGGTTACATTTGATGGGATGTGAAAGACCTCACCGTCAATGACACTGTCGTATAGAAAGGCTGATTCTTAAGCCCCCGGTATCGCCACGCTGGGCGCAAAGAATGTACAACGAGCCATCTTCAGACTCCAAACATACAACAACTAATGGCGGAGCACAAGCAACGACGACATGAAGATATCGTCTTAACTCACGGCTATGCTCCGAGGTTGATGCCACCGATCGAGCTAGACCCGCAGACGCAGGTTGTTGATGATCAGCAAGATCTGACGCAGCCCAAAATTGAGTCGGCAAATGTTGCCGGCCGTCTGACAAAAAAAAACGGTATGCAAGTGTGTAGAGCAACAATTGACGAGACCTCGGACAAAAGCCCTCCATCGGCTCCGTGTATCAGATCGGAACATGAACCTTGAATATCAACGAATGGACAACCTGTATGGGGCACCTCGTCATCTCCGTTGGGCCCATAGTTTGAACTTCCGACACGGTTCTTCACAGAGGCATTGGATATCAGACAAGCCACGCCCAGCCAAGGTGGCGGTGCGCCAACATCTGAGCACATCGCTCAGCCATAGGTGAGGCACCATTGGATCGGCCATTGGAGATCCTCTTGGCCGCAAGTACGGAGAACAGTGTGGTTCTCCGAACTCTGGGACTGCAAAGTTTGATCCGCCATACCGCCCTACGACCCTCTCGACGACCTTCGGCGGGCCCTGAGAAAAATTGGGGACCTTGGCCATCGAATTCCTCTCGCCCCAATCAATATGTTCTGCTTGGGAAGCGGCCGGACTAAATGCCGCCGAGCGATCCAAAAATGCGCTGCATGAAGAGTGGCATCGGCACTGCGTAGAGTAAATAATAGTCGATGCACGAAGTGCCGAGTGACCAGGCACTTTGACAGCACAATCACGGCCCGACGGGAATGGCGGAATGCTGCGAAGCGACAACAGAAAAAGCCAAGCTTGCCAAGGTGCCCAACCCCAGCTGAATCGGAGGCCCGAACCCTGAGCCCTAGATCGGAAGACCGATCTGGACAAGACGGCCTATTCCAGATCGGGATAGGCGTCGGTCACCATGCTGTCTTGGGAAGTAGACGTAAATGCCATATCCAGCTTAGCGTCATGGAAGGATCGTCTCGGAATGCGGAAAAACCATCAGATCAACGTTGCGGCCACAGTGTCCACTTGTTGAGAGCAGATCTCCCTCCTGGGGAGATAGCAAAGGCACAGTAGGACGGCCCGATGAAGAACCGGCCATAGGATGGCCAATTGGCCGTACTATATGTCAGCATTGCCTCGCAGGAAATTGGAAGCCAACAAGGTTGAATTTAACTGTGTTGCCTGGAGCTGGTGAAGGCGGAGAAGGGAACACGCAATCGGCCCCATGCTATTTCTGGAAGTTGACTAGCGGCCTTGGCACAGAGTCTTGGCGCTCTGAGCCCCACTTGTGCTGACTAAGACCCGTCCGGCGCAAATCTGTAACCAATCCTCCGACAAGCCGAGCGCCTCTTAACCGCGAGCTTCCGCTGAGACACCCCCCTGACGCTGCTGGATCGACCTGTTCCCTTCCCCTACGAGTTGTTCTTTTGCCTCTCTTTCAACAATTTCGAGACTCTCCATCTCTGTTCTACGACCTTGGCGTCTATCACCTTTTCGATCATCTTCCCCTCCGTCCCATCCGATTATCATCCCTCCTACCGCGTGTCGATTGTCCAACCTGATCATCCCGCTCGTCGAGTAAACATTGTCTGCCTCCTCCTCCCTTGTCATGGCCTCGGCAGGCGAACTTCATTCCAATGCGTTGCCGTTGACGCCGGGGCTCTCAAACCTCAATGGGGTCCCCTACGAGCCCGATCTGGAGTCCTTCCTCAACCTCGACCAACTGACACCCTCCGAACCCACCAAGTCGAACCCTTCCATCTCCTCGCAACCGTCGAGGAGCGTATCGGATTCCGGCAGCAGTGAATCGTCCTATGCCTCGACCCAATCCCAGTCGACCCCGTTCTCGGGTCCCAGCCATCAGTATGGGGACCATCAGCAACAGACGGGCCTGCCGCCCGGTGCGGTTGCACATGGCATGGTGTTCAATGACTCCCTGAACAACTTTGGTGCGGGCAACCAGGCTTATTCTTTGGGGAGTGACATGTTCCCGTCGATGGTGGGGTTCAAGCAGGAAGAATCGCCGATCGACTTTGGTTCGGTCCCGACCAAGAACTCGTCCGACATGGATGCCGAGCCGGACGGTGCAAGCGGCCTGTCCGGCTTCTACTTCCCGTCGGATGGGAATAAATTGCAGTTCGTGGACCCCACGGCGTTGGGCGGCCAGGATGTGTCGCCAGTTCCGCCGACCCACATCGGGCGAGTCTATCCCGGAGTGCACCAACAGGCGGCCATGGCTCGGGCTGCGGCACAAAGGCAGGCCGAAATGATGCGTCAAGCCCAACGGCACCAGCAGGAGCAGGCCCGCCAGGCCGTTCCCCCACCGCAGTCGACGCAGCCGACAACTCGATCTGGTCGCAACGTTGATCCTGTCGTCGAGGAGAAGATTTCGCGCATTCTACAGCAAATGAGGGCGAACAACAGAAACACGACTACAACAGCCAACGGAAACAACAATACGAACGGCTCCAACAACAACAATAACAATACGAACAACACCAATAACCAGAGTGGCACCACGAAGCAGGAGGGCTCTGGTCCGTCTCGTCCCGTGATATCCTTGCCTCAACCGACAAAAAAACAAAAAGACGAGAGTGAAATGGATGAAGACGAGCGGCTATTGGCTAGTGAAGAAGGAAAGAAGCTGAGCAGCAAGGAGCGGCGTCAACTGCGCAACAAGGTGTCCGCACGCGCGTTCCGATCGCGCAGGAAAGGTTTGTGTTTCCGCTGGAATGCTCAGTTTAATGGATGCGCTGACCCCGGTAACCAGAATACATCGCCCAATTGGAGAACGAAGTGGCGAACAAGACGAACGAGGTGAACGACTTGCGCATGCAGAATCAGGCTCTAATGGAGGAGAATTCTCGCCTGACTGATCTTACTCGCATGCTTCTCTCGTCTCCGCACTTCTCCAGCTTCCTGAATGATATGGCTGCCAAGGCGCAGCAACAGCAGGAGCAGCAACAACAGCAGCAACAACAGCCTCAGCCGATTGCCCCGTCCACCTCGCAACCCATGGTGCAGCCTGCAATGCAGTCTAACCCTCCTGTCAAGGACGCCAACACACAGTCGCAAAACACACAGGAGCTCCAGATCCCGCCCCAGCAGCATTTCCAAGTCGGGATGGTCATGGTGCCGGAGCAAGGCATCAACATGCGCGAGATCCCGGGTTGGAACTCCGGCCTGGATATGAGCTTCATGAATACACCAGTATTCGCACTCTTGGATGTGCCGCAGGGTCCAGCAGTCGACACGGAAGCATTGTCTGGCAAGGCGTCCCATGCCATGGAGCCTTTGCCAAGCTCGGGGAACTTTAAATCTGACGTTCCTTGCCTCGAGCGACCTCCTGTCGCCGAGCCGACCAAGACCATGCAGTGTGGGACAGTGAGTCCCAGTGTCGAGGTCGATGAGTCAGATCCTTCCTTCGCACTCTTTGCCGACGAAGTGCCTGCGGTGGAACGGCCCAGTGCTCCATGTGAGACGTTTGGAGGGATCAAGCCAGAAAAGGCATTTTCGCATTACCACTTGATCGTGGAAGGCGAGTCAGCAGAAGTTGATGCAGCAATACTGAGGCGTCGGTTTGAATTGCTATGTGCCAGCATGGAGGATGCTTTTGAACGGGTATCGAGGCTAACATCACATCTGGGTTAAACAACTATGCTTTTTCGGCGTTGGGATTGGGTTGGTTTTGTATATATATTGGATACATTGGGAACGGAGGATAGCTGGAATTGTATCTTGTCTCGCATAGCAGTCTGGAATTCATATTCTACAGACAATATAATATCATCCAGTTCCTACATCAGTCTCAGCAACTCGACAGTTCATGGTCGCCATTAATACATGCCATACACAGCCGTTACGGTATTTACGGTAGGAGGTACTTTACTAGACCAGAGATGGATTAGCGAAATCGGAACAACGCGCGGAAGTTGATCTCATCTATACCGAAAAAGGTTAGTGCAATACGAACCGGTGAACCGACGTTTCGATCTTTTTCAAAAAGAAAATTACTATCATCCGCAAACCGACCTCAGATTCAGGGCAGACGCCAGATTCTCACTTAGTCTTGACGAATCGATCTCGCAAATAGGCAAGAAAGAGGCTATTCCCAGTGATGCTTGCGGTAATTACGTGAATTCCTTGGGAATTCTCATAAAACCGTCACATTGGCTTCCTTGCGCAAATCTGGGCGGCTGCTTTCAACAGCCACCCACGGGATATTTTTACCCCGGTCCGCTGCGACTTGGACCTGGCCGTTCAGTCCGGCCGCTCTCTCCCGTCAGCATCGCACGCTGTCCAAGCCGGCGAAACACTCTGTCCAGACCGGCTCTGAGTTTCTCCACCCGCCGCTGTCGCAGACGCAGGCCGCGCTTCCAGGCCTGCAGGTATTTCAGGCGCCGCAGAATAACCACCCGAAGCTCTGTGCGCGCTACCTCCTCGTCGATCGAAATCGCTACGCTCCTCCCCTTCCCGAAAGCCCGCCGGCCCCGGTGGGTGCGAAGCCAATGAAGTTCTACTTTCAGATCCTGTGCACGCCGACGGCCGATACTCCTGGCACAACCTTCATTCTTGACACGACAAATAAGCGGTATCTATTCGGCCATGCTGCGGAGGGTACCCAGAGGACATTCGCGGAGCTTGGAACGAAGTTCTCAAGTCTCCAGGAGCTGTTCATAACGGGACCCACCGGCTGGCATAATGCAGGTGGACTGCTGGGGGTCATCTTGACCGTGGCGGATGCGCATATCAGCGCGACATCTGCCCAGGAATTGGCTATGGAGGAGAAAAGGATGCGCCGGTTGCGTCATCTCAGTACTTTGCCGAACAAGGAAGAGGCTGAAGCTGAGCTCGCCAGGCTGGAGGCTGAGATGGACAAGAAGACCACGCCGACTATCGAGATGAACATTCATGGAGGAAGAAATATTACGCATTTGGTTGCGACCGCACGGAAGTTCATCTTCAGGAAGGGACTTCCGCTGCGGACCAAGGAATATACATCGAATGACCGTCCTACCGGAGGAGATAGGGATCCTTTCGAACAACCTTCGTGGTCGGATGGAAACATCAAAGTGTGGGCGATGCCGCTGAAACCTACGGGCGGCTCCGCGACCACGTCGGGAACAGCAAGTCCGAGGAAACGTAGTTTGGATGAATTCGAGGAACGCAGTGAGTCGGGTACTGTCTCTGATCAGTTCGCCAGAGATCAGTCGTTGCGACATGCTGTTGTCTCGGATATGTTCAACTCCAGCTGGTCGTTGGACGCGCTCGTGGAGACTCCACTCTCAAAAGTCCAGTTGCCCGCCACAATCTTCGTTCGCAATCCTGAAACGAAAGATTTGGAGCGTTATCGTGGCCCGCTGCCTGGAGGTAACGAGCCGGTACCGGATATCAATGTCCTTGTCCGCACTCCTTGGCCTGGCGCGACGGTCAACAAACTGCCGCCGACGCGCCCGTCAACAGAGTCCATGTGCTATGTCGTGCGGAGCCATGACACCAGAGGGAAGTTCGATGCAAAGAAGGCCAAGGAATTGAAAGTTCCGCCTGGCCCCGACTATAGCCGCCTCACCAATGGATTCAGCGTTGTGGCCGAGGATGGCAAGACCGTTACTCCTGAGATGGTTCTTGGACCTCCTCGGCTTGGCAGAGGATTTGCCTTCATGGACATCCCCACTGTGGCCTACCTTGATGATCTACTGTCGCGCCCGGAGTGGAAGTCGCCTTCAGTAACGTCGGGCTTGTCCGTCTTCGTCTGGATCTTGGGGCCTGGTGTCGGGCAAGATCCCCGGTTCCGTGAGTTTGTCACACGCATGTCCCATTGCAAGCATATTGTGTCGGGCACCGACTACTGTCCCAACTACCTTGCAATGAAGAGTGCAGCCGGATCGATCACGCGCTTGGCACGCCTCAACAGCAATAATTTCATTATCCCAGTTCACGACAACGTAACGCTGCCGCAAAGCGGGGTGACTTCTGACTCCAGCTCTGCAAATTCCCAGGACTTGCTGATGGGTGGCATGTTGGAACCTGCTCGGCGTGGTTTGATCATCAACATTCAGCCTGACTTCAGCATTGAGGAAAAGGCTGTCGTGCCACTCTTCGATCCCAGGGAGCCTCTGCGCTCAGGACTCCCCGTTGCTGTTGAGCAAAGAATGGAGGTGATCAAACATCGAATGAAGAAACCAGCATTCCAGGATTGGCTCAAAAAGCTGCAGGCGAATCTTCCTGGAGCGGAGGCGGAGATCTTCACACTGGGGACGGGGTCATCCACGCCGTCCAAGTATCGAAATGTGTCTGCAACTCTGGTCCACGTGCCCGGTCATGGATATTACCTGCTTGACTGTGGAGAAAACACCATTGGCCAGCTACGGCGATGCTTCCCGCCGGAGGAGTTGCGGGAAGTCTTGAGAAATCTTCGCATGATCTGGATTAGCCACATGCATGCGGACCACCATCTGGGGACTGCATCGGTCATCAAGGCCTGGTATCAAGAAAATTATCCTGGACATCGTCCGGATTATAATACCATTGAGCACGACATTGACAAGATTTTGAGAGAGAAGCGCCTGGTGATCATGGCTGAACCGACGATGATTGACTGGCTCGAGGAATATGCTGGCGTGGAAGACTATGGATTCTCAAAGCTGCTCCCCTTGGCGACCTACGTTTCGCAGGATTCGAAAAACGGGGCTGGTCCCCAGACTACCTTTGTTTACCGTCACTGCCGAGCGGACGGAACGTACCCAGACTCTCATCTTCCCGGATCGCGTCCGCAAACGTCCCAAATCCGCTTCAATGAATTCTCGAGTCGCTCAGTGCTCTTACGGTCCGCGACTGGGCTGGAGGACGCTCGCTGCGTGCTCGTGAACCATTGCCGAGGTGCAATGGCAGTTACGCTTGCATGGTCGGACGGCTTCAAATTGTCCTACTCGGGCGACTGCCGGCCATCCGCCAAATTCGCGGAGATTGGCAAAGGTTCGACGGTCCTGATCCACGAGGCTACTTTCCAGAATAGCATGAGAGGCTCCGCCCTTGCGAAGCGGCATTGCACTGTGGATGAAGCGCTGGAGGTCGGCCGACGCATGAATGCACAGATGGTGCTCCTGACGCATTTCAGCCAGCGGTACCAGAAGACGGCCATTTTCCATGACAGAGGCGATCCCCGGCGCAAGGGCCAGGACGCTGCCTCGGTGACCCCTAGTGCCGCTACCCCAGACATCGATCCGGACAATCAAACGAACCCCGGCGATGACATTGAGCTGCCCACGCGGCCGCGGTCGCCCGTGTCCAAAACGCCAGCTCCAAACAACATGCCGCATGTCATCGCGTTCGATTACATGCGCCTCAAGGTCAAGGACTTCCCCGTCGCGCAGGCCTTCTCTCCCGCTTGCGAGAAGCTTCTTGACCGCCTGGAGCGCGCCGCTGCCGAGGAAGAGGCTGGCCTCAAGCTGCAGCGTCAGGCCCAGGAAGCTGCCAATGCGCAGAAGAAGAACAAGGGTAAAAAGAAGGGCAAGACGGAAGAACGGGTTGCCGCAGCGCAGGAGGCGCTTGCGCAGGCTCCGCAGAAGCAGGGCCATTCTGCTTGGAGTGCGAGCGAATCAGAGAGTGGATGGGAGATCACCGATGATGAGTCTGGGAAGATGAAGGCTCAAGGGAGTGCGTGATTGATACCTACAGTATACTGTATGCATTTGCTGTCTTGATGAGGTGCATTGGGACATGGGTGTTTGCATAGACCGGGCGTATATTGCCTGACCTCTAATTGTACAATATACTCCAACTCTATCTTTTCGGTATATCACCTTGGCATCAGTTAGAATTCCACCATGCTACTACGTAGTACGTACAAGCACACTTCGGCCATTGAACAGGTAGACTGCGAGGCTGCGGACTCTTGACCGGCATACCCTACCCCTAACCAAGATAGGATTAGCGGGGTTCCTTTATCTCTCACCGCCTGCCCAAGCTATCAACCTTCCTCGTGTTTTTGTCAGAAAATACGGTCAACGAGCTTGGCTGATGTAGCTGTCTGAGAACCTCACCGTGCAATTTATTTCTTTGAATTTTCATTGTACAGTTACTTTGAGATTACGACCAAACTCGGCGGCTATTAAATCCAGTTTATTTGTTGCGTCATGTCATCGCTCAATTTCCGAGAACCCTACTCCAAAGAGGAGCTGGAGCGCCTGTATCCAAAGGAGCTCAAGCTCCAGCTGGTTCAAGTGGTGAGTCATAGTAAATCAACTCTCCATGCCCATGGCACGAAATGCTAAAAATTGATTTCAAGTTTCTACGTCATGGTATTCTTCCTTGATCGCGATATCTTGCGGTCGACGCATTGACAATGGGTTGATTACTCCAAGGTGAACGAACGCCGGTGTCTGCTCGGTTCCAAAATGTAGTATTTATTGACATAACCGATCCATGCCCAAGGTTGCGAGAATGATTGCTAATGGGGCTATAAAACTAGACCGGCCTTCCCACATGTAAATTACGATCCTATGTTGAGAAAAGCTCTCCCGGTAGACGCTGACCTGTGTGCTCAGACTGGCCGTACTGTGCTGTCGCACGCCGCATGGCATCCATGGTGGCTACGAGTGAAGATATTTCCAAATGGGACACGTTGCAATGGCGCAGGAGAATCGAGACCTTTGGCCATGACGATGAAGCCGTTGCGACCACTGGTCCGGCTGGAGAAGTCGACAAGATCTGGTAGGCTCCTTAAAGTTCTACGACCTCGCTGGACTAGGGGTTAATTCTCTGTAGTCAATTCGGCGAATTGACCGATAAAGGGCGAGAGACTACGTTCCGTCTCGGTCAGCGCCTACGGCATCTCTACGTCGATCAACTCGGTTTCCTTCCCAAAATCAGATCGAATGCGGAGGATATGTATCTCCGGTCCAGCCCCATCCCGCGGGCACTCGAGTCGATGCAACAGGTCTTCTTGGGAATGTACCCTGCATCTGCTCGCACCGCTGATTTCATCCCTCCAACGATCGTTGTTCGCTCGCCGGCTGATGAGACGGTATTCCCCAACGATGCTAATTGTCGACGCTTCCGTCAATTGTCGAGAGCGTTTGCCAATCGTGCGGCTGAAAGATGTTAGCACTTTTTCTTCATGCCCCTTTGTACTAGATGGAGTTGCTAAATCATGATCGTTTTAGGGAACAACACGGAAGATATGGAGTACCTGAACAAGCTTTGGTCCAAGTGGATGCCGGAGAACAAGCGTGTAGCTGTCGACTCGCATCCTCGTCTGTCTGGAATCATGGACACGATCAACGCGACTCTTGCGCACGGACCGGCCACCAAGCTTCCTTCGGAGTTTTATGATAAGAAGGCGCGCGAGATTGTCGAAAAGATAGCTGTGGACGAGTGGTACGGCGGGTACAAGGAGAATTCTGAATACCGACGACTCGGCATCGGCCCTCTGCTGGGCGATGTCGTCGACCGCATGGTTAGCGCTGCCGTGGAGAACGGCTGGCGCAGCGACGTCGTGTCATCCAAGCCTGGTAGTGGAGTTCCTATCAAGTTCGCCATGAGCGGGTGCCATGATACTACCCTGGCTGCCATTCTTGCCAGTCTGGGCGCCTACAACGAGAAGTGGCCGCCGTTCACCTCCTCCGTTGCCATTGAACTCTTCTCGCGAGCCGACGAGCCACAACCTTCCTCCGCTCCTTCCAATACCACCTCGAGCACATCGACATCTGGAATCCTCTCTTTCTTCAAGGGATCAAAAGCTGCGCCGGAGAAGTCTTCTTCCTCAAGCACAGCGCGCGTCCCCCTCTCCGAGCTCGACGAATCCGCCAAGCAAAAACTCCGCCAACACTACGTCCGCATCCGCTACAATGACGAACCCGTTCGCATTCCCGGTTGCGCCGCCAAGCCGGAGAACCATCTTCCCGGAGATGAGTCTTTTTGCACGCTCGAGGCGTTCAAGGCCATCGTTGACAAGTTCACGCCGAAGCAGTGGAAGGCGGAATGTCTGCAGAACCTGGACGAGGGTTTGTTTGGGAAGAATGACGAGCACAAGTCCATTGCGGGCTACTAAAAAGACTAAAAGATTGACGGCCTGGTTCTGTTTTCCTCTGTATTGTCAATAGACACTGCATGCATGGTAGACGATGGGATTCTCCACTAGATTTCGGATATCCCTTCGACGTGATGAGGATTCTGACTGTACTTGAGCTAACACACTGTTGACCGATCTCTTATACGTTTTCAATCAACTGGCGTAATTAGTACCTTACTTCCTAACTCGAACTGCCTTGAGTCCTGCCACGGTTCAACATTGTTCATCAAACTGGCAGGAGAATTTTCAGATTCAATACTGATTACCCTTCAGCCGATACTAATTGACGACTCATCCACTCTCCTCCATTGGAAGGAAAGGCCTTGCATCCGGAAGGCCCGGAACGAAGTTGGGATTGAAAAACCAGAGCTGGACGCCCTCTTCGCTAGACACACCAAACACCTCATGATCGCCGAAAAAGAGAGACCATGCAGGGATTGCTTGTACCTTTGGTCCGAAGCGTCTTAGTCTCTGCATTGGGTGGCAGACACTAATCTCTCTGGCATGCATTTAATACCATTGCCGTTCAATGGTGTCGTTTTCGACGTTGAATATTTCGAGCTGTCGGGGAAATCTGTCCCAGCTATAGACAATGTCGGTGGTAGGAAAGGCGTGAAGCGGTTTAACTTGTATTATTGCAGCCCCAGGGGACGTAGCTGTTGAGCCGAACACTGAACTTGTCGATGGAGTAGTCGTACACGAGATCAAGCCCGGTATATCCTCTGTAGGGGTCAACATAAGACAATTTTCTCAGTGTCTTGTGGCCATAGGTGCTATTCACCAATGGGAAGGGAACATTGAGAGCTTGAACTAGAGTTTTATGAAGCAACTTTCACGGGAGCGGCGCACTTCAACAATGCAATATTCCGCCAATTCATCCACTCTCCTCAATTGGGAGGAAAGACTCGGCATCTGGAATGTCGGGAGTGAAGTTGGGATTGAAAAACCAAAGCTGGATGCCATCTTCATTGGCCACGCCAAAGACCTCATGGTCGCCGAAGAGCGGCAGGGGCGTCTCTGAGAACGGGGTGCGTAACAACCATTTGCGAATATTGACCTCTCCCGCATGCATTTGATACCACTGCTCTTTTATGGTACCGTTCTCGAGGTCATGAATCTGGACCGGGCTGAGGTAACTGTTGCAGATGTAGGCAATGCGCGGGCAGAGAATAGCGGCAGAAAACAGAGGTGCAACATGCCGGGAGTATAGCGTCCCATCGAACACTTAACTTGTCAATGGAGAAGTCATAAAAGAGATCTATTTCAGCATATCCTTCGTATGGTTCATAATAGGCCAGAGTTCTCATCGTCCTGTGGCAATGTGTGTAACTGATCCAATCTGATGGTTTGAACCTGGATGATTCGAGTAACTCTCTGTCCGGATAGCGGCCCAACAAGGATAGGTGAAATCCCTTCTTGTCGAGAAGCTGCCCAGTCAAAGACCACTTGGTTTGCTGCACCTCTGGCGGACAGGTGTCCCAGTTGATCTCAAATGCCACCAGAATGCCCTCATCCACGTCCAGGTGCCACAAGTACAGATCCAAGAAGCTGTTTATTTTTCGAAAACTATTCGAGCTCAAATCCCAGATGTAGACAGGATAACGTGGCATCGAGTCAAAGGAGACTATGACCACTTTGTCATTCTCGATGGAAATATGATGGTCCAAAGAAGGAAGCTCTCTTTCGTATTGACGTGGTGTGTGCGTATCCCACGCGATCAGATATCTGCCGATGAGACTGTGAGATGGATGCGGCCGATAAGCTCAAAGCAGGTGTTGTGTTCGCATACCTCCCCGCAATAATAACAGCATAACGATCGGACACACGCAGATCCCAGTGATCATTCACCAATCTTTCGCTTCCAGTCCAAATCAATTTCTCTCCGGACTCGAGATTCAGCAACTCTACTTCGCGAGCATTCTTCATCCGATAACACAGTCGCCGCGAGCGGTACGAAATTGTTTCAGGCATGCTCGGCGTCACTGGCCATGGGAGAAACAACTTTTTGACGGGCTCTCCATACAGCAAACCGTGTTGCCATCGGAAATAGGTCATTTCCTCAGCGGCAGATACATCTGAACCATCTATATTCAGGAACTCCAGTGTCCGGCGCAAGACAGCCATGATAATTTCGCCAGACGAGAAAATGGACTGCCATTTCTTTGAAACCTAGGGTGACCCCGGTCAGTAGAGCGACGTATCAGGCCGTCATGCCGATTGAATGCAGAAGAAAAAGCAACACACACCATCTGGCTCCGGACAATGTCTTCCGGTTTTAGATATTCGACGACTTCGAGCAGGAGCTCGAAAGGCAAAGAGCCGACGATATCAGCCGGGTTCTCCCGGCGTTCCATCATTCTCGCGCTCCCTTAGACGGATCTACAGATGTGCGAAGTTCGGCTCGCAATTGTCGCGTCTTCCGACTGGATCGGGAATCTGTTTTTGCCATATGCGTCCTGGCGAACGCGAGAAGCCCGAAGATTAAATACTTCAGTTTCACTAGTTCTGAATTTTCGAACATGTCCGTCAGTACAGAAGCTGCGGGGCTAAGAACCGGTCGAATGCAAGCCGGAGAATTGTGCCAGTCTAGCCACAGTTATCAGAATATGTCACCACGTTACTCCACGACCTTGAAACACATTATCCTGTAGCGGAAGAAGCCATTTTCATTTCCAAAGCAACAGATTTGGTATTTAGCTATTCATGTGCTAACAGAATGAGCATATACTCTTCTTTCTGATCAAGTTTGCGCTCAGAATCGCATCTATGCTCTCTGTCACTATGGAAGCTACTGGAAACGAAATCACTGACGGCCAATCCTTAGGGCTGAGCAAGTTGAACGTCGCCAATACACATTCTGAACGCAATTGGATATTTACTTCCAAAACAGCTAAATAACGATTTAGGCGATGGCGATGATCAAAGAAAAACTATACCGAGTGACAAGGACAGCGTTCGACTCGAAAAATGCAGAGTAAAGCTGTTTGTGATGCTTGACATAAAGGTGGTGACATCCAATTTTCCTGAAAACGTGCCAAAACTGAAACAGTTTTGCATACGATCGTTCAACTCCATTGATGTGTTCATGATTGCGCAGCTTGTTCCTGCACCAATTGACTTGGTTGGGGTGTATCTATCCACCAAAGCTGGAGATGCGTCTGGTCCCGGAATCATTCAATAGATCGGCCAAACTTAATACTTATCTCGGATGGAATAGAAACTGCGACTACTTATTTAAAACAGAAAAATTATCCCGTCTGGTTAAAATCGTCAAAGCGATTCCATTTTGAAGCTGGGGACTCGATCGACGGTTGATGGATAGTCGCAGATACGGCCATGACTTGGGAACTTTGCTGGGAGGGGCTAGCAATTTCCTGTCCAAATCTTTTTCCTCCCTTCAGCGCCGTCGGAAATAGTGAGAAGCTAGACAAGTTCTTGTTGACCAAATTGAACGCGGAGTAAGCCTTTCAAAGAGCTCTGTGCCACCAATTCATATACCCTCCTCCAGTTGAAGGAAAGGGCTCGGCATCTGGAATATCCGGAATGAAGCTGGGATTGAAGAACCAGAGACGGATGCCGTCTTTACTAGCCATGCCAAAGACTTCACTGTCGCCGAAGAAGAGTCGAGCTGGGGGATCTCGGGCTTCCGCCCTGAGGGAGCACAACCTGCTGTTGATACCCTCTTGGTTCCACCGCCGTTCTCTAATGTCTTTTTTGGCGTTGACGATTTCAAGCTTCCCAGGGTAGTTGGACCAGCTATAGACAATGTCGGGGGTTAGAAAAAAATTATAGATCATCGGAATGCGGCTATTCAACCGGACACTGAACTTGTCAATGGAGAAGTCGTACAGGAGGCCAAGTTGGGTAGGTCCCCGGTATGGATCAGAATAAGATAGATACCTCAATGTCTTGTGGCCAAAGGGGAGAATATCCCAACCAAATTGCAGAAGACTTCCATTTTCAAATAGGATCTCTCTGCTTACACGGCCACTCAACAGAGGTAGATGGAAATGCCTCTTTTCAAGCAGCCTTCCGGTCAATTCCCACTTGGTCTGCTGTACCTTCGGTGGATCGGCGTCCCAGTCGATCTCGAATGCCACCAGAATGTTCTCATCCGCGTTCAAATGCCACAACCACAAATCAGGGGACATGGCTATTTTTTGGAAATGATCCGAGCTCAGATCCCAAATGTAGATGGATCTTGGCATATATGGATCGTATGCTTCGTCCACCATGAATACCTTGTCCTTTTCAATGAAAATCTCACTCATGGAAACCGGAATCTGTCTTGCGTGTCGCTGTGAAGCCTTTGTATCCCGCACGATTAGATTTCTGTGGTCGAAACTGTTAGATGCGGTCGACGATATGAAAGAAAGTATCATTGATAGCATACCTTCCCGTGATGATAACAATATACTGATCGGACATTAGCAGCCCCCAGTGCTTGTCTGCGAATTCTTCGTCCACTGTCCAGATCGATTTCTCTCCCGTCTCAAGATTCAAGGTTTCAACTCCGACACCAGACTCAGCTCGATAGCAGAGCCGTCGCGACCGGTACGCAATGTCATCAAGCCTTCTTGCTGATTCTGACCAAGGGAGAAACATCTTCTTCACAGGTCGGCCTTTTTGCAGACGATAGTGCCATTCTATATAGGTTATCGCCTCGGAGGCAGATACTTCTGCATTCTCCATGTTCAGGAACGCCAGTGTTTTGTGGAGAACAGCCCTGGACGAGAATATCCGTCGCCATCGTTTCGAGACCTAGAATTCCCCCGATCAATAGATTGCTATGACAGACTAACGTGAAGGAGCCGGTAATACGCACTTTCAGATTTCGGGCAATATCTGCTGGCCTTAGGTATTCGGTGATTTCGAGTACGAGCTCAATGGGCAAAGACCCGACAATATCATAGGTTTCTTGAAACAAATTTGCTCTTCGTCTTTGTTTCTCCATTTTCCTTGAAACGGATCTGAAGTGGTGTGAAGTTGGGACTGCAATTATCGCATCGCTCCGACTCGACCGAGGTTTGCTTTCCGCATAATAAAATACGGAGGGCCAAGAGAATCGAGCATTCGCTTGCTATGAATTTCCAAAACGTGTCCTTATATATGCAGGAACTGCGTGACTAATTGATTAATTCACTAATGCGATTGAGTATTAGCTGCTACGAAGAATCGAAAATGGACTTACTACAAGGATAGGAGTGGATGTTCTGCGGCTAAAACACAGGCTATGTGTCGAGTTTGGCGCGTATAGAGATCTAAATCAACCAATTTTAGCCATTTATACTGAAGAATGATTTCTGCCTCGTATATTAGAGTGCAGATTGAGGGGATTAGGGTGGGATTTTGTCCATTCTTTCACATGTCCTACCTATTCTTATTCTTGATCTCGGGGAAGCCCCGCCGTGTCGACCACTCAATGTTCTTCCTCTAACAATATTCTTACATGACTTAGAGCACTGAAGTCAACTTGTTCTGGACCGATTGACATAGGGCGCGTCTAGAATATTGAACAGGATACCTACCTCACAGGTTGACGCAGGTTTCCTTTTTGGTCCGGCTTGCCGACAAGCTAAATTTCTTAACCTGATCATGAACTGGCATGAAACAGGAGACATAATTCTCTACCTCGCATAAATGACCAGTCGGATGATCGAATATGATATCAATCAACGAGACCAGAAGTCGGCAGCTATCACTATCTACTGTAGTAAGTGGATTTTGGAGGTTCTAAGCGAGAACGTCCACGTGCATGACCTTCATGTCTGCGTCAACATCCACGACTGCCAGCGAAACATCTGATGCCAGTTGATTACTGGAAGCATCAGTATTCGATCGACATTCCCACAACGTCAGGGTTGAGGAGCGCTGCTGATTCCATTTGCCTGCGTGTGTCACCAATAACTTTGGCCATCGAGTTTCCCTTGCTTAGCAATTGTCGAAGGTCAACAATTTTCGTGGATTACGTCGTGGGTTGACAGCTTGGCTGGACGCGGCTGGTAATGGCTCCTCTTGCCTGGATCTTGTCCTCTACCTATTCACTATCAATAGGAGGTGAACACCCAAGATTGAACTAGACTTATGGAGCAATTCGGACGGGGGGCACCCCAACAGGGTATATCCCACCAGTTCATCCACTCTCCTCCATTGGAAGGACAAGCTCGGCACCCGGAATATTCGGAGTGAAGTTGGGATTGAAGAACCAGAGCTGGATGCCATCTTCATTGGCCACACCAAAACTTCCCGGTCGCCGAAGAGTAGAAAGGGATATTTTGCAGCCGGAGAACCAAACCATTCGCGAACACTGACCTCGCCAACATGCACTCGGTACCACTCCGTGCTTGCGGTATCGTTCTCGGCGTCGACTATTTCAAGCATTTTGAAATCGAAGAGCCAGCTGTAGACGACGTGAGGTGTGAGAGCGGCGTGACAGCCTGGCCCCGGTAAAAGATGAGATGCCAACATGTTCCATCGGACGCTCAAATCGTCGAAGACGTAGTCGTATATCAGGTCCAAACAAAGATTTCCCACTTCGTCATCATAGATAGGTATACTTCTCACTGTCTTGTGGCCATAGGTGTGATTCTTCCAACCTGCTGGATCGGTTTGTGATGATTCGAGCATCGTTCTATCCATATCGCCGCTCAACTCAGTCAGGTAAAATTGTTCTTTATGAAGCAGCTCTCCGGCCAAAGTCCACTTGGTCCGCTGCACTTCAGGTGGATCTATTGACTTCGAATGCCACAAGAATGTCATCATTCGCATTCACGTGCCACAACCAGAGATCTGTGAAATCGTTTATTTTTCTGACACCATTCGAGCTTAGATCCCAAATATAGACGTAGTAACGCGGCATATCCAAAAAGCTAACGATGATCACTTTGTCTTTCTCGATAGAAACCTGGTTGATAGAACAAGGAAACTCTCTTGTGTATCGCCGTGATGTATGTGTATCCCACACTATCGCATCATTAGCAACGAGATTATTAGATGATGCTCTTGCCTCGAAGTCCAAACGTATCGTGCCTCACGCACCGATCAAAATCGACAATACCAACATATCGCTCTGACAATAGGAGATCCCAGAAACCATCCTCGGCCTCTTCTTGGGTCCAGATCGAATCCTCTCCAGTTTCTAAGTCCAATAATTGAACTTCGCAGGAACCTTTCATGCAATAGCACAGTCGTCGTGAACGGTACGACACTTCACTAGGAATGCCCTACGTTTCTGGCCATGGAAGAAAGATCTTTTTAACGGGCTCGCCATGCCGCAAGCCATGGTGCCATCGGAAGTAGTTCATCGCGTCAGCAGTAGGAACATCTGGATCCTCGATGTCCAGGAACTCCAGTACTGGGCGCAAAACAGATATGATGACTGAATCGGACGAAAAAATGGATTACCATCGCTTTGAGACCTAGGACACCTCAGTCAATACAACAATGTTCTAAATGGCCATTGAACATCGAGAATAAGCTATTTCCTACCTTCTGACTTCGGACGATGTCTGCTGGTTCCAGATACTCGACAACCTCAAGCAGGAGCTCCAGAGGCAGTGATCCGACAATATCATACGCCTTGTGAACTGTCATTCTCCCCTTGTAACTGATTCAAAGTCGCGTAAATTTACGCAGCAGTTGACATTGCATCTCCCATGCGCATCAAACATCTGCTATTGACATACGCGTCGTGGCGAACGCTAGAAGCAAGAGAATGAAACACTTTTCGCTATCAGTTGTTAAACCTGAACAAGCCGCTACTTATAAGAAGTTGTGCAGACAACGAATGAATTATTGACACAACAGAAAGCAGTCAACTAGGCCTAGCAAGGACTAAATCAATAGTACTGCTAATGCATGAACTGACTGCTGTTTGGTAAGGCACATCCGATGAACACCAGTTTTCCATGTGTCCGCTGCTGGTAGTTACCTTTATCAGTTACGTATCCTCTTGTATGGAGAATTTTCAGCCAATCATAGTTCTTGCATGGAACCCTAACCCTAGCCCTCTAGAACGGAGCTGTATACCAAGGCATCAACTAGCATGCAAAATGAGATCCCAGTCTCGCTGCGTAAATGGTCAGCCGAATGATCCGAAACTGTCATTAGCAAGTCTATAATCACACAATAGTAGCACTGTAACCAGCTCCGCAGGGCCCCGGGGGTATTACGAGCCGCATGTTTTCTGCGTCAATGTTGAATTGTTTTATACTACTGTCGTCTTCCCTCCTCTTATTACCGAGCACCATTGTCTTGTAGGTTTCGAACATTGCCTGTATTACCGCACGTGCCAGTAACTCTCATTCGACAAGCACAATTGATCCCGTCAAGATGATGGTGCCCAAAATGTCTCTTAATAGTGCCATCGTGCAGGGGAGGAGTGAGGAGGATAGGTCTAATTGGTTACGGCTGGCTGACGATGACTCCGACTTGACCTGCCTTGCAATATCTCGTATTTAATCCCCAACTGAAAAGCAGGTTAGGGAGAGACTAGGCCGCCATCTGTGTATGCGCCAGCTCGTACGAAAATAGGCGCATCAAAGGATTATGTCCCATCAACTGATCCACTCTTCCATTGCTTTCCCGTGCATCCGAGCTAAGGTCGCGTGAGAGTCCGTGCCCCTGTTAGCAATTGTGTTCCCCGGTTGCGTCCAGCAACTTTCTTAAACACAAGGTGGGCACGCGTGATAACGGGCAGGAGAAAACAAAGATCTCCACGATTTCGAGACTCGGTAAGTATGAGTAAGTCTAGTGCACAGCCAGAATTCGGGTGAATCCAGCTGGGGCAATTGAAAGCAGTCAATGTGCCCTGATACTCTGACAGAATCTAACTGTATTATTTAGTACCTACCTAGGTACCTACCTAGGTACCTACCTAGGTACCTACCTAGGTAGCTAACGAGTGGTGTTTGAAAACCAAGTCGATAGCACCGAGTTCCGGCACAGGTACAGGGGAACTTGTCATTACCAATAGCCCATATCGGACAGAAATGGGCTTATCCTGGACTGAGAGAAAACCAAACACAAGACCTTGCTAGCTAGAACTCTACCCTCCAAAACCTATGGGAGATCGGTCTAAATACACATGCCAAGCTGGACAGAATGCTCTCCTAGAAAAAGAGTAGCGTCCTAAATAGGACGGTACAAGCGAGCTGAAGAGTGCCGAAACACCGGACACAGCAGAAAACAAGGAACAAAAAAGTCTAAACGGCCTGAGAGACAGCAAAAAGGCCTGGAGGACGGCAAACCGGCACAGAAGAGGCGAAGAAGGGTAGATGACAGGAAAAGTGGGCTAAAAGGAAATGAAGGGACACAGAACCGGGACGAGATGGAAGCAGATCACGTGCTGTAATGATACAGATATCGTACACGTACTACCGTATTTCACCGCCTGACGCCCGGAACCACGTGACGCACAATTGAAATAAAATTTCGTAGTTTACCCTTGCAACTTCCATAGCCAATCACACCCTCAACATGGCGCCAATTGAGGAAGCGCTGGCCTATTTGGAATCGCTGGATTCCAGCGAAAATATCAATTATACTGAAATTGCGCGGAAATTTGACGCAACCGGTCAACCCTGTCAAAACGTCACCGCGGTGTTCAAGGCTCTAAGGAAGAGAAATATGGAATGCAAAATCTCGACCCCGACCAGGAGAAATACCTGGTAAAATACATCGAAAAGCTTTGTAAAGAAGGTCTCCCGCCGACAAAAGACATGATTCGAAATTTCGCCGCTGAAATCGCCAAAAAAGAAATCGGGAAAAACTGGCCTGATCGGTTTGTCGAACGACAAAAACTTGAACTCGTTTCTCGGTGGACGATGGCAATGGACCAAGCCAGACATAAGGCCGATTCAGCAAAGAAGTATGAACATTACTTCGATCCCATGGGGCGGAAGATGGAGGAATACAAGATAAAACCGTGGCTTATGTATAATGTGGACGAAAAAGGTTTTCTCATTGGTGTGCTTACAAAAACAAAGTGAATCTTCTCAAGACGCCTCTACGAGAAAGGGGAGTTGAAGCACATCATTCAGGATGGAAACCGCGAATGGGTGACGGTCATAGCGTGCGTTTGCGCCGACGGAACTCTCTTGGATCCAGGCCTTATTTACCAGTCGACAAGTGGGAAGATCATGGACACATGGGTCGAGGATTTTGACCCCAATGTCCATAAGATTTTCCTCACCGCATCACCCACAGGCTGGACCAACGATGAAATTGGCTGCAAATGGCTAGTGGAGGTCTTCGATCGGCAAACTAAGAAGCAGGCACGATCGTCATATAGGCTCCTGATTCTCGATGGCCACGGTTCGCATCTGACAATGAACTTCATGGATTTTTGTCTGCAAAACAAGATTCTAGTGGCTGTCTTACCGCCTCATTCAACGCATACGTTACAGCCGCTCGATGTTTCCGTGGTTCGCCCATTGGCCTCGGCATACAACAATGAACTAATGGACTTCATGAAGAAATCCCAAGGACTAACCTCAATCAAGAAAACGGATTTCCTCAACCTCTTCTACACTGCCTGGAAAACGTCAGTTACGGCCGAAAACATACGTTCAGGATTTGAAGCATGCGGTCTGAATCCCTTCAATCCTGACCGCGTTATCGAGAGATTTCGAGCCCGTAGCGAGTCGTTGGCCTCGTCTAATGATTCATCCGACTTCGATCCCGAGGACTGGAGGGGAATGAGGGAGCTCCTGTATCAAATCGTGAAAGACACAGGAGACAAAAGGGTCAAAAAGCTTGTTCGTGGAATCCACAACATGTCGGTGGAAGTTTCCACCCTTAGGCTTGAAAATCGCGGCCTGAGGGAGAGCCTGGAGCGGCAAAGGCGGCAAAAGCAGCGAGGCAAACCACTGGACTTTGGAGATTCGGATGCAGAAGGAAGCCACGGCCAATTCAATAGTCCGAGCAAGCTCGGGCGAGCAATAGCCCGGAATAAGGAGAAGGCGAGGCAGCAAGAGGACAAAAGAGGGAGCAGGAACAGAAGAGAGCTGAAAGATCCCGTAAGGCAAAAGAGAGAGAAAATGAACGAGCGAAGGGGAAGGAACAACGGTCAAAGGCGAGACGTGAGGAAGAGCCGGAAGAGGTAAACTCTGATCTCGAAGAGCTGGCAAGTTTACAGCTCCAAAACGAGCTTGAGCATGTCGAGAAGAGTCCAGAGGAACAAATGCCTTCAGAAAATAACCAGCAACGACGGGACGAGGTCCAAATATCGAGCGACCCGGTGGAGGAGGTACCCCGCCGCACCACCCGACGAGGTCGGGAAATTCGCCTTCCAGAGAGATTTAGAGAGGATAACGTAGTATGATCGTATTTCTACGCATCCTGTCGATCGCTTTGATACCAGTTTCTATCGTAAAAAGTTGCATGTGAGGGTGTTGCGTAGCATTAAAAAGATTTACGTGGGGTTGAAAATTTCGTGCGTCATATGGTGACGGGCGGCAGGCGGTGAAATACGGTAATATCTATCACATTGTTGCTTGGAAGCAGGCCCCCAGCAACATCTTCCCATAGAAACTTGACCAGCTGGATGATCAGGGACGATCAAATCGAGTCAAATAGGTCTGTCGCCTACAATTATCTGTTTCTGGATTTGGAAGAATATGGGAAATGCACAGGAATGTAGTGTCAATTGTTGTCGCAATCCGGGTCGAAAGTATCTAAACATTCGGCGTTGGAGACAATGAATATCAAATAGCATCGCTGTTGGAAGCGTTCCCGTTCCGCGGGAGTACAGAAAAGTGTTGCCGGTTCTCGTTGCCTCCATGAACTTTCGAACGACCCTTGCTTGGAGTCACCTATACGTCCTTGGTGTTATTGAGCGTAGCCCGTAATTAACGTACCACATGTGACTGGACACGTCCAGCGTTCGCAGCTGGTTTCCTGGAGAAGAGGTTATATGGAGGCAATCGTGGATACTGTTGGGCAGGACGGTTAGGGCATTGATTGTTGGCTCATGCACTCTCCTGCACCGGGAGAAATGGTTCCGCACCCGGAAGGTCGGGTGTAAAGTTCGGATTGAAGAACCAAAGCTGAATTCCGTCTTCAGTAGCCGCACCAAAAACCTCACGGTCGCCGAAGATCAGTAAGGCCCGTTCTCTCTCATCCGCTGTCGCCCCGTCTTGGGAAGATGCGCTGGGCCACAACAATTTGCGAACCCGGATCTCTCGAGCATCGAATTGGTACGGCCGCGTGAGCACGGAGATATTGTCTGCGTTGAACAACATGAGCCACCTGCGATCTCTGCACCAGTAATAGAGAATCTTCGAGGTGAGAACGGCGACAGGAGGAAGGTTGAAATAATCGAAAGCCGGAGGAGCTTTATCAAACCATTGAGCACTCAACTTGTCGATGGCGTAGTCGTACATGAGGTGAATCTCGCGGCGTTGGGTACCGCAATGCGACAGATTCCTTACTCTCTTATGGCCGTAGGTGCGACAGCTGTAACGAGGTAAATCGATGACACTTTTCGATAATTCAAGGATCTTCCCGTCAACATCACGATCCGACAATGACAGGTTAAACTGTCTTTTATCGAGCAGTTGCCCGGTGAAATTCCACTTGGTCTGCCGCACTTCCGGCGGATGTTTATCCCAGTCTATCTCGAATGCCACTAGGATGTTTTCATCCGCGTCTACGTGCCACAAGCACAAATCGGAGAAGGTGTTTATCTTCCGGAAGCAACCGGAGCTCAGGTCCCAAATGTGGATGGTGTAAGGCGGCTCAAATTCAGTGTCAACCATGATTAGTTTGTCCCTCTCGAGAGAAATATGGTCAAAGACACAAGGAAGCTTTCTTGCTTGTTGCCGTAATGTGTATGTATCCCATGCAATCACAGATCTGTTAGCACTATCGTTAGACGACAGAAAAACCGAAGACAGATTTCTAGTATCTTGCCAGCATACCTCAGCTCCTTGAAAAGAACAACATAGCGATCTGACAGTAAGAGATCCCAATAATCGTACATCAGTCCTTCATCTTCTGTCCAAGCCAATTTCTCTCCAGTCTCGAGATTCAACAGTTCGAAGATGCCAGTGGTCTCCATGCAGTAGCAGTAGCACAGCCGTCACGAATGGTAAGCAACCTTCTGCATTCTCAGCGTTTGCGACCATGGAAGAAAGATCTTTTTGACAGGCCGGGCGCACTGTAAACCATGTTGCCATCGGAAATAAGTCACTGCGTCAGAGGCAGCTACATTTGCACCATCTATGTTCAGGAACGCCAACGTTCGCCGCAAAAGAAACGTAGTGATTGTATCGGACGAGAAAATAGACTGCCATCGTTTTGAGGCCTAGGACCAACCCAGTCAAAATTGTGCCTTAAGCCGATTATTGAACACCGAGGAATGGACAATGCGCACCCTCCGGCTTCGGACAATATCAGCCGGTTCCAGATACCCGACGATCTCAAGCAGGAGGTCCAAAGGCAATGAGCCGATAATATCGTACTCCCTTCCGCAGCATTCCCCCATTCCTTCTCGTTCAACCGATTTGAAATCGCTTGAAGTTTGGGGCGCAGCTACTGTGGCCATCGCGTCTCCCAACCGAACGGAACATGTCTTTTCTCGACAAACGCGTCGCGACAAGACCGAGACGCCAGAGAATAATATTGAGCACTGAGGCTAGCTAATATGTATCTTCATGTTGGCGAACATGTCGTTGAGTACACCAACGGCCGCCGATAGACGGTTTATTGGCGAGTGGACTTGATGCAATCAACTTCCATGTTCAGGAATGCTTGTTCTGGTCAGGATCGAAAGGGTGCCTTAGGAAACACGCACTCAGGTGGGGAAAACATGGCTCTGGACGATCCGGGAGTGGCCCATGTGTCCAAACACCATAAAAAAGGCTGTAGGATCGCATCTTGTATTACGTCTCCTGGTTCTCTCGTGATTTAATCATCAACTGGCATGCGAAATACAGCCCTCTACTCCGTGTAGATGATCAGGATGATTAAAATTAACCAACGAGTCGAAAGGTCAAAGATGACCTGTTTTGCTAGGGTATGAGTTCGGTGAGGTCTACGATGATGTAAATATTAAATCCGTAGGCGTATCGTCTCAGTCGTCGTCGAGATCCAGTCAGTGTTGACAAAGCCAACTGGGGCTTTGATGCCGGCTGACCACCGAAAGTGAAATAATAGAAATTTACTACTCGACGTGTCAGTCACTCTTGAGTCAGAAGGGCGCTGTCGGTCAGGGTTGCCTGCGCGCGTTTCGGATGGTTTCGACTATCGAGCTTTATCTGACTCGGAAATCACCCATACCAAGCGTCGCTCCTAAGGGTATCGAATGCATTCAATATCTCTGCTCGGGCTGGAAACTCTCATTGACGTTCCCGATCGGCTTCGCGCAGAAGCTTGGCCATTGAAAGGTTTCCACTTGTGATGCAGGAAAACAGTCAGGACCCGAAACAGTCCCGGGTGGTAGCGATTGCCCTTCCTGCCCTATGATATCCTGCACCAATCACCAATCATTGGGGTAAGGCTGATCAGCGAGAGTTTTGACAAATACTTTCTATGCATGCACGAAAGATGATAAGCATATCAAGAACTCTATCCGGTCAATTCACCCGCTCTCCTCTAATAGTAGAATGGGCTCTGCGCCTGGAAGATCAGAACAGAAGTTTCGATTGAGGAACCAGAGCTGGATGCCGTCTTCACTAGCCATGCCAAAGACCTCACGGTCGCCGAAGAAGTGCAAGGGAGCGTATGTATGGGAAGAGGTCAACCGCTCGCGACCGACCTCGCTCTTATTCATTTGGTATCGCCATACACAGACGGTTTCATTCTCGGCGTCGACAAATTCGAGCATTCTGTAACGGCTGGCCCAATGTAGACAACATGGGGCGTGAGAACAGCGTGAAAAGATATATGGGGCGAAACAGGAGAGGCGTACGCATTCCATCTGACGTTCAGCTTATTGGCAGCATGGTCGTATATGAGGTTCCAGACGCAAAATCTCTGGCAGGGATCATCATAAGGTAAACTCCGCATAGTCCTGCGGCCATAGGTGCGATTGCTGAATTGTATCGGCTCCATTTCTGATCATTCAAGCATTGCTCTGTCCATATGATCTCCCAACAGAGATAGTTGATCTCTCTCCAGTCTCAAGAATCAATATTTCGACTTCGCCAGTAATCTCCATGCAATAGCACAGGCGTCGCGAACGGTATGAGACCCCTTCGGGCATGCTCGGCGTCCCTGACCATGGGATAAAACCTTCTTGACGGGTTGGCCGCATTGCAAACCATGCTACGATCGGAAATTGGCCATCGCACCAGTTGCAGGTACATCAGCGCCCTCAATGTCTAGGGATGCCAGTGTCCGACGCAGGACAACAACGACGATTGTATCGGGGGAGAAAAGGGATCGCCAGTGTCTTGAGGCCTAGGACATGCCCATGCAATATATTATTGGGCTCGGTAATGATCATATTGAACGTTGGAAACCGGGCAATGCGCACGTTGGCATCGGACAATGTCTGGCAGCTCAAGCTAGTCGACGACCTCGTTGTCCGAACTAAACTTGCTTCGGGTACGCTTCCACGGCATTCCTCCATTTCTTCCCTTGAGACAAATCTCAAATCACGTTTAGTCCGGCGCGCAGTGCGTCGCCGTGTTTCGCGGTGAAGTCGAGTTAGGCATCTGTAGTTGACAAGATGTCGCCACGAGCGTAAGGCGCCAGAGGATCGACGTTTCAGGAGTTCAGCGGCGGACAGATGGGCTCATTAAGGCGATTAAAGAGACAACTATGTCCCCGGAGGGATGATCTGGCAGGGATTGTGATTAGATCATGGGAGTAGGAATGAAATTTGCAGGGCGGAACGACTCACCCTTGGGAACCACTTCTGAGAACGGCCCTTGGCTGCCATCACCCATCATTCATCGACACAGAGCGTGGAGGAATCACATTTCCACACTTTAGAGAGTACGTCAGACGACGTCATAGGATTTGGTATGCGTTTGGACGCTTTCGACGTGGAGATTCACTAAACATGGTGTTGGCAAGGGTGTACCAAACCAGGTCAGTACGAGTACGTCGGGTCCGCTCAGGTACCTGGTACCGCTACCCCATAAACCGCACCAACACTGTTCAACAATTGGACTCCGAGTCAGGCAACGTTAATTGTATTGAAGTTCCACGCCTTCCTCAGGTCCTTTGTTAAACCGTTCCTCCAGTTGTTAGGCCTGGGTAGGCTAATGTTTTAACGGCCACGTTCGACGACGTACTGAGCACTATCGGGTACTGGAGCCTGTAATACCCCGCGCTGCCATCGAAATGCACGGTGAACCCAATCAACTGATCGGACATATGCAGACGTGGCCCTACTGGTGTCTCAATTCTCTGATCCACAAAGTTCAAGGCGCCGCTCTTTGGGGTTGCCCTGCCAGCTCCAATCGACGGAGTGCCCCATCGCACTAGGGCCGCAGCCTCAAGTCCTGGCTCGTCTTCACGGGGACTCCCGTCTGAGGCTTGTTATCGAATAGGTATTTCGCCATCGCTGGCTGGTTGGCACTAGCACTACGAGGCTGCAATTCAAGTTAACGTGCAGTGGCTTGCAGGCTCTCCAGAGCTCAAACACCACTACGCCCACTACTTCAGCGCCCACGATAATGTCACCTCTACCTTGAACGGAAGCGTCAGGTCACAAGAAAAGTTCAAGCAAAGAACAAGCCGGCGCAAGGAGAAAAAGCAAACACAAGGCTTCGGAATTGTATGACGTCCCTTTCTCTATTCGCTATCGATGCGCGATTCTCCAAACTAGATCCGCCAATGGGTACCGTGCGTGGCACATCACTGATATCATTCGAGCAGAATGCTGTGATCCAACCACTTTCATCATTGTAATCTCCTAAATTTGGACTTCCTGGTTGGAAGAAAGCAGTGCGAAACACCTCGTCATGGACGTAAGTCATAGTCCTTCGCTCCCTGTATTCCATCCGAGGTCTATCTCCTGGACACGTGCTGCTGCTCAAAGCAGCCCAAGCCGCCGACGAATTGCATACTCGCCTGAAGACATGGCTGGAAAGATATCCTTTGCCCCCCGGTTCCGCAGATGCCGCTTGACATGACGTCGCCGCGGCTTGTTCAAGAGCCATGCCTGAACTACCTTAGGTTTGGGTTCGACGTTCGTACCTGAGCGTGGGACCTGATTGCCCGTCGGTCAAATTTACTTTGTGCTTATGCTGGCAATAACATGCCGGTGGCTCCTCGTCCGTCTCGCATCTTCGTGGAACCGGGCCCGCCACGAGAGTTGTTCGTGGATTCTTCCCTCTTACATGGACAACCTCCAATTATCCGGACGGAAGCACAGCTAAGACTGGAGAATACATTACAGGGAGCAAACCAGACGTTAACACGACCTGGCCAGCCATCGGCCAGTCGAGCGCGAGATGCCAAACCTCGGTTGTTGTTGATGGGCTTGCGAAGGTAGGTGTCTCGCAATCCGTGGAACATCTCTCTGGTTAACTGGCTGTCTCCAGGAGTGGCAAATCATCCATTGCCAGTGTAGTGTTCCACAAAATGCCGCCTAACGAGACACTGTTTCTGGAATCGACGACGAGAATACAAAAGGATTCCATACAGTATGTTCGGTCCCTGCCGAACTAGGGACTTTCATCTGACCGTGATGACAGCTCGTTTATGGATTTTCAAGTCTGGGACTTTCCAGGGCAACTAGAATATCTGGAACCGTCATTTGATCTGGAAGACATTTTCGGCTCACTCGGAGCGCTGGTATGGGTGATCGATGCGCAGGACGACTACCTCGATTCGGTAGCGCGCCTGAATCGCACGATTCTCACCGTGCAGCAGTACTATCCCAATATCAACATCGAGGTGTTCATCCACAAAGTGGACGGGCTGTCTGAAGAGTACCGCACCGACACATTCCAGGACATTGTTCAACGAATCTCGGATGAGCTCAGCGATGCGGGCTATGAAAACGCGCCGGTTCACTACTACCTGACGTCGATTTATGACTACTCGGTTTTCGAGGCTTTTAGCAAAGTGATTCAGAAGCTCATTCCGCAGCTTCCGGCGCTGGAAAACCTCATCACCATCCTCGCCAACAACTGCGGCTTCGAGAAGACATATCTCTTCGACGTGCTTAGCAAGATCTACATTGCGTCTGACACACGACCGGTGGACATGGCGTGCTATGAGATGTGTTCCGACTACATCGACGTGATTGTCGATGTCTCGGAGCTGTACTCCTGGGACCATCCTGACCGGACACCCAAGGGGGATCAGGTGCGCGAGGCAGAGAGTCATGTTATCCTTCATGACAGGAGCATGATCCATCTGATGGAAATGAACAAGTAATGAATACCCTGCCTTGATGCATAATGGCTGATACTGACGTATGATAGATACCTCTGCTTGGTCTCGGTGATCCGCAACCCAGAAGCGAAAGACAAGCGCGGCCTGATTGATATGAACTGTCGGGTGTTCCAGGATGCATTGAATGAGATTTTCTCGAGAAGTTGGGAGCAGGAATAGGCATGTGTAGTATAATAGGTAGCCAGCCTATGGTCCTTTAGTAATACCAATGATTTGATATCGTCACTCGTAGAGTCGAGACTGGAAAATATTGAAGAATAGCAATTTTGATATGATATGTAAAGAAAGAATTGGTGAAGTCGGCATCCAAAGAGTATGGTATCTGTGCAGCAATCAGGTCCCTTTCAACGCCATCTCTTGATCCGACCATCTGACCCATCCGCAAGGCACCGACCGACGTGTACAACCAGACAGAATACGACTGGAACTTCCACAACACCAAAGGAGAATCGAACAAAAAGAAAAAAAATGAGCACTCTTCGACACCGGCACGTACCGACATCGGAACCACGCGAGACATCCAAAGACGAGGAGCAAACAGACTCGGAATCGGAAACACCAGAAGAAAAGCAGCATCAACGCAAAATCCGGACTGTCACCGACGACGATGACGAAGGGCGTTTGATCAGCACCCTCGACATCATCCGGGTTATTGTTACGCTCATTATCTTGGGCGCGGGACTAAGCTATTACCTGACGAGCGGCGATAGCTTTACCTGGGGATACCGACGACCATGGTGGATGCAACCGAAGCGAATCGAGCGATGGATTGTAAAGTCCCTTTGCCCCCTTCCATTCTTCCTGACTTCACGTTTCCTTCCGAAGTAGAAAGAAATAATGCTGAACCGTTCTGTGTTGTCTAACCCGACATGCGGGTTTTATAGAAAGGGCCTATCAACCTTACACCCGACGAACTAGCTCTCTACAACGGCACCGATCCCAATCTACCACTCTACCTCGCCATCAACGGGACAATCTTCGACGTCAGCGCGAACCGCGCAATCTACGGCCCCGGCGGAAGCTACAATTTCTTTGTCGGCCGCGATGCGACCCGGGCGTTCGTTACGGGATGTTTCCGCGAGGACCTGACGGATGACCTGCGCGGCGTGGAGGAGATGTACATTCCCATTGAGGATGACGACGATTCACCCCATGAAAGGGGCCTGAGCGCGTTCCACAAGGAGCAACGGGCGAAGCGGGAGCGGGACGAGGCGCTGGAGAAAGTCCACGCGCAGGTCAGACATTGGGTTGACTTCTACTCGAATCACCAAAAGTATTTCCCAGTCGGCAAGGTAGTGTCAGACGGCAAACCAAAAAAGGACGATGGGAAGGTAAGACCGTTGTGCGAAGGTGCGCAGCGCAATCGGCCCAAGAGGAGCGAGTTGAACCGGAAATTCTACGCTAGTTGATTGTCGTATTTTCGTGTTCGTTTGCTGCATTGTACGATATGGAATGGGCGAATTGGTGCGTTATCGTGTCTGCATTTCTGTAGAATAATGTCATTGACATTGACATTGACATTGACATGTCCTACATCCTAATCGGATTTCCGAACCATGCCAACTGATGCAAGTCCACACAGACACCGCCCAAACTCTCGTAGGATATCCGTAGCGTCCGTAACAAAACGAGAAGATCTAGAAAAACATCGAACCCAAAGGGACACAACTTTTTTACTCCCCGGTAACGGCGCGAGCTGTAAAAGAAACGCATCATCAGCAACTGCCTTCACCACTTCACAACACAACCCAGGGTAGTAAAACGGAGATAAACATACTGTAGATCTTCATCTTCGAATGTCCCACGACTTGCCGGATCTGACCCTTCTCCTCCAGCTCGGCCAGCGCTTGCCGAGCGAGGCTGCCGTTGATCTTGAGGCGGTCAACCAGGGTAGCGACCGTGATCAGGCGGTAGGACTGGACATCCTTGTTGAGCTTCTCCTGGGTGGTCTTGTCGAGGACAACGGCGTGGTTGGCCTTGTCCTTGACTGTAGTAACCCGTCAGATCGAGTTCGGTTTCCTTTCCCGCAAAACCAACGCGCACAACGTACCCTTGCCCTTGGACCACTTCTTCTTTTGCTTCTTGCCGCCGGACGCTGCTGGTGCCTATTCACGAAAGGTTAAATTCTAAGTTTTCAAGGGTCAATTCGCCGTAACTCACCATCTTGTCGGTTGGTGATGCTCAACGGAAGGTGAAGGGAAAACTTCAGAATCCGGGAGTCTTTAGCGAGATCCGCCTAGCGCCAAGTGCGAAATTCGCCAGTGGGGGAATGACTAAGCACGTTTCAAACCCTAAACCCTGATTCACGTGATTCAATGAATTCTATTGGATGTACAGCTCAAGAGCATAATACTCCCTGTTTGCTGTGAGTTCTCTACATTTTCCAAGGCCATATCGCAGTGGTGAACTACATCTCCGCCCTTTCCATGGTCGTCGATTCCAACGCGGTAACTATCCTATAGTGGTAGGCAGTATCAACACTAGGAAGCGGTCGCAGTTCCGGAATACATGTCTCGTACAGACTTCCATTGCTATCGCACTGCAGAATAGACTATATCAAAGGTTCCCTGTCCTCCTTCTCCCAGGTTGGTCACCTGTCCAAGCATGGCATCTCCCGAGGCAACGAACCAGAACGTCGATGGTTCATCGCGACTTGAAGGCGACACCCATGCAACCTCGTATTTTCCAACATCACTTCTCGCAACCGGGACCGTGGCAACCGCTGGATGCGCACCACTCGGCCATATGTAAATGGCGGGCGTCGTATTAGTGGTTGTTACCAGTAGTTCCTCTCTAGATGGATGCCATAGTACTTGGCGCACGTTATGGTTGTGAACGAGGGCAGATACCAGCCCAATTGACGGGCGGAATGACCATATCCAGACAATGTTTGGGCGAGTCTGGTCTACTGTAGCGAGGAGGCCGCCATCGTGCGAAAATTGGATAATGGACACGCCACGAGGCAACCCGGAAGAGTCCGGGGTTGTGTCGAATGCTGAAGCTTCTGCATATTCCGGCTCACCGTTGGAAGGAGATGATTGTTCGCGCCAAATCAGTGGAGCGACTGAATGGGTTTGGAATGTGTGTGATAATACAGTCGAGCAGGAAAACTGCGGTGTGTAAGAAAAATGTCATCAGTTATCATTTGGCCATACTCACCGTACGCGCATTGACAACGTCTGCTGTCCCATCATTCTTCCCAACGATCAAGTAAGGTGTTTTCTGATCCTTACCGGCAGGAGCCCACTCTATTGCTCTCACACCGAGATCATGGACGTTCTCCAAATCTTTTGGTCCTGTATATGTGCGTAGGAACTGGCCGTCTGCCGTGTAAATGGATACACGGGTCCCGTTGCTCGCCGTATCCCAGACGGCAAGCCACCGCCCATCTGGACTCCATTTCAAGCCTTGCGCATCGACAGTCTGCAAAGAAACTTTGTTTATGACTTCATAACTGTTCGGTTCGTGAATGGTGAGCAGGTCGGTTCCCTCCGGCTTGAGCAAAATGGCAAATTGCCGCGTTCGAGGACGGTAGCCGTGACCCTGAGCTTGTGGACTGCAGGCCTTGGGCGATTTTATGACCATGATCCGGCCAGTGTCAACATCTGCAATGCTAGCCTTTGTCATCCACGCGTTCAAGATGACAATCTCAGACTCGCTGGGCCCGAACTCGACACACGTTCCCCCGGCATTGTCTATATCGGCTACCCAAGTTCCCGACTCCAAATCGTAGATAGAGACTTGACTCTCTCCTGCGCACAAAATCCGACGCGGAGCAGTAGAGCATACAGGAGTCTTCTTTTGATTTTTCGAGTCCTGGGATCCTTTCCTCGAAGATATTCGGACGATTTTCAACTGCGACGCGAGTGGTTCTTTCAATGTTATTGATCCAATGAATCTTGACCCATCGTCGAGCGGTGTTGCCGAGTGTGTTGATATTTTGCTTCCGATGACTTGAGCCACATACTGCCCGTCTGGGGCAATGGCGGTCATGGACACTGTTCCTGTTAGTCGTCCTTTGGTGTAGAACGTGCTGTTTGTTTTACCTCCATGCGCTTGCGACGCCATAATAGTTCCCCAAAAATATTAACTGATTGAGCCTATTGGCTTTTGCTCCTTGTGCAATTGATAAGGTTCATTTGCTTCACCTTCAATGTCAGCACATGTCCATGCAGCCGAGTCAACCCTTACATCCACCCGAGCTCGGTCCAACGAAGCTTGAATTCGCGTGGATCTCGAGAGCGATAAGATAAGATCGGATCTTATCTCGGAGTTCGGATCAATGTTGTTGCGAACAAAATATCAAATTCGTTGGCCACTGCCCGCTTGAATCCCGAACTGATATTGCCCGTATTCATGATTAGGAAAGGGGAGTGTGGGAAATCTTCAAAATAGTTTTGCACAGGTTTCTGAGAGTCCCCGTTTGGGGCAGAAGTCCTCTCAGGTCGTTCCGGTCAGGCGCGGCCTTCAGCGTTATGGCGCAAGAATCGGTTCGAGAGGCCGACGGAGCAGCCGCCCAGGTTGCTCCGAGGAAGTTGACCGGGAGGCAGTTCTATGAGAGCATCGGTAGCCCCAAATATGTCGTTGCGCCGATGGTTGATCGCTCTGAGTTCGTATGTTCTCCCCACGTTCCGCAGTTGAGTTCCAAGAGCTGGACTAACATTTGAACAGGCGTGGCGAATGCTCACTCGCTCGTTCATGAAATCCGATTCGCGACCCATCTTGGCTTATTCGCCAATGTTTCATGCTCGTCTGTTCAAAGAGACCGGTGGTTTTAGGGCACAACACTTCCAGCCCATTCGCACCACCGCCGAAGGCGAGACGGTATCATATCTCGACGGCAACCCCGCATTCGATCGTCCGCTCATTGTTCAATTTTGTGCGAACAACCCGGATGACTTCCTAGAAGCCGCGCGCCATGTTGCGCCCTATTGTGATGCGGTGGATTTGAACCTGGGCTGTCCTCAGGGCATCGCGCGCAAAGGCCACTATGGCGCCTTCCTGCAAGAAGACTGGGACCTGATCTATCGCCTGATCAACAAGCTCCACACGGAACTTCCGATCCCCGTTACCGCCAAGTTCCGCATTTTAGAAACCAAGGAAAAGACGCTCGAGTACGCAAAGATGATTCTTTCCGCCGGCGCAAGCATCATCACCGTGCACGGACGGCGAAGGGAGCAAAAGGGCCACAATACGGGGTTGGCGGATTGGAGTTATATCCGGTACCTGCGCGATAACTTGCCACCGGAGACTGTGATCTTCGCCAACGGCAACATCCTCAATCATGACGACCTGGAACGATGTCTCAAGGAGACCGGAGCGGACGGCATCGTGAGCGCCGAAGGTAACCTATCTGACCCCAGTATCTTCGCCGAGCCCCCGCCTGTCGGGAGTGAGGGTCGCGAGTACTGGCGCGGGCGTACTGGGCATGGTGGCTACCGCATGGATGCCGTAATGCGACGCTACATGGACATCATCCATAAATACGTACTGGGCCAACAGCCACCTGAGCGGAAACCGTTGTACATCCCATCCGATCCGGAGCCGGCTCCAGAAGAGTCCCAGGCGGTGGCCGAGCCCGCCGAGGAAGAAGCAGAAGAGCCACCAAAGAAGAAGCAAAAGAAAGAGAAGGAGAAGAGAACGTACGATCCTAACCTCACGGCAATGCAAGGCCATCTCTTCCAACTCCTGCGACCGTTGGTCTCAAAGCACACGCATATCCGTGACGCGCTGGCGCGAACCCGCGCAGGAGACATTGCCTCATTCGAGAAGATCCTTTCCATGGTCGAAGAGGTTGTCAAACAAGGCATCCAGGATTACGAACGTGACCCGGAGAAATACGACTCAATATACCAACTCACGGACTCCAACGGCGACAAGCTGGAGGGTTCGAAAGCCACCATTGCGCAGTACGGCCGGCCCTGGTGGGTGTGCCAGCCGTACGTCCGTCCGCTACCGGAGGAAGCGATTGCACTAGGCGCCATGCAGCCTAGTAAGAAGGACCTAAAACAACAGCAGAAGGCCATAGAAGCGAGTACGCAAGTGAATGATGTCACGGAACAGCCTGCCTCCCGTGAGGCTGTTGTGGTACCGAGTTGATACCCTAGAAGTACATATAGACATTGTTTTGTTCATATCTGCATATCTGTGGCGTTGGTTTTCTTTTCTTTTATGTACATAGTTATTTTTTTTTAAAAAAAAAAAAAAAAAAAAACCACGTTATCGGTTCAAACCTGTCTCTTGAGACTTGACCTCCTTCCATCGTCTGTAGGCGCTTCGTCCTGAACCATCCGGGTTCTCTCTCCATCCCCAGACCAGGCAGTAATGTTGTGCCAACAACACCCACTCCTCCATCTCATCCAGCATCTCCAAGGTCGCGACGCGCTCCTTCTCCTTGTCACTGACCCAATGCTGCCAGATAAAATCAATGTCTGCAACTCCTTGGCCGGAGGAAAAGCCATGCTCTTCAAGACGTCGGCGCTGTGCTTCCAGCGTCGCATACTTGTGCAGCGTCTGTAAATGGATCCCCCGAGCCGCGAGATTGGAGACCATCGTTCTGCCAAAGGGGTCATCGGGACGAATAGGCTCGTAGATGATCAGGCCCAGCGGCGTTGACTGCGGAAACAGAGTAGCGAAGTAGTTTACCGCGCGTGCGGCGTCCGCGGGGGACAAGTAAATCAAACAGCATTCCGAGATAAGCAGGGTGGGCAGAGAGGTATCAACGCCTGGAAGAGACGTTGACGCCGACGACGATCCTGACTCCGGCCCCTCGCCGGTGGGTGGTGCAAGTGTCCTTAGATCAACAGGATGAATATGGTAATTGGCTGAATGCAGGGCATCGCTCGCATCTGACACCTCTACTCGTACTGTCTCCCCAGTTTCCGCCTGTTGGTCGCTGCCCTCCGGCGCAATTCCAATCGTTCGCTGCAGGACTGGAGACGTCCGAATGGCCCGAATCTTGCTCGCCGTGTTGGCGGGGAGATCGATCTCATGGTAGACGGGCAGCTCACGGTTCTCGCGTTGACGGCGGGCAAAGATCCGGAAGACTCGCGTGTCGGACCCTGCGCCTAGGGAGATGATCTGCTTCTTCCGAGGTGGTTGACCATCGTCGCCGTCGTCGTCTTCTAGGAATCGATTGACCAGTTCATCGATTGCCGTTGTGCGGACATAAGTGCCTAAAATACCCTGTTAGCATCTCGCTGGTATCATTGCAGACAGGCGTGGCAGACAGACCTCGGTTGATGATGGGCAGCCTCCTCACACCAGCGCCTGGTCCAGTTGTTGAAGATGGTGCTGATGGTGACGATGTCGATGGGGCTACCGCCCGTGCAAAGGGGTCCTCCAAATACCCTAGCTCAACCGCACTGAGGCGCGAGACACTCGCATCGTTGTCCGTGCCTAGGATGATCCGGTCCTTGGCCTGCGAGCTGTCACTGTCGTGCGGATGATCCCCTCCGGAGGGGTAGCCGCGGGGAGCTCGCGCGCGACCGCGCAACCCGCCTCGGCCACGGCGTAGAGTATTGAGGTTAGGAATTGACGGGGCAGACATGGATAGGTCGTGTGGTTCGTTCGGAGGGGCTGGGAGATTGAGTTTAGGGTGTCTGTCAAAAGCCTGATCTATGACATGACGCTTCGATTCTATTGTCGGATGTGCTGGATAAAAGTACTCCGTAGTCCTATATTGTTCGGCCTAGATGTACCCTTAATTGACGGTAGACTTTCTCGACTTATCCGTCTCGTAACACGTTCAGATCGACGTTTTCAAATGTCGCGTGTTTGTCAATTGTTGAAATCGTGGGGAAGAGTTGGTTGAAGCACCACCTAACGGTGACCTCTAATCAGCTAGAGGGCTCCCGCAATCACTAAAGTCGAGCTATTTCTAAAACAGAGAGCCTCCTACAGAACAAGTCGATGACTGTATTACAGTAGTTCAATTCAGTTGTCTAATCTTTTCAGTCCATCAACAAGCAGAAGTCAAATGACACACAAAACGCCTACTCAATCACATAGCCCTCGGCCACTGTCTTGACGTCCTTAGAGAAACCAACACCTTCTGCCATCTCCAATAGAGCCACCCCGGTGACATCAACATCGACGAACGGGTTTGTCTTGTTGAAGCGCACGTTCATCGGGAAGAACTCGTTCTCGTCGGTCTCACCGGCCACCTCAAACTCGAAGCTGCCGGACGGGTTGCTCGAGTCCACCGCGCCCAAGTTCCACTCCAGACTGTCTCCGGAAACTTCATAGACAGCATCGAAGCTGGACACGGTCGGTTCTGTAGAGCTGTACGGAATCGTCACCGCCACGTCCCGCAGCGTATCCGACCCGGTCAACTCGTACTCCACCGTCACGGTGGTCGAGTCCGAGCCCTTGTTCACCCAGACAGTAAAGTTGATGGGAAGAACCTCGCTGGGGTCGGCATTGTTGCCCGCAACGCGCCACCGCAGGACGGCAATCGATTTGTTAATGGGGAACTGCTTGGAGGGGTCTTGCAGTTGAATGGCATTCGTGTTGGTGAAGGCGTTCTTGTCGACATTGGGGTTTGTTCGGAACTGCGCGCCGTGTGTGGGATTCGTTTGTAGGTTAATCCTGATCCGAGAAAAGGCTGGATCCGAGATACGCAACTGCAGATCCCCCTTCACTTCGAAAGAGTTTAAGGCACCATCTCGGCTCAGTCGAGCAGCGATGGTCTCGGCAATGGTAACATGGACCGGCTCGCGATCGGCTGACAGGCTTGCGCGAGTCTCTGGTGCTTGAGGGGTGGATGGCTGGGGAGTCACCAGAGGTGACGATTCTTCGGCCTCCGGGCCCAGCTCGCCACGGACCTTCTCGTACATATCTGTAGTTTTGGACTTCTTGCCGAGCTGCATGCCCTTGCCGCGTGTCGGAAGAGGCCTGAGCCGTTAGTAATGAGCAAGAAGTACTGAGAGTCCGAGGGCACTCACTTTGCAAAAGTCTTCTTCTCTGCCTCGTAGGTGTCGTAGGTCTCAGGTACCGACGGACGGGTCGGTGGCGTGTACACAGGATATGAAGGAGTGCGAGGAGGGATGCCACGAGCATTTCGGGCGGCCTCCTTCCGCTGCATTTCGAGTTGCTTGGCCTTCCGCTTGCGCTCTTCGCTGGCCTCGAGTTCCTTGTTCTGCGGGTTGTCAGTCGGCCCAGAAGCTCACGTTCGCGATCCAGACGCACCCTCTCAATGATCTCCTGGATTCGCTCTTCGTGACTCTCCATTTCCAAGAACGTCTTGATCTGGCTCAGCGATAGGTTCTCCCGGTACCCCTGGGTGACCAGCTCGTCAAATGCGCTCAACAACTCAAAGGCATTGCGTAGAATCTCCCGCTCGTCCAGGCTTCGGCAAATGCTCGTGGTCACCTGCGCAAACAGGTGCAAGCTGTCGATATCTTGCAAGATGTTGGACTGCTTGTTGGTAATGAGGACAATGTACAGCTCGTCCAGCGGCTGATACACAAAGCGAACATTGTCCTGCTCGACCGTCGTGTGTTGCGTTCCGGACTGGGCCAGCTTCGGGAACGATGCGAGAAGCGCTTCAACTCGCGACCGCGCAATCTCGCGGAACTGTCTCGACAGCACGGCCTTGCCGCCACGAGTGCATATGGACGCTGCGAGGACGACCTGTGTGCGGAATCAGCACATGCTCGCAAGGCAGCGGGACTGATTTAGAGAACGCACCATGGTTGCAGTATGATCTAGCCAATTTCTCTCAGATATCAAGATCAGACAAGAATGGCCAGTGGAAAGGACGTCCTCAACAGTCGGGACGTTCAGTGGTTTCTGGCTTTGCTGTTCACTACTGACACCCCCCGTCCGTAATTAACTTACCCGTTTTGGAGGGATTTATGCCTCAGGAATCAGGCTGCAATCACGATGGTCTGTGCACGGCACGCTCGCTTCTCAATCCGTCGGGCACCTCCGGTTTTTGTCCCTCCACCGTCAACGCCTTCTCTCATTTCGAACGACCACGACGGATGGACTCGATTCAGCATTCACTCTCTTCCTTCTGCAGAGTTATCAAATGGGATACTGACGGAGGCGTCGACTTGACCTCTTTTTCTACTTCTATTTCGCTCGGATTAGCCTAACCTTTCACGACAATTTCTTTGCCACGACAGGGCCCCCTGACCCCCTACCTAATTTTTTGTGATGAGTTCCGTCATCCAGTTACCCTCTATAGCCATGGAAGACCCTCTCGCCGATACGATGGACATGGCGTCTCCTTATGGAGGCCACGGAGATGATTTCGAGATCGATATCGATGTGATGGAAGACGACTCAGCTAATATAGACGGTGATTACGACCTACGTGATGCGTCCCCCGAGCCTGCCCAACAGGATCATGGCGCTGATGCAGATATGATGGACGACGTTGGCCAGCCGGCCGAGCCATATTCTGCTGCGCCCCACGAATCAGCAGCGCGTCAAGAGCACGCGTCTTTTGTATCTGAAAATGCAACGTATGAGTCGGAGATGCTAGACGATGACTACGAAGAGGATGTCGATGCTCAGATCGTCGACTCGGACGTCGCTTATGAAGAACAACCGGCCGAGGAAGTTGTAAAGAGTACGGCAGTTCCTCCGGAACAAACCGTCCAAGCAACAGAAGAGCGAGAACGTCATGAGGCGGTCAGTGATGTCCAAAACTCCGTCGCGGAGGCTACCACTCAGGACGAGAAGACGCAACCGGACGAAGTAACGGAGGTTCAAGTAACGCAAGAAGGAGCGGTTGCCACCGCAGCTTCTGAAGACCAGAAAGAAGCTCATGATGATAATGTTGAGAAAGTAGAGAGCAAAGAATCCCAGCCCGCTCCAGCTCAAGACGACAAAAACGAAGCATCAGGGGACTTGGGTGATGCTCGACCCGAGGAAGAGGCGAGCAAAGTCACCGAGAAGCAGCCTGACGCGCCTCTTGCGGTTCCTGAGGAAGAAGCCGTAGCTGGAGCCCCAGATGAGCGTGAAGGAGAGGAGCAAGCACCAGAAAGCGACTTTCAGGATTCTGACCACCATGACGAATACATACATCCAGTCAAAGTTCTGTATCAAGAAAACGAAATCTCGATGTTTCCTCCCCGCGAGGGCGATAACTCGGAGACCTTCTTCGTCGAGGATGAGAGCCTTGCATATGAAGATATTGCAACCCTAATGGCATCATGTCGTCATGTCCTCGGTGATCATGTGTCCGCTGAGGATGCGCTTGTGTTTGATATCGATTCACTAGGAATTCAGATTGCAGAGGTAAGCTCTTTCTGGTTGCGTTGCTATTTGATACACAGTCTAACATGTTCCAGGACAATATGTATGCAAGCAAGGTGACATTGTCTCAGATTGTAGATGTATACCTACACTTGTGCCAGAACGACGGCGTCGACGAACCAGAGCCACTGTATTTGACCTTGACCACAAAACCTACTCTCCCTGCGGTGCTGTCCAATCTGGAGCAGATCGCCGGCGAGGGCAAAGGTATTTCGCACGTCCAATCATGGGAGTCCTATGATGAGGACGACGTGGATGAGGCCGAGCATGGCTCTCCCGTGGAGGCAGTTAACCGTGAGGCTGTCGTGTCGGAGGGTCAGCCTCCTGAAGAAGATCCTGATCGGCCTGAGATTACTGAAAAGGCTACTGTGGAAAGTGAAAACGAAGAAACCACGGAATTAGAACACGATGAAGCGAAAGACGTTGATCAGGCAAATGAGAGCGCAGATCGTGCTCCTGAGACCGTCTCGCAATCGGGCATTGATGATGTGGATCTTAAACACGCTGAAGTTGCGGACGGAGGTTCCCAAACGACAGAAGAACGAGAGCCCGATACAGAGGGTCCCGATCACGATGTTGAAGAACCTGCACACCTGCTCGAAGGCGATGATGATGATGCCAAGGTCCGTTCGCTTTCCGAAAGGGCGCCTTCTAATGCCAGCGACGCGGGTGAAGCGTCATACCATACTGAAGAGCAAACCGAAGTCGGTGCAACTCTGGCGCAATCCTCGGCAGATGCTGTTGAAGACCATCAAGATGAAGATGTCGATTCTGCAGCGGATGCCGACCTTCCTGGAGATGAACCAAATGAAGGTCAGGCTGAAGAAGCTCAAGATGTCGTAGACAGCCGAGATCACGAGTACGACGAGCAAGATGAATCGCAGACCGCAGACGCAGATGAGGCGCAGTATGATGAAGGCGACGACTTAGAAGATGACGAGTGGCATGTTGAGGACAAAACTGCCGTTGACGCTGCCGATGCTCCAGGCGAGTCACAGGATGATTCTACAACACTATCTCATGAAGAGGATTCCCCCCACATCGATGACAACAATGACCTACAGCTTACTCCGGAGGCCGACAATGCTCTCCAGGAAACCTTGGATGGAGTCAAATTCACTAAGACCACCTCGAGAACAGACGATGGCCGACAGGATTCCGAGCCACCAGAGGATCTACTAGGCCTGGATGACGAGATCTTTGCGAATCACGAAAAGGGAAATATCGAGGAAAGCGAAACGCCGCCTGCGGAATTTGCCGAAGATGCGGCCCAAGAGGGAGGCAAGGGCGTTGATGAGCTGGGGTTCGAAGACGACTACGTTCACGTAGATGAACGCGAAACCGGAGCCGAAGTGACGAGCCCTGGAAGAAAAAGTTCACAAGGCGATGTGTCTCCGTCCCGTGAACGCGGTTCTGCTAAGCGGACTCGCGACCCGGAAGATGACCTGGATCATCCCAGCTCTCCGACGCCGAATATTAAGCGATCTCGGTCATCATGAAGCCCCTGGACCTCGCCCCAACGCCCCATGGACTCTGAGTTTGGTTCACAATAGCAGCTTTTCGCATTCTCCTTGTACCTTCGAAATTGCATTCAATGCGGATTGCATGAATGCGAAATTTGCCTCCGTCTGTTGGTTTGGTCCAGTTGCTTAGTTAGCTCACCCAGACTGGAGCCGGATGATGCGCGTGGTTCTACAGGTTGTCACTACATTTTCAGGTACGTGCCCCTCTAACAGTACAGCATTTAACATTCTATGTTTTGTGTTTGCGCCATGCTCTTCCTTTTTCCTCCGGCGTTGTGTTGGAGTTTGCGGGTCGGTATATCGGAGAGGTTTTCAACTCCGAGTTTTAAGATACTTCGGGCGGCGTTTCGGTTGGCGGATTTGCAGGCCAACAGGTTTGTTGGCTCCCATGTCTTTGTGCGTACGGTTCTGTATGATACCAGGATGTAGTCTCAGTTCGCATCAGCGCGACACCCCGGGACAGTGATACTGGCCCGTCTCTGCGTTGGGGCTTGTTATTGAGATTTGGCACGGGCGATGTAGTTGATCTGCTGAAGAAAAAAAAGATATTTACTGTTGTATCCTATCCTTCTGTATTTCATGGAGTGCAGTAGAGGTACAGTGGCCATTTGACCACGGTCGTTGCTGAAGACAAGAAGGTATAGAAGAAAGTATCCCTTGACTAGGTAGGCAAGGATTTCCATGATCACAGATGTGGCCGTTGAATATTGTCTTGATTCTCGGGTGCCTATGTCTATTCTGTCAAACGAAAGACTAGAGAGCATCTTGTAACGAGCTATAGTTACTCTACAAGACGGCCTCTGGAAGCCGTCCATGTACACACAGATGGCTAGTGGAGCGGCTGGCGAAATTTGTCGCAGCCCTCTCTCGAAGACCCGGTTCCTGAAGAGAATAGATAGCCGAGGCTTGCTGATCGTAATCTATTTCGACCAAGGAAGGTTTCAGGTCAACTAATACCTAGCAAATCTCTTTGAATCATTGTACAGAGAGTACTATGTGGAGCAGGCACAGTAGATACTTCACGGAGGCAAGGAGGAATGCAACACTCTGCATTCCGAGCCGCGTCGCCTTCCGCTTGCGCTCTTCGCTGGTCATGAGTACGGAGGAGAGTGCATAGCTAATTCCCCGAAAGTCAACGCCACCTCCCAAAAGTATTTGTCTGGCTCTTTCTTTTGCGAAGGCGATCTCTCGATCACCGTTTAACTTCTATCTGCGATCCAGCCTTAATTTAGTCGCCCCACGTTCATTGGCCAGAACTCGGATGACTCAGCATCTGAATCGTGACCCTGATTATGTAATCGTCACACTTGGTCCAAAGCGTTCGGCCAGACCAACATGACATGAAATGAAGGCTGTTCAAAGTTCAACGACAGGGTGTCCAGCGCCGATGTGCTCTAGGAGGCCTATCTCCGTTTTGCAGTGACACATTTTCATTTTCATTCATTCCGTTCTCTGTTTCTTCTTTTCCTTCCCCGTTTCTCCTCTTCAATCGGCCGCTACTGTCGGCCCCCTTGTCGCAGCCCCGTCACACCCTGGCTACTTCGCTCGTTACAGCCCTACCGACTTAGACGCGCGTCTGTTGTTGAGACTGCAGATATCCCGCCAGCCCGCAATCGAGTTTTGAGGTTTTTGAATGTTGCCGTTTGCTTGCTTACCTTTCTCCGACGTCCTTGACGCCGAGTCGACCGTGTAATTTGATCGGGAAACCGGAACGTGACTGGCTCACGTTCAGCAAGGGGTGGACGGATCTTGATTCTTTTTCCCGCGCAATCGCGTATCGGAAAGAGTATCTGTAGAACAGAGCGTGACGAACACACTGAATGCGCCTGGAAACGGTCGCCTGCCGATTCGACTTTACCGGTTCCGGTCGTAGCGTGAACAACTTTCTCCGAACGATATAGGGAGAAGCATTTGATTGATTGGCACTGTTGTGCACAACGGGGTCGATAGAAGATGGTGTCGGACAAGTATGCAGATTGATTGAGCACTTTTGCGCGCATCATTTGAGCTCGGGATTTCTGACATGGATGCTAGATACATAGGATTGGCATTAGCCATCCTCTCCACCACCGCCATAGGTACGTCCCGGGTTCCATAGTGTATCCGTATGAAATGGCCGAGCACAGTCTAACATGTTCCAGGGACTAGTTTTGTAATCACAAAAAAGGTTCGTGCTCGTCCGACAGGAATTGAGTCCGACGGGGTTTCGTCAAAGCGAATCTTAGGAGCTGGACGGCTAATCAAAGAATCGAACAGGGTCTCATGCATGCGTCGCGAAGACATGGCTTTGAAGGCGAAGGCTTCTCATACTTGAAGAGTCCCATCTGGTGGGGAGGAATCGTCACAAGTATAGTTTACTGCGTCGCATGCGTCAAGGGAGCAGGCTGACAAGCGCATACAGTGGCCATCGGCGAAGTCGCAAACTTCGCTGCATATGCCTTCGCCCCCGCAATTCTTGTCACTCCACTAGGAGCATTGAGTGTGTTGATCGGGTCGGTAGCCGTAGCAACGTGTTCGGTGTCCAGTGCTGATTGAAAGGCAGCGCGGTTCTCGGCTCATACTTTCTCAATGAACGGCTAGGGATTCTGGGAAAACTTGGCTGCGCCATGAGCCTGCTTGGATCGATCGTGATTGTCTTGCATGCTCCACCAGACAAACCGGTGGAGACAATTGACGAGATTCTAAACTATGCTTTAAGCCCAGGTACGTTATTTGTATTCAGTTAAAGTTCTACTGGAAGACTTATCGGAACTGCAGGATTTCTTTTGTACTGTCTGGCTGTAGCCATCTTCTCCACGATCATGATTTACCGGGTTGCGCCGACTCATGGAAAGAAAAATCCTCTGATTTTCCTCTCCATCTGCTCGACCGTGGGCTCGATTTCCGTTATGTCTGTCAAGGCCTTTGGCATTGCCGTGAAGTTGACGTTCGGTGGTAACAATCAATTCACGCATGCCTCGACGTATGTGTTTATGATTGTCACAGCGGTCTGCATCCTCACCCAGATGAATTACTTTAATAAGGCTCTAAATGCCTTTTCGACAAACATGTAAGATGCGCAAGCCAGTTGGATGGCCGGCTCGCTAACTCGATGCCAGTGTCAATCCTTTGTATTATGTCACCTTCACGACAGCTACCCTCTGTGCCTCTTTCATTCTCTTCAAAGGCTTCAATACTACTGACGCCGTCAGCACCATCTCGCTGCTCTGCGGCTTTTTGGTCATCTTCTCCGGGGTGTACCTGCTCAACCTGTCGCGGACAGATCCGGACGGCCGGACAACGCTGGCGACCAAGGACGAGGATGAAGATGGAATCCCAACCGATGGTATTGCCAGCTACTCTACCCGCCTTTCCATGCAAGCGAGAAGGAGTCAAGATCCCCACCGGCGAAGTTCTTCTAGCATTGCCTTCTTGAATGGGCATAGTGACCGAGAGGGTCTTATGCGCTCGTATGATGCCGAGATCGGGTTGGCAGACCTGCGGGAAGAAGATGACGGCGAACCAGGCCCGACGCGGAAACGGAGCGAAGATAGCGATAGGTCATCTTCATCATCTCAAGGACTCAACCAGAAGAACCGTCCGAGATAATACTGGCTGCGTCCCACCTCTCGGATGCTAGCCGAGTTCCCAAGAACGATCTCGTATCACAATTCCTTTTGTTCTGGATCTTGGCCCGCTACCTACAGCAGTTGTTTTTCAGGGCGGGAAAACTACGATGTGATTTCTAGATTGACCGCCAACGCTTTCATTATTTCTGCATGATCGCTACGTTTCTTTTAGATGTCCCGATCAGCGAATCGAACCGCGGATCTAGTGTGGAAAGGCTCGGTCACAAAGCGTTTGATTAATCTGTCTTTGCTTCCAGAGAATTGGATGATCCTTGCGTTCTACTGCACGGTCCGTTTGGGATGACTGGCCTTGTACATAGCACGACCTGTATTCTAGACTTGAATTGCAAAGAGCTCAGTTTCAATTTTTTGGTCTAAGAGTTGTGAACTTGTTAACCCTAAATTTGTATTCAAATTTGCAGCTAGTCTTGGCATTCTTCTCTCGGTCAGTCGATCCGCGTGTTTGCGGCTGGATGATGTATTGGATGTCGCTGGCCTTCGTTGCCAACGATCACGCGGAATTTTCATGCGTGGGCTGCCAAAGTAGAGGCATACGCATGGCTGTAAATACGATCATGCATATACTGACTTGATTTCGTCTTCATGTCTCTCCACAATACCTAGCTTTGGGCACGATGCCTAGCCTAGTGAGAAGGTTTCTCATTTTCGCGGCAGTCGACGGACTGGTTCTCCAACCAAATGGAAATGGGCATCGCAACAGTGGCAGCGGTGGGCCACCCTCGATTCAGATCGCCTACAAGACGCAGAAGATTTCGGCGCTGCCACCATCATCATCTGTAGTTGCGAACTCGAATCCCGAAAGCGCAAAGCTGGAAGCTTATGGCATTGTCGGTAAGATGGCTTCGTTTGAAATTAGCTTGTTCCCCTATTTCTGAGGATGCATGACGCGTATTTGGTTGTGATTGTTGAGCAAGAAGTACTTATGCGATCGTTCAGGGATTCTAAGCGTTGCCTCCCACTCATTTCTCATCTCCATCACGCGACGCGAGCAGGTGGCGCAGATCTTAGGTCGTCCCATCTATGCCATCACCGATGTCGCTGTGATTCCGTTGTCATCGCAAGCAGATGCGGACCATGCAATTGAACAAGTACGAAAAACTCTTCGGGCCGAGGAAAAGGAAGAGGAGTTGTCGGAACAAAGCGGCTCCGATGTCAGCGATACGGAGAGTAATGTCAGTGAAGATAGTGTCTTTCCCGTGACGCCAACTGGCGACACAAGCACATCGCCGCCGGCCAGTCTCCCTCCGGCGACAGATAGTGATGGCACTAGTAACATTGCCCAGGAGGTCATTAACCCTCGCGGCCGCCGTACGCGCTTCGGACTCAGATGGCCACCCTGGAAGTACTGGGGTCCGTCAGCATCGATTGGCCCAGCCGCGGCAAGCAGCGCTGGTTCCACAAAATCAGAAGACAGCATCCGCAGGCCCGTGGACGATGCTAACCAGTCAGCTGCCGCCGCGGCCAGTACACAGAAGGAGGCGGCGACAGAGGCTGAAGCTGCCGAAGAAGCGAACAAGGTGGAGGACGTGGCAGCAGCAGGTGCGGTGACAGGACCGGCCCAGCCGATCGATCTTATGCCAAAGCTCCTCCGGTATACGAAGCTGCTCTTCTCTTCCCGCAACTTCTTCTTCGCCTATGATTATGATCTAACGCGGCGATTTGGGATTCATCAAACCAGAAAGGCACATCTGCCGCTTCATAGTGTTGTAGACCCGTTGGTACGTCCTCTCCATCTAGTTACTTTTTCGATTCGGTGCAGAGACTGAAGACTGCAGTAGTACTTTTGGAACCGGCATTTATTGAAGCCGTTCATCGATCATGATCCGGGCGGAGAATTGTTTGCTTTGCCTTTAATCCAGGGCTTCGTTGGCCAACGGGAGTTCACAGTAGCTTCAACCAAAGACGATTCCGCAACAATAGAAGGGGTCATCAACCCCAGCAAGGAGTCTGAAGATCAGCTGGAGGACATCAGTTCCCGCAATACAGGGCAAGACCATGCGCAGTATTTTCTCCTCACTCTCATTTCCCGGCGGTCAGTTAAGCGGCCGGGACTGCGATACCTCCGGCGCGGCGTGGACGATGAGGGGAACACTGCAAATACCGTTGAGACGGAACAGATTCTCTCCACACCGGAATGGGATCCTTCTCGGAAGGTATACTCGCTGCTGCAAATACGCGGCTCAATACCTCTGTACTTCTCTCAGTCGCCCTACGCTTTGCGACCAACACCGATCATGCACCGGTCGAGCGACGTGAACCAAGCCGCGTTCGACCGGCACTTCCTTGACCTGAGCCAGAAATATGGTAAAGTACAGGCGGTGTCACTTGTAGATAAGCATGAGCCCGAAGTCAAAATCGGCGAGGCGTACGAAGCATATGTGCGCAGCTTCAACGACAGCGCCAAATCTAGTGATCTCACACTCGGATTCGAGTGGTTCGATTTCCATCAGGAATGCCGCGGCATGAAGTTTGACAATGTGCGGCGACTTGTCAACAAACTACAGCCTACGCTGGATGACTTCGGCTACACAGTGGTGCAGGGCACTACAGTCCTCCGCGAGCAGACCGGCATCGTCCGGACGAACTGCATAGACTGCTTGGATCGGACGGGCGTTGCTCAGTGCGCCTTTGCTCAAAGGGCTCTGGAGCAGCAACTCGAAAGCGAAGGGTTGGCCATTGATTTACACAGCGACGACTCCACCCGGTGGTTTAACACTCTATGGGCCGACAATGGGGACGCCATCTCCAAACAATATGCATCCACAGCTGCGCTGAAGGGAGATTACACACGCACCCGAAAACGGAATTATCGGGGTGCTTTAAACGATTTAGGGCTGACGTTGTCTCGGTATTATAATAACATTGTCAACGACTACTTTTCCCAGGCCTGCATCGATTATTTACTGGGAAATGTGTCCATCGACGTGTTTTCCGAGTTTCAGGTGGATCTCAAGTCGGTCGACCCTGGCATCTCTGCCCAGAAGCTACGGCAGAATGCGATCGATGCATGCAGCAAAATCGTCGTCGACAGTGAGACCGAGGAGCTTCTGGGCGGCTGGACCATGCTGAGCCCACGGCAGCCAAATACGCTGCGGACGCTGCCCTTCGAAGAGACAGTTCTGCTACTCACCGACTCCGCAGTCTACAACTGTCGATTTGACTGGAATACGGACAAAGTCCTGTCGTTCGAGCGCGTCAATTTGCGTTCGATCCGACAAATTCACCACGGAACGTACATCACGTCGGTGCTGACAGAAGCACAAACCGACGAGAACAAAAACGTCGGGCTCGTCATTGTCTACGAGGACGGAAAAACGAATCAGCTGCGCGTGAACACACGATCCTTGCGCAGCGAGTTCGACCCAACGGTGCAGGACGCATCTGGAACTTCATCCCGCAACGACTGGGACTTTTATTCCTGGCTCCGGGGATCGCAAAAGTCGACCACTCGCATCATGGCTTTCAAGGCGATCCCTGTTTCGAATTCCGTCACTGCTGCTGCGGCCGTGCCACCTAGTCCAGGCCGAATCAGCGAAGCCGCGTCAGTCAAAGCGATCTGTCAAGAGATCGAGCGCGCCGTCATGGCAGGGGACGGCTGGCATCCCGAGCGGATGTCCATCATTGAAGAAAAGGACATCATCTCGCTGGCCGAGGCCCGTAGACGCACTGGATACCTGGAACAACTTGTCTATGATATCAAGAAGTTGGTGTGGGCCTGAACAGTAGATTCAAGTTAGGTACTAGGCTAGAAGACGATAATTTGGTATGACTAGAGATATGATTTGATGATATTCGATGCCGCTTTGAAATTGATGGCGAATGTCCCTCGGAATCCCATGAAAACCTTAGTATTACACTCTATCCCAACAGGGACTCTACAAGACACGACGTTCATGAATAAACCCTGAACCCTGTTGGATAACTAAAATAGGAAGGCGGTAAAAATGCAGCACCCCTCCACACTCAGCCCTTTGCATCCGAATCGTCGCCCACTGTGGGAGCGTTGCGAAGGCTCTACACTCGAAGCTTCTCACTGTTGTGAAGACGCTCTCATCCTAGGGCTCGAGCCACTGGTGGTGTCGCCCGTTCCGCTCTCATCCTCTTGTTTGATTTGGACTGACGTGGGTGCTGGTACAACTACCCCTCCCCCCTTTCAAACCATGATTTTACTTCCGCGGTCTCTTCCCACAATTTTCTACTATTCTATATCGCAGAACTTCAGACTGCTTCGTGTGGAGAGTCGCATGCAATTTTCGTGTTATTCTGGGCTAATATATTTCTTTCTCCAAGAGGTGGAAGGAATAGTTGGTGTTTGATCGATCACATCTTTGGTCTCTCGGCTACCCCTCGTTCCCTCTATACCCTCTCCTCGAATTTCGGCGGTTTCTTTTCCCCTCCAAAAAAACAGATCGCAAAATGGACTGGCAACCACAAGATCAACCATTGAGGGAGCTCGCTTGCTGTTTGAGAGACTCCCTCAATGGGCAAGATCGGAATGTCCAGAAACGGGCTGAGTTGGTATGTATCTAATCTGTGTTTGTGGCGGGTCCATTTCGTATCTCCTGTGTCCAGGTTGCTTGCTTTATTGGCCAAGGGCTTTACATGCAGCTAACTACATGTCTGTCGTAGATGCTGATACAAGCAACGTCCAATCCAGACTTTGTCAACTACCTGACGTACATCTTTTGTACCCCGCAAGTACCTCCTATGACTGGCCTCGACCAGCAGACCTATGACATGGTTCGATTTGCGGCCGCATTGAACCTGAAGACTAAGATCCATGTTGCATATAATACTGTCAGTCCGGAAAGCCTGGAGAATGTGCGCCGGGCGACACTGCTGGGGTTGCGCGACCCCACCCATCAGATTCGAAACTCGGCAGGGAGTCTGATCACGGAAATACTACAACAAGGCGGGCTGTTGGCATGGCCACAGGTGTTGCAGGAACTCATCACCTTGGTGGCGAATCTGCCCGGAGATGTCCCGCAGGTCACGCAAGAGGCCGCCATGTCCGCCCTGTCGAAGGTGTGCGAGGATAATCGCAAGCTGTTGGACAAGGATTATGGCGGCCAACGCCCGCTAGAGGTCATCATTCCGCGCCTGCTCGAGTTCACCGGGAGTCAGAGTGCCTCTGTGCGGTCCATGGCCCTCAACACTCTCCAAGCGTTTTTGGCCATCAAGCCCAAGGCGTTGATTGACAATTTCGATAATTTTATGTCGAGCCTCTTCCGCCTAGCTAATGATCCTAGCACCGATGTGCGGCGCATCGTCTGCCAGGCGTTTGTCCAACTCGCAGATGTCGCTGCGGAGCAGCTGATTCCCCACATTGGCGGCCTGGTGGACTACATTATCATGCAGCAGAACAACGGGGAGGATCCAGAACTGGCGCTGGATGCCGCCGAGTTTTGGCTGACAGCCGCGGAAACTCCGGCTCTGCACCAGCCGTTGGCTCCGCATATGCCCAAGATCGTTCCTCTGCTGCTCCAAAGCATGGTGTACGATGAAGATGATGCCATCCGGCTGGCGGGCGAAGAGGACGACGCCGATTTGGAGGACCGGGCGGAGGACCTTAAGCCCCAGTTCGCTCGCGCCAAAGGCGCCCGAGTAGAAGCAGCATCGGACACTGCTGCTACTGGCAAGGCAGAGCAAGCGGATGATGACGAACTGAGCGAGGGCGAGATCGACGATGACTCGGACTGGGGAGACCCTGAAGAGGAATGGTCCGTGCGAAAGTGCTCTGCTGCGGCGCTGGACGTCTTTGCGACAGTGTACCACGAGTCCATCTTCGACCTGATCTTGCCCTATCTCAAAGAGACGCTACGTCACGAAAATTGGGCGAACCGTGAAGCGGCCGTGCTGACACTGGGCGCAATTGCTGGTGGCTGTATGGAAGCTGTGACTCCGCATCTGCCTGAGTTGATACCGTATCTCATCTCACTTTTGAATGACCCGCAACCTGTAGTCCGCACGATCACGTGTTGGTGCCTGGGGAGATACTCGGGATGGGCTGCGCATCTGGAGGACCCGGCTGCGAAGGCGCAATATTTTGAGCCGATGATCGACGGACTGCTGCAGCGGATGTTGGATCGCAACAAGAAAGTTCAAGAAGCGGCCGTGTCTGCGTTTACCAGTCTCGAAGACAAGGCAGATACGAACCTCATCCCCTATGTTGAGCCGATTCTTCGTCGGTTCGTAGAGTGCTTTGCGAGGTACAAGGAGCGGAACATGGCAATCCTCTACGACGCCGTGCAGACTCTGGCCAACAGCGTGCAGGCGGAGCTGGCCAAGCCGGAGATGGTGAACATTCTTATGCCAGCTCTGATCGACCGGTACAACAAGGTGCCCGATGACAACCAAGAGATGTACCCGATGTTGGAGTGCCTGGGTTACGTTGCGACGGCATATGGCGAGGCTTTTACGCCATTTGCGCCTCCAATGTTCCAGCGATGCATCAAGCTCATTTATCAGACACTACAAGAGGCAATTAATGCTGCACAGAACCCAGATGCTACGGAGCCAGACAGGGACTTTATGATTACTAGCCTGGACCTGCTGAGCGCCATCATTCAGTCGATTTCGCCCGCAAAGAGCGGCGAGCTCGTCGCGAACGCACAGCCTCCGTTCTTCGATCTCCTCTGCTACTGCATGAACGACAGCAACGATGAGGTACGGCAGTCATCGTACGCTTTGCTTGGAGACTGCGCCACCTATCTCTTCCCGCATCTCCAGCCGTACCTCCCGACGATCCTCCCGATTCTGCTCAAGCAGCTTGATCTGGACTCGATTCGTGACGAGTACACGGGGTTTGCCCTGGTAAGCAACGCTTGCTGGTCCCTGGGTGAGATATCCCTGCACGAGGGTGCAGACCTGTCTCCATACCTGGATCAGCTGTTTGTTGCGCTGGTGACGATCCTGTCGAACGAGAACGTGTCCGGGTCGTTGAACGAGAATGCTGCGCTCGCCCTGGGCCGACTGGGCATTTTCAATTCGGAGCGTCTGGCGCCGCACCTGCACCAGTACGCAGATGGGTTCTTGAAGTCCTTGTCCCGGATAGACTTTGATCGGGAGAAGGCTTCGGCTTTCCTTGGCTTCAATCGAGTGGTGATGCGAAACCCGCAGGCATTGGAGTCGTGTCTGGTGATGTATTTCCAGACCATCGCATCATTACCCCAAAAGACGCTGAGCACGGAGAAGTACCGTGATGTCCAAGAGTCCTTCCAGCAGGTGCGCTCTACGCTTTCTCCTCGTGACGACGAACATGACTAACATTTGCTACAGGTTCTGCAAGGCTACAAGAAATTGATACCCAACTTTGACTCTTTTCTTTTGCAGCTCCCTCCGGCTGTGACGCAGAAGCTGCAATCTCACTATCAGATTTAGATTTTTTTTTATTCTCTTTCTTTTTTGATGTCCGGAGTTGTTTTGTCTGGTGGCAGGGAGCATTTCTTGGTTCATGATGCCATTTTTATCCTTTCCTCCCAATTCCCCGATTCCCCGACTTCCCCGACGTTCCCGATTTCCCTTGTCACGACTCTACCCACGCTAATCAAGTCTATTCCCGCTCATTTGAGCTGAGCGGTGAATCACTCGAATGATATGATGGTAATCGAAGGGGTTCGCTTGATGTATCCGTTTTCAGCATTGATTCACGCTTGGAAAACGTTCCGTGCATGTGTATACTTAGCCATAGAATCTGTTCTGTTACTTTTGTTAGAACAATGCGGCATGATCATGATCTGCTGAGAGCGCAACGCCATTGATGCAGTAGTGACAAATTGACGAGCTAGTAGTCCACTAGTCAATGCTAAAGTCAAGGACGGAGTAATGCAGGATGTTATGGTTCTTATTCTGACGTGTTCTAGCCAATATCTGTCGATGATTGACGGTGATCCTCATCCATGGTCCTGCTGAATTCTATCTATTTAGGGCACACACCTCGGTTCTCCGGCTTCTTTGGCATCTCTCCAGAACTGTTTGCAGCAGATGATCAGGGACTTGGCGAGTACCAAGCATCGAATCATCGAATCAACTTTATCCTCCCCTCCTCTTTACTATCACTATTTATACACTGACACGTTAAGAGCTGCGGTCACATGCATATAAAACGATAAACCAGCAGATAAGCTCCAATTCAAAATGTACCCCGCAAAGTGTTTGTCGTGCAGAAGCATGACTGTGTAAAATGTGTGATGGTTTAACCAATGTCGACGATTCATGAGAGAAAAAGGTTGACGATGCTATTTTTAGGGTTGAAGTTGTAAACTCTTAGAAAATGATCTGAGGGAAAAGATGCTGAATGATGTCATTTTGAATCATCCCGCGAATCAGAGTAGATGAGGGGGGCCATCGGAAACTTGCAGATGCACCTTTCGCTGCTTTAGTTGCTGCCCACGGGCTCTCTTGGTAAATGGAATGTGACTTGCAGAAAGGCTAGACGAGGGGGGGGGCCCCCTCGGTGGTCCACTATCTGCAAGACTGCAGGGTGTAATATGTACAAGGGTCACTAAGCCCTGGGCAATTTATATAGCGCCTAGTTATAGGGAAGAGAGCTTTGCAACCCCGTGGCTATGACAAATTCCAAGTACATGAGTTACGAGTATCAACTACCATACAAGGGCAGTACACTCGCAATGCTCGCAGGGTTTGCTCGGATGCCAACCGACTTGACTCTTGGGAAGCGAGATGTACAGTACCTACTAGTTGACACGCTGAGCGACGCGAGTCTACGGTCTGTACCCGACGTTAGGTGGACTATCTTTATCAATCGAAAATTGCTCAGCTGGTATCTGTCAAACTGGCTGCATCAAGCTACTACTAGTGTGCATTGGATGTAGAATGATGCGATGAGGTCGAGAGCGAATGGAGGGGGAAGTTGGGCTTGATCGATCAATTTTGCTTTTTTCACACCGCCCTGGCCAATCTCAACCAGATGTCTCGGAAGTACTTCGAGGGACCTCTCCATACATAAGGGAATTTTCTGTTATTCACGGTTTCATTGGTTACTGTAGGAAAAAGGAACCATGGGAAAAAAAAAAAAAATAATGTGAAATTGGTATAGGGGCATTGAGTACGGGGTATACGGCCGTTGAAACGCCCATTTGCATGCAGCGCTGTGACAGCATCAAGTATCCATACCCAGATAACAGCAGTTGGATCAATCATGAGCCCATTGTGGTGAGTCAGTGGCTGTGATCCCTCTTCTCTCCCCTGATGGGCTCGTTACACCGGTGAGTCGATCGCGGCAGATGCATCGCCATCACCTCGCGCAAAGTCACCAAGTACAGTTAGCACTCAAATCACAAAAGGCGGATGTCACGATGAATCTTGGAGGGTGGACAGCTGTGTACTCGTCGCTTCTAGTGTATTTCTAAGATTTCTAATGCTCACAGTCAACGGGCGGACAAGCTCGGCCTTGCTCATTGGATGGATCCAATGTAAAACGAGCAAACTTCCTTATCGGGAAACTCTATCAGAAACGGGAATTTGTGACGGACGGAAGAACCACGTGGGAGGCGATCGGCGGAGAGATTGTGGTCAGGAGTGATTAGGAAGAGTCTTCCGACGGGATGAAAAATGATAACCCTAGCAATCAATTTTGGCATAGCGGGGTTCTGCCTTTGAACATCCCCAAAGTAACGGCCGTACGATGAGAATGGAAGTTCATTGTCGGACCACGGCAGAACGATTGCTCCGCAACCTGCCTAAAGCGGCAGGATACTGACCAAGACCCTAATCCAGAAATGGTTAGATGTGCAAAAAAGTTGCTCTGTTTGGCAAACGGTCAATACTTGTAATATCTCATAGGGCTTTGACTCAATTCTGTTAGTTATGCTTAACTCTATCTGTGTGGGTTTCAGGTTTGTTCTCGGCCGGACACTCAAGGAACCCGAACTTTGATCGACTGCTAAATCGGTCAATGAAGATGGTTCTAACCCCTTTTCGGGCTAGAATTGAATTAATTGTAAATGTGGGACCGCTCCTTTTAAGCGAGGTGGAGTGAGGCTGCCAAGCTTTTCACCATGTGGGGCATGGAATTTTGATCTGCTCCATGCCGTTTTTAGCTTAGCTATTCCAAATCAAAGGGAGGGCTAGTGCAGCTTCAGCTGGGGTTGTTCATTCCCTTTCCGCTTAGGTGAACTGTTGGGTGAGAACTTCGCAACTCCACGGAGATCGATCATGTATCACCCCAATAACTCATTTGGGTTTTTACTCTTTCCAAATCCTTCCCATATATCGGTGTTACATATCAAAAAACAAAAACATGCGTGGCTTTCGCGTTGGTGATTCAATTTTGTAACATGCAGAAACAGCGGTCACACCGTTAATGAAACATCTCTTGATCTCCTGAGTCCTGAAATTGACATGTCCTCAATCTTGTTTAGGTTAATGGTCGAACTTTGTTCTGATGGAGCGTGTTTGGTTTGACATATTGAAATCAAGGCTCGGCGATCAAATGAACTCCGAACACTCCGATCCAGATGATGGCCCTGGAACGCCCTAACTACTCCGAACTCCGAGCCTCACTCAGGGGGGAGAGGAGGGGGGGGGGGGGCGCCGCGGCCGCCTGGCAGGCCAGTCTCGACTAGTCTCACGTCCAGCTTGGGATGTTCCTCGCGGCCTAAAATCGGCGGCGGCTTGGCCAAGGGCGGGAACAGATTGGCCCAAGAATGTCGGCCCAGTCATCGTTATCGTTCCTCCTCTCGCAGATTGTGTCCTAATCCGGCCGGTACTTGTTCACCTCGGCGGCTCGACGGACACACGGAGAATGTATCTACAGTAGTATCAACAGAAGTAATCCGTTGTTAGGCATGGGCTTTCGAGGTCATCGGCCTAGGTGCATGGCGGCAGGCAGCAGTTCATTCCACGCAATGCATGTACAAGGACTGTCTGTTCCAGCCAATCTTAGGGTTAATTAGGCCGACCATTGTACTGGGTTCGCGGAGGGCTATTCATGGCATATTGTGCCTCGCATGGCAGGGCATGCCTTTTGACCAGATTTCATTTCCAAACTGTTTCGGCGCGCTGTCGGCCGTCGCGAGCGCACCAAACAGAATCGAGAACGGGGAGCTCCGGCCTTCCTCCGGTCTGAAGTTAAAGAGCAAGATCGCCCAAGACGCCAAGCGTTCCGCTGACCCAAGAGGAAGCCAAATCAGAGTCCGCCGCCTGGATCACACGGAGAATTCCGTCGGTACATAACCTTGCGGGTATGAGCGGACAGAACGGGCTATTCACGGAGTTTCTCCGTGGCACATATGAGACAGAAGCCATCGAGGTCGATGAAATCACGCATTGTCATAGTCACCCTTGTTCGATGGCACGTCGGTTAGCTGTTAGTTGGCAGAAAGGCAAGAAGGCTTCCATGTACGAGTACTCGTCCGAGTAGGCAGGCAAATGGTCTGTACAGTCAGTAGTCTTGGGAGGCTCTGCATCGTTCGTTCTTTAATGATCAGCCTGGTTCGTTCCGATCTCGGGCAAGTTGGCTGTGCCCGTCGGTGAGCATGGCTCCATATCCCACCCTCCCCTTTCCACCATGGATCAAATCTCCCTGTTCCAAAGGTTTGATTGGCATTGCTCTTGCACATCCTGGAGTTTGGGACCCTGACTGAGATTTGTCATCGTTTGGGTACGCTAAAATGCCAGCCGGTCCAATCCCAGTCTGCAAGGCGCGTAGGCTAGTCCGAATAGAGTAAGGTCGTCGCTTAAGAATACGCTAAACTATTCTGGGCGACATTTCGCGAGGTCCAACTCGGTGGCCTCTGATTGGCAGGTCAGAGACTAGCAGAGCACGCGGGCCGTACAATGGCAGCTGAAGAGCAAATCCTCGCGCTGTGATTGGCATCGGAAGACCGCCATGCATGCCGGTCAAAAGATATTCCGCGCCCACTGTCTGCATGGCCGCCCATGCCGCTATGTTTTTCATCAGGTCCATCGTGGTCGATTTGCTGTCACTCCCCACAGTTGAGCCGCCAAAAGTCCTGGAAGCAAGAACCATCTGGCCACGGGACTTGCTGTCTGGAAGCGGCGGCAAAGAATCTGGCATGGCCATCTCCCTCTCCAGCCGCGAATGGCTCCATGGTCCAAATGGCAGTGCTGGATTCACAAATGTATCTATCTATATTCCGTCCTCGAATAGAACAGCCCGTCAGAGGTTCATACAAGAAAAAAAAAAGACTCCGCAAAATGCACCAAGAAGTCACGGCTCCACCCTTGCCGAACGTGGTCAATGCATTCACCATGGGTCTGTGAGCCATGGCAATGGTCCATGGTCCAGGGTGGTCTGCATTTGCGCATGCTCAAGGATGTTCCCATTGGGCCAATGCTTCACCCTCGGGCCAGTGCTTGGACCAAGCAGGACCTTAGTCATCTCCTGATCTGCCCCAAATTCCCGATCTAGCCTAGCCTGAGGCTCCCTGCCGCCGGCAGCCTAGTCCTATCGCTCTATCGGCCCATCCCATCGCTTCGCTTAGCATCTTGGGCTCCCTCCCTTCCATCATCATACCGAGTGTCAATCGGGCTTAGTCCAGGGATCATTGGATTGCATGTCGGGACGCTTTGCACTCGATGCTGCCCCAATCGGAAGGCTTTGAGTCATCACAAATCATCAAATCCATGTTTCTTGGCATATCGCCGCCTTACTCCATCTCCATGCCCCGGTATCATCATAGCGCGATTCTCCATAGTTCAGATTACCATGTATCCATTCGATGGTCCCTTTGGGACGTTTTGTACTCAAAACAAATGCCTTTAAAAGTAAACCCGCTGCGTGCCCTGCTTTCCTTCTTAAACCGACGCCAGCTGAAAAAGCTTGAGCTTAATGCATCAACCTTTTCTCCAGCAGTCCAGTGCCCCCCTGGTGTGCCCCATACTGTTACTGCTGGTGACCGTTGCAGTTGACTTCATCGATCTTTTACAACTCTGCGGCTCTCCCCCAAACCCTTCCCCCCCGGCCTCTCGTATTTCATCCCGCACGTGTCAAGCTTGAGCTGAGGGACCCTGTGCATCTTGAATCCTTCTTCCCCTTTGCCCTGATCATCTGGCTCTCCGCTGCACCTTGCCGTCAATTGGGGCCTGAGAGTGTGTTCCATTTTTGGTACGGAGAGTATCAGTGCGGCGATGCTTACTCGACTGCAATTCGATATTCTGCTGTTCCCATAGAGCAATTGCATATCAACGCGCCGAGTCCCCTGTTCCAAGGCAGATATTGTCTGCCTACCACGATCGTTACCTCGCCGACCTTTCCCACTCCCACCGCTCGCTCTCCCCTCACACCCAAAGTTATATCAATCCGCCACTTGGAGACAGTTCAATGTCTCCTCCGCTCATTCCAATGAAGACCGGAAAAGAAGCTAAGAATAAGAGAACCATGGCTGGGCCCGGTGGTGGTCCCCCGCGTAAGAGCCATACCAAGTCGCGCAATGGCTGCCGCACTTGTAAAAGACGGCATATCCGATGCGATGAGACGTTTCCGCAATGGTATATTTGTTCGCTGTGGTCTCGAGATAAAACGCGCGCGCTGACAGTCATGGTAGCAAAAACTGCACAAAACACAACTGCCGATGCGACTACATGGACATCCAGGCTATGCGCGAAGAGGCGTCCAAGGGCCAGACGAGTCCCAATCTTATGACTACGCCGGAGATTGACCGGGAAATCGAGAACTGGCAGCTCACAGGCATCCCACCGTTTGCTGAATTGCGCCAGTGCTCGCCCGCCGTCTGGCAGCGTTTCTCGCGAACGGATTTGCGCCTGATCCACCACATCGCGGGTTTGTCGCTCGACCTGCATCGCCGTGGACTGAGAAATACAACAATATGGGCCTCGGAGATTCCATGGTTAGTTCTTTTCAAACCTCGTTTCGTATGTTGCTTGACGTTGACGTGTTTCGTAGCTTCCTGGGCCTCGCGGTCACGAGTGACTTTGTGATGAGCGCAGTCTTGGCGTTTTCCGCGTCGCATTTGGCTTATATGACGGGAAACAAGGAGACTGAGAGTGTTGCGTTCCACCACCGTGGGATGGCTTTCAAGGGATTGCAGAGCGCAATGGCGGGTTTCTCCAAGGAAAATAGCAACGCGATTTTGGCAGCATCCATTCTGTTGTCGTGGCAGGTGACAGACTGGTAAGTTGTGATTTTGGGATTAATCCGTGAACTCAACCTCATTGCCGATGTTCGCAGGCCAACTCTGACATCTCTGCAACGATCAATGTTTTCTGTAAGATTCAACTGGGATCATCGTCGCGCAAACGATGGCTTACGGAATCGCAGGTTCTTGACGCAATGCCTTCATACTGGAGAGAAACCTCTCAACCGGCGAAGTTCCTGGAGAGCCAGCGCTCGCTACGATCGATGCGCGAAACCTTCGGTCCTCGATATATTGGCGGCGCGATTCGATATCGGGATGAAGACCTGGAGCGCGTGGACGCGGCCATCTCCGAGCTGCAAAACGTTCGAGCTCGGGTCATTCACAATGGGATTCTTTACAACCAAGTGAACGAGCTGCTAGCATTTGTTCAGGCGCTGCGCAATGATCTACCAATGCAGTCGCCAGACTTGGCGTTTGAGAAGCTACAACCTCTGCGCAAATGGCTGATTTGGCTGCCCACCAAGATCTTGCGGGACTACGAGCACGAAGTCACAGCACTTGCGATTCTAGCGCAATTCTGCAGCACCGCGCTTGTGCTGGAGTCGTTATTCCCGGAGATTGAGGGCTCGTACCTTGGATGCATGGCCTTGTCTCCAATCGAGGAAATTGATCGTATCCTTACAGCACGGATGACCGCGCCGCAATACCTGCCGGAGGCGCACCTAGCTACGGAGCTGATGGAGTTCCCACGCCATGTCGCGAACGAGTACAAGAGCTACACTCAGTGGTCTCAACACGTTCCCACAACGATAGACCATTACGGTGCTGCCACACCCCCGAGTCCTTATCCTCACCTCCAAGACTTTGCCGTGACAACAGCAACGTCCTCGTCTTTCACAGCTTCGATCCACTCGCCGTCGACCGTCACATTGCCGCCGTCGCCTTATCAAAACATTTACCCGCCACACACCACCACAGGAGTCTCGGCGGTGTACTCAGGCTCGCCCATTACTTCGGATTACGGAGATGAACATTTGTCTGATTACAGCTATCCGGGGACGCTGGAGCAGCAATCCCCTGGTTTCTCTGCCGCTCACGCTCCGTACGGAGGAGACGAGTATCACGGACTCCCTGCAGCAGAGACGCCCAACACAATGAGCATGGAGCTGCTGCAGCACGACCAACCGTTGATTTCCATGAACCCAGTAGCGCCGCAACTGTGGACGTGAGCCAACGGAGAACGGACAAGAAAATTAAAGTTTGATGTTTTTATGTTCCGCCCAATCATCTCATATTGAGCCGCATCTGTGCCCGACAATGCGCGCCGCGTTTGTCGGAGGCCAATCAAGGACGCAGAAGGCGATGCGGCGATGATGATCAGGGTTAATGCACGGGCCACGCTGGCGAAGCACCAGCGTTGAACACGTCGGAATTAAGGTTCCCACCGGTCTAGAACTGAATACCCCGATGTGATGTTAAAAATCGCCGCGCGGCTTGTCCGAATCGGCTCCGAGCGAGTGCCATCATGTCATGTGCGACGACCGAGGTCAACGCTTCGTGCATGTCTGCTGCGTTTTGATGAATTCCGCACAGCAAAGACGATGTCCGAAGAATGATAGATCTGATGACATGTCTAAATTCGGTACGGAATACATGATTCGATTTTTTTTTAGCGCTCGATGTTTTGCGATTTCAGCATGTACTGGATGGGCACATGAGAATCCGTACCAGCTTGTTGTATCTACTTTTCTCAACTTCCTGTACTGTACGAGTACTGAGGATAGAGTTTCCACTCGATCTATGAATATGGACGCCCAGCTTGGCGAACAAACAATTCATTCTCCTAGATAGAAGCTTTTACATACTGACTAGGCTACAACAATGTCCCACTTGACGTCGAGCAAGTATATCGCCCGACGGAGAGATTTTTTTCCTCGGCCCTCTGTAGATTCCTCCAGCGTCTAGAAACCCCCTCCGTCCTAGCCGAAAGGAAAAAAAAAAAAAAAAAAAAAAAAAAAATAACCGCGCCTTGACAAACGTGCATCAACTAGCTTTGTAGTCGCATGACCGGGCAGCACCAAGTCCGCGCCTAATAGACTTCCATCACCTGTTGCCCACTTTACGCCCCGAGAGAGCACCCAAGGCGTTGAAAGTGCATGCTTTCCTCCGCAGTTATTTTAAGGTTATTAACTTTCATCAATTATGGACTCCTTCCCTGTCGCCGACCTTTGCTTGCAGTGCAGATCAGCCGGATTCGGGGATTGGAACTAAGAATAGTATTTACGAGTTAAAGTTGAAAAAATAAAAAAAGGAACCGTTCCAAGGGATCGGATACGGGGTTGATGGTCAACTCGTGTTCATGTCGATTGATAGGTGAGAATTTTAGATTAAACAATACGAGAATGCGAGTGAGGACCCTGGGAGCGTAAGCAGTGACAAGAGGGAGATCGGCCGGGGGGGGTGAACCCTGAACTTTGGTGTAGATCTCGGGCGCGCCGGGCATGATTAAGCTAACTTAGACCGGAATTGGATTGGTGTACTGTGGAGGTGCATATGGTTACTTTTTTAGGTAATTTTATTTGGTACGGCAAGGAATGCATAGAAACGAGGATGTTGCACTCTGTTCAGTCTGGAGTAGATGAGCTCAAATCCGGAGAATATCAAAACGAGAAGATAACTGGCTCAAGTATGTTCAAAGTTTTTGCAGGAACCACTGACAGTTGGCCACGTTAGTTGTTGGCAGCATCAATGTGTAAGCTCGAAAGTCACTAATCCGTGTTCATGGGGTGTTAAATAGCTAAAGAAGCCTGTTGTATTGGAGTCGACGCCAGAAAGACAGCCATTCTCGATTGATCAACTCCCACGGTGTTCGAAGCTGGTAGCAGCACCATCTCTGGTAGTGTTCTTCAGTTTGAGTGGACTTGACCGATATTCAGCTAATGTCTTGATCTCATTCTTGTGATCTCTCCCGACTTCAGCGATGTTATATAGCCATCGTCTCTTATCAACGAGGATAAACCTGTGTATCGAAATCGGCTAGACATCTCCTGTTACTCCAGAAATCTAGCAGGAAGATCATGAATGCCAACCCTCTGGGCCCATGTTCTTGTCAAACCACCACAGTCAAGGCACCAATATCGCCTGCATTGCCTGCGCAGTCTGGACAAATGGTCAGAGCATACGTGTGCATGCTGCTCCACTACTTGTGATCCTTCTCCCTACAAAGGAAGGACGAGCTTCGAGACGACCTACAGGTGGCAGGATGCCAATCCAATAACTTCACAAATTCGACCCGAGACGAGCACGGCTTCCTAGAACATGCAAGATGGTTTCATCGATCATGCCTCTTCGACATTGTGAGCATCCATACTCAAAGACCAGACATAGAGCAATCTCAGAATATAACTTGCATCAATATCCCCTTTTTTTTCCCCTTGGCTAGTATCTACCAGGACGTTTCCTACTCAATTTTCGTAAGTGTTAAGCAAGATGATTAGAGCTGAAGGGGTAACAATACGGACTACAGTCCGACCTGTCAATGGATCAGGAGTCAGTACAAGATTGTCAGTACTCTCCATCCTAACTCATTCAAGTCCTACTGATACCACTCTTTCCCCTCTAGCCGTCCTCCACTACATGAGGCTTCTTTTAGGTACAGCTGCTTTACGTACGGCTTGGTTGCCATCTAGGGCATCTAGGGTCAGGTGCCCGATTACGTCGGCGAGCTAACTAAGCGAATTTCGCTACGCACAACCTTGAGCGTTTCTTTGTTGTTCGCCATCTTCATCCCGCCCATGCTTGTTGTTCCAATTCTGTAGTCACGTCTACGGCTGTTCGCAAGGCTTTCGACTCTGTAGTTAGGGCTATCTAGGCTTCCCACTCTCGTAGCAGACCAGCCTACGTAAAATAAATTTGCCAAACAGACGCAGCGTGCGGATGTGTCGCGCTGGCCGTTATATCGAAACGAAACATACTTACCATGGAGAGTGTCGAGTATGATCGCCGATGTTGGATGTTCGGAAGTCCGAAATAGAGACTTGGAACGTATCCCAATCGGTGGCTTGGCTGATTTCGAGAGTATCGAAATGATTTCTGACGCTGTACGGAGTGCTCCGCCATTTGAGCCAGTTCCAGGCTGGATTGATCATATTTAAATCCGGTGAGTTTCCGGGCCACAATATCCGCTGCGCTTCGTGATAGTTATATCTCTTGCTGCGAAAAATGGTTTATGGGCAGGAGCATTATCCGCCCGCACAGCCGTGCTCCTGGATCTGTCATGCCGATATTGTGCTCGTCATACTCGTCTGATGCAGGGTCGCCCAGTTAGCTTGAATCGTGCAGGATGGATTTCCCGACGCATCATATTCAACAATTAGGCGCCAGACGATTTAACAAGCACCTTGAGGGAAAAATTGGCGCGAACGGTTCTTATAGGTCATCTTGGCCAGTGATTTCTGGTGGGTTCTCTGGATCCCCACGCTGGATCATTGAATAGTTGTCCCGAGGCACCATCCCAGCATCGGTGCGTTCGATGATCTCATCCCGAAGACGACTTATCGCCCTGGCTCGAAGACAAGGATGCGTGACCACTGGCGAAAAGTCGTGATTGTGATTTGGATTGCGAACTATCAGCTCCCATTCGCCAGTGAGTTTCTTGAAGGCAAGATAAGCTGAGAATGGGCATCCGATCAACCGGGAAGTACGATTGCGTTGTTTGGCACTGTCTTCTCGCGGATTGAATGAGCCTCCCCGGTCACAACGAAGATAAACTTTGGCAATTTGGCCGTCTTCGATTTCGAACGCAGTCGAATAAGGGCGTAGCCATGACGGCTACCGAACTGGCTGATCTCCTCCTCGGCATCACGAGGAGTCGTGAAACGAATAGTTTCGAGGAGAGGAAAAGCACGGAGTTGAGTGTTGGCAGCCATTGCGATGTGCATATTTCGATGAGAAACGCAGGATTGGAGTCTTGTGAAGTAATGGACGAGGCAATTTGACACTAGATTAGTCGACGAAACAGTGACGAAAACTGACAACTATGGAAACACGACGAAGAAAAAAAAAAAAAGGACCAGTTAAGCGAATGTGGTTGCAATCACCTATATCTAATATGCAATGACACGGGTTGTATATGAAATGGCGGGGGATGTGCGGAGTAGCCCGTACTCCGTACTCCGTATACGTTCGAGTAAGTTAACTATTCCCCAAAACTACGAGACAGTTAAGCACTAATCCAAATTAGTAGTTTGCAGTTTAATAAATGTAATTTTGATTTTCTAACTATTTTAGGAATAGTTTCAACAACATCCAAGCCATCACAGGACCTCTCCAAACACTCAATGAAATCATTTCAATCCAGAATAGCTTAACTACCTAAAGAGAGGAGCTTGCCAGTTTGGAGCCTCAATTCCGCCATTGATAGAGGCTTTCGTGTTGCGGTTTAGCTTTGCCTCGACGATTCCTGGATAGTCTCATCAACTGCGTGTTTAGCCTACCGAATTTGTCAACGGTGCCGTATATCGTGCGTTCAAGCTCAGGATGGCGGAGAGCGGCGGGTGGAGTACAATCGAGTCCGATGAAGTACGTTATGCCAGATGGATTAGAATGACTCGGCTGGTTAATAAAATTTTAGGGCGTGTTTACGTCGTTGATCGAGAATCTCGGTGTTCAAGGTGTTCAATTCGAAGAGCTCATCTCGCTTGATCCAGACACAATTCGATCACTAAGGTACTGTAGATTTATATGCTATCACGTGGCAGGAGACAATAAAGTTGCTGAATTGTGTCTGACTTCCTAAATACAGCCCAGTTTACGGCGTGATCTTCCTCTTTAAATGGCTCAGCGGCCGATCCCGCGACGCAACATCACCGGAGGACGGCACTTACGACCAAACCGCAACAGAGAATGGGCTCTTCTTCGCTGCACAGACAATTCAGAATGCCTGCGGAACACAGGCGATCCTATCCGTGATCCTGAACCACGACGAATCCAGCGGATCGAGTACACTGGCACCGATCAACATCGGCCCGGAGCTTAGCGCGTTCAAGGAGTTCACCGCGGGGTTCCCGCCAGATCTTCGCGGCGAGGCCCTGAGTAACTCGGAGGTAATCCGTACGGCGCACAACGCGTTTGCGCGCGCATCGCCATTTGTCGACGAGACGCAGCGTCCAGCGCCGGCGGATGAAGACGCGGATCTGTACCACTTTATCGCATACACACCAGTGAACGGCACGCTGTACGAGCTGGACGGTCTCCAGCCACACCCGATTAGCCATGGGCCGTGCGATGCAGAGAACTTCCCGGAGAAGGTCATCGAAGTTCTCCAGCGGCGGATCGCACGGTACCCCGCTGGCGAGATCAGGTTCAACCTGATGGCCGTGGTGCGGGATCTGCGCATCCGGGCGCAGGAGTTTGGTGACATGGAGCTTCTTGAGCGAGAGAATCAGAAGCGCCGTGCATGGGCGTGGGAGAACTCTCTCCGTCGATCGAACTTTGTTGGTTTCATAGGAGAGGTCCTGAAGGGTGTCGTCCGGCAAAAGGTCAAGGATGGAAAGTATGAGGAATGGGTCGAAACGGCAAAGAAAGAAACCCAGCGTAGGGCAGAGATGAGAAGAGGCAATATATGATAATTGAGGCTGCTGCTCTTGTACGATATCAGGTATATGGTAATCATGATAGATATCACCGTCGTCAGATTTCCTTATCCGCTGACAGATTCAGTTCGCATACATTCAAGCTCGAGAAACTTGCACAATTCAGATCAGGAGAAGTCGTCGACATCCTGCTCCCTTTCTCTTTCGAGAAATTCCTTGACCGTCGGAGACGACAACAAATCCTCCCTCTAGACACAATGTATCAGCATGTAATGAATAAAACAAGTCAAGTTCTTTCCGGCATACCTCTTTGCTTAGATCCTTCAGGCCCCTCCGCAACAGGTCCATTTCCAGCTTTCTCAACCTCCCAATTGTCTCGTACACTTCTGTTCGAATACCCGTTCGATCACCACTTGGATCATGCTCTACCTCGTCGAACGCGCTCGCGGTCTCTTCCAGTAGTGAGAGCTGCCGCTCTAGGCGACCCTGGATGATGACGTTGGCGCGCAGTTTGAAAATGTCCTTTTGAGAGTCGGAAAGAACCAGGTCCTCAAGGGAAGTTATGTCTGGGTTGAGCTGCTGGCCTTTCCATGTCGCTCGAAGCTCCTGCTGGCCATCAAACGTCTGCAGGACTTGGAAGTTCAAGCCATCTTCTTCGTTTACGCAGGCCCACCAGACGAAACCGCTTTCCCAGCCCGTGGATGCAGGACTGTTGTCATCGTTTTTTCCGTTGTCGTCCTTGTTGGTGGAATATAGTCTGACTCCAGGGGCGTCTTTGCAGATTGCCCTCTTTGCAGGTTTGAGCGGATCATCATCTGGAATGTCCAAGTCGAGGAATAATTGTTTCGCGTCTTCGACGGTGTTCTCGAGAAATCCGTAGGAAAAGATCATTTCCGACGCGCCTTTGTCGTCGCCGTAACTGCCCATGCAATGTTAATACCATCTGCAATCTGTGGCCACACTTTGTTAGGGATAACTAACGTGATAGTAATCTCCTGCCCCGGCAAAAGTCGCTTCCCCCACCGCAACTGCAGCACCGCATCCCCGTTCTCGCCGGTCTCGTAGACGGCCACCGTGTCGTCTCCTCCTGCATGATTCGCCATATCCACGCACGGAACCATCGCATGGCCGGTCCCCGGCAAGTCCAACGCACGCGACCTGTACAACGCATCCACGGTCTTCCAGTCGTCCATGCTCAATTGCCCGGTTTCAACAGCCCACCAGTGCCGCTGGCACCAGGGGATATTCTGCGTTGACGTGCGTAGGAGTTCAAATTCCCGCTCAAGCGCGCCGAGCTTCGCATCGACGGCATCCTTGAGCGACGTACCATAGAGAATTGCACGCTCATCCTCAGTGTAGAAAGTCGGAATGGGAATAGTTTCTGGCAGGAATTTGATATATTCCGACCAGGGATGTGAAATTCCACGTTTCTTCGTTTCTTCCACGGCGGGATCATTATCCGTTCTCTCATTTAGGGCAGTATACGTGATTTGCAATAGGAGAAATATTAGAATCGCGCCTCGTGGCGTCTACTCATTCTGGTCAACAAAAGGCCTTTTGTTTTGTCTAATTGCTTAGAGACAGACTCCTACATACCCGTCCGAAGCTTCCTACTGCATCCAATACCTCCCGCAGCAAAGTATCGCTCTTCGCATACTCTTGCACCGAGCCCAATGAAAGAACCATGTCCCGCGGCACGGAAATCAAGATTTCTGGCCGCGAGGTTTCGTCTTCCGGATCGCCATTGTATTTCTCCGCCTTTGCAAACACCGCTGATCCTTTATCGGCGACAGTTGTAGCCCTACTGCCGCTCCTTCTGGCTTCAGAATCTGCGTCCGAATTTGAAGACTGCGATTTTTCGAAGGCGACATCGGGGAATGCGATGCCGTTCAGTGTCGCCCACGCGGCTAGCGCGCTGATAGGAAGGAATTGGCGTTTCATGGTAATTGTCCGGTATGTAAAAATCGTCTCCTCTTCATGACTGCACTAGACATGAAAGGCACAAGAGAAGCTGTCGTAATGTCGTCAAGGTCCCCACAGCCCACCATGATCGTTATCAGCAATCAGCGATAAGATAACCTAAGTCCGTAGCCCTAAGCCCTAATCTCTTGCTTCTTTAGGCTTCTCGGTCCGCCCGGTATACCTCCCCGAGCCGGCTCCGACAGCCCTAGCCAATCATCAAATCACGCCATGTGAGCCATTGCCCACAGATAACGGCGGGCTATGCTCACCGCTTTCTCATGTCGGTATAGTCGAGTTACAAACATCCGCGTCTCATAATCATCCGAAATCAGCTCATCGGCGGAAGAGAGTGACTAATCCATCGCGAAAAAGAACAGGAATGGATTCAGGGACTTTTCCTAGAGTAGATCCTCCTTGTCCTTCCTTCACTTTTGCACCGTGTTCTCGTTCTCCGATCATGCCTTGAGATCTGGCCCTTGTGATTGGGTCCAGAGCAGAAAAAGAAACGAAACGAGAACGCCACCAACCAATCGCATTTGCGGCAGCATCTGCAAATCAAGCCAAATCTGCAGGTCAACAAGCTTTATCTCATGGACCCCTCCATCGAGCGTGAACTAGCCCGGCTCGATCCGGACGTCCCCTTTCGCGCGACCCAGCATCACATCCACCATACCTGGGCCCGGACGTTCTATTCTCGACCGGAGCTGTACATTCAGCCACATTCTCTGGAGGAAATTCAAAAAGTTGTGAAGCTGGCCCGGCGCTGCCGTCGCCGTATTGTAGTGGTGGGCAGTGGACATTCACCGTCGGACTTGACCTGCACGTCGTCGTGGGTGGTTAACCTCGACCATTTCAATCGTGTTCTTAACATTTCGCCAGATGGACTCGTCACAGTCCAGGCCGGGATCCGCCTCAGGGATATCGGCGAACAGCTAGAGCCACATGGATGGACGCTTCCAAATCTCGGCAGCATTGACGCTCAGTCCATCGCCGGTGCCATTACGACGGGGACTCATGGCAGCTCGGCATACCATGGTCCGCTCTCGGAGTGCATCCGGAGCCTAGCGATCACGCTGGCGAACGGCCAGACGGTACGCTGCAGCGCGACCAATAATCCGTCCCTATTCCGCGCGGCACTGGTGTCCCTTGGGGCGCTCGGGATCATCACCGAGATCACGTTCCAAGCGACACGGTCGTTTAAAATTGCTTGGAAGCAGTCCTTACACCCGCTCTCCGAGATCCTGGAAAATTGGAGCAAGGGCCTCTGGACATCCCATCACTTTGTACGCGTCTGGTGGCTTCCGTATATGAAGCGGGCCGTTGTCTGGCACGCTGACAAGACTGATCTCCCTCTCCGGGACCCACCGACGACATTTTACGGGGGCCGATTGGGCTATCATATCTATCACAATTTACTGGCATTGGCGCGTTGGTTCCCGCGGATCCTCCCGTGGGTGGAGTGGTTCGTGTTTGGCATGCAGTATGGATTCAAACCGAAGGCTCACGTTACCGAAGCAGTCGAGCCGGCACGGAAAGGCCTGTTGATGGATTGTCTGTACTCGCAGTTTGTAAATGAATGGGCACTTCCATTAGAAAAAGGGCCCGAAGCTATTACTCGACTATCAGCATGGATCCACGGTGATGAAGAGACGGCGCGCATCCCCTTCAGCTCCAAGGGAGTCTATGTGCATAGTCCGATTGAGGTGCGAGTCTCCGATTCCACTGTGACGGACTCGCCTCACCCGTACCTGGATCCATCCTGCCGCACCGGTCCGACGCTGTACCTGAATACGATCATGTATCGCCCGTACCGGCGCGATCCTCCAGGCACAGAGCGATACTATCAAGCGTTCGAGTGGCTGATGCGAGAGCTGGGCGGGCGACCTCACTGGGCCAAGTTCTTTTCCATCCTCAGCCCGCAGGAGCTGCGCGATCTATACGGGTCGGACATGGACGAATGGCTGAAGATCAGGAATGAGGTTGATCCAGACGGGATGTTCCTCGGCGCATGGCATCGGCGAAATCTGCTGCTGCCATTGTCGTCGTCGGCTCTATCCCTTGAGGAGCAGGAACAATCCCGGCGCAAGTTTAAGGGGCCCGGTTCTGGCGATGGTCTAGAGTGGATTGGCGATCGGCGATGGGATCAAAACTCGGCTGCCTTCCAGGGCCATACAGAGGACTTGTCCAGTCCGCTGCGAACTTCTGCCAGCGAGGAGAGCTTCGATATTATGAGCCACGGAGAGGCGAGCATTATATCGAAAAGTGAATGATTTGATTATAGATTGAACATAACGATGATTTTGATTATGAGTAGAATAGCATGAAGAACAGAGTAACAAGTTGTTCCGTCTCAAGGAGTTCATTGACTAAGTATGCAAGTGCGCACGTTAGTCAGCGACCAGACTTTCCACTTTCCAGACAAGGCAAAAAGGAATAATCGCGAATATATCTCCCGACTCTTCTGGTCTTGACCTGAATCTGCCTGGGCATGCAGAGTCTGGACTTTGGAGAAATTGGGACCTAATGGAAGGCCTCATGCCAAATGCAGCAATTGTGTTTACGTTCCTAACCTGAAAGGGTCAAAAAGTGAAGAAATATGAACAAAGCCAAGTGAAGACCGCAAGTAACTTGTGCAGGTCCAAGCCGCTCGATACTATGCTTTTGAGCGTTTGATTGATTGCGGCTTAAAAGTGAGTCCCAAGATTGCCCCTGGCCGAACATGAGACGCCGATCGTCGTCTTGCGTAATTAAAATCCTTTGTTGGCGGCTGATCGATATCTAAGGCTCTCCACCTCCCAACTCCAGGGGCGTGGGCCGCGTGGCAGGCAATCCCCGCTGGAATTGGGTAGTAGACTTCAGACAATTTCACTTTCATTCTTCTTGTTGTTCCTGAGATGAGATTCACCGAATAAGAAAGCCAAGTTGAAGATCTTTCCTGTCGAAGAAGCAGCAGCAACAAGTTCTTGTTAGTTGCCAAGTCAATAGTTTCTCTTGGTATCTTGGATAACTCCGCCGTCGAAGCTGGATTCTGACTGTTCTTTGCTCTCAATTGAGTGGAAAGAAGCGTCCATCAGAAGTCTCGTATGAAGAAACAGAGCATTCGACCGAATAATGTCCGGCGCCTCCCCAAAGCCCCGTATCGATGCAAACCCGGCCCTTCAACGATACTATGGCTCCCTCGAGAGCCGCATCGGCTATCGCGTATTTCTCGGCGGCACGCGCCACTTCGGATACTATGAGCCAGGCACATTATGGCCGTTTCCCATAGGTGCTGCCCTCCGGAGGATGGAAGAGTATCTCTACAACTCTCTCGGACTCAAGCCCGGGTCACTCGTGCTAGACGCGGGTTGCGGTGCTGGCTTTGTTGCCATTTACCTTGCGCGCAAAGGTCTAAGAGTCCGTGGCATCGACATCATCAGTCGCCATGTCAAATGGGCGCGGGATAATGTCAAAAAGGCGGGACTGGAGCATGCAATTAGCATCGACAAGATGGATTACCACCACCTGGAAACGCTCACACCGGAAACATTTGATGGAGTCTATACCATGGAAACCTTTGTGCACGCTAGAGATCCCGCTCAAGCTCTCAGGGAATTCTTCCGTGTCCTCAAGCCCGGCGGCAGCATCACACTGCACGAATATGAGCACAAGAGAATTAACGATGCTCCCGAACGCGTTGCAAGAAGCTTTCACGTTATAAATAAGTTTGCAGCGCTGCCGACCAATGAACTGTCTGAATATGGAACGCTCCAGACCCTATTGGAGGAGGCGGGATTTGTAGACGTGCAGGTCTCGAACCTCTCGGAGAATGTGCGGCCCATGATGCGGCTATTCTACCTCTGCGCGATCATTCCTTATATCTTCATTACTCTATTCGGACTCGAAAAGTACTTCATCAACGCCGTGGCGGCTGTCGGAGTCTACCGCAATACCGACTTCTATTCATATGTTTCGATCTCGGCGAAAAAGCCGTCACAGCAGGATTCGGCCGCAACCCAGGAAAAGAGCTTGTTGGGCTCGTGATGTCAGATGTACTATCGTTCCGATCTTGCCAAAAGAAATTTGAGCTCGCAGCCCAGTGAAGCCATGGCGCTGTTCAGTAACATTAGACTCGCCCAGCAATTCTGCTCGTGCAGATTGCAACCAGAGTGTGTTCCTTCTCACATCCATCATTGATCCCTGCAGTAGATTTGATGAGTTGAGATCGATAAGCGTTCCGTGCCTTTGCCGATGTGATAAATATCTGTACTCACGAAAAAAGGACCCGTCCACATTCGAGAGTGGTGGAGATGCTGCGGCCCGATCCGGCCCGGCCCCAGCTGTGTGTAACAAGGGTGACCTGGCTAGTGCGGCCAGATTTCTGTCACTTTAGATTTTGGACTTTGTAAGTTCGAATCCGCCTGGGTCCTTATCCTATGAGCATGGACATACATCATAAACTTATGAGGGACCAAATAATGGGAGGTCTGCTGTTTTTATCTGTCATGGTCCTGGAAGAAAAAAAAAAAAAAA
>NW_027192361.1:1192352-1230084 GCF_041956635.1 Thermomyces lanuginosus | reverse complement strand
CCGACAGTCGCATCCAAAGTCTCACCTCGTGTTACCTTGTGCCTTGAACAAAGACCTACTTTTCCAACAACATGCAGGCCCTGACTCAAGCGGCCCCCGGCGCTCCCATTACATTGCGGACTGCCCGGAGTGTTCCGGCACCGCCGTGGTGAAGATCCTCACAGCCAGTATCTCACCCAACAACCGCATATTCAGTCCGAAGTGATCAAGCTACCTCTTCCGCCTCCCCGTATACGCTATCTGCCGCAGCCGTTTAGCGGATCCGTGCCACGAGACCAGATGCGACCACCTTTCAGCTCGGTCATCTTGCTTTTTCGTCGATTACCATAATGTTGCTCGCGACGATCCCTCGATTTCGATTCTTCAGGGCTACATTGGGATTCCCATTCAGCCGGGCATCAGACTGGGAACCGCGTGGAAACAAGGTGGCACCATTTCAGAGAACGCCCGGCAACCGCTCGAGTGCATCTATCCTCTTCAATGAATCTCTTATGATCGACAAGCTGAACGACGCCTTCGCTATGGCGCAGGTCTTCTGGAGCTGCTGAGAATGCAGCCGAGAGATTCCTTCATCATTGCCCCGGCGACCGGTCGCTTCGGCGGGAACGCAGTCAAGCTGCTCTCACCTTGATTGTCAATGTCATTGCTGTCGCGCAAAATGAAGAGCAAGCTGCTGGCAGAGATGACACGGACACCTATTTTGACTGGTCTCCTCCCCAGGAGGTCGAATCGACCCACATCGCCTCGTACATCAACGCATTACACCATGGCAGCCGGGTCGCCTCGATGAGCGATCGTGGATCCCGTTGAGATTCCCTATGCAGCAGTGGTATTGAAGAACGTTCCCCTCCAGGGAAATTTATGTTCAAGCGGAAGCACGCTCAACGGGTAATCCAAATTTGCGGAGAGAGGGTTGCTAAAATTAGGAAAGGCGGCGACAGCCAACTTCAAATTGCATGATTTCAGATTGGGTGGCGATGAGCAATCGTCGATCACGACGGAAGGGAACAGCGGCTGGCGCCAATGTCATTGTCATCGAGCCTTGAATCCCATGACAAGCTGTTCATCGAAATATCATATTATCGTTTGTCTGGTTTGATTGTCGTTACAATCAATCCTCTGTTCAGTTACTGTACTCCGTATTCGTTTAGAGAGAATCGCCCGGGGAGTGTGTTGATTATGAATGAATCTGCCTTGCAGAGTCTAGGGCTAAAGCCCTTGTGTCTTCTCCAATGCACGCTAAACCAACAAGGGTTTAGCCTGAGCGGTCGGAAATCTCCCCGGTTCTTCCGGAGCTGCAAGTGACAGCTAAGACAAGATGAGGAGGTCTCCAGGGGTACCAGTACCTCCGCACTTACCAAACAAAGCAGGTCCCCTCCAGAAAAATACGTAATCTAACCCTAAACTCAACGAGATGACACCTCCGTCCAACCCTGTGCAGCTACATGAGTGACAAAAAAGTACCTCACAGACGATCAATTCCTCAAGAGTCCACATCGCCATCTGCCAGCATAGCCTGGTAAGCTCGTCACTGGCATAAAACGCACAGGAATCAAAGGAAATCGCAACCGCCATCTACCTCGAATCCAAGAGCTACAAAAGTCGTCCAAAGAAGACAACCATCAGGCTCCGGTCATCATGAAAAGCCGATAACTTATCCATCCTTCCATATTATCATGAATATATATCTCTGTTGAACATAGCCACCGAGCGCCTGAGCGTCAATGCATCACTAAGCATTTTCGCCGGGGCTAGATGCGCTTAACTATACGTAGACCCTGGTCCCAATGTCCCTGAGCTGCACAGGTAGTGGCCACTGCGGAAAAAGCATCCACACCAATCAACCAATCCTATCTCTTCTATTCTTGATGAGCAGATCCAACACTGTTTGCGCGTCGGTATTGACTTTTCAGTTCATGCTACGGATTTATTCTCCGCTTGGGATTCATGCTGTTTTTGTTTCAGTTCTTTTTTTTTTCTTGTTCGAGTGCTGGGAGAGACTAGTGCGTATGCGGAACTCTCGGTTTCCGAGGAGATAGTAGATTCGCATAAATACGGTCAAATGGACTCAAGACTGTTCAAATCGCTGTTGAGTCGCCACGATAATAGCTGGTAGCTTGCAGTGGGATCCTTCCTGGTTTCCTTTAATTTGTTCCCAATACCCGTCGGAGTAAACACGGTCGAAATCAATCCGATCATAAGCCCGTCGACTCCATTGACACTGCTACCACTTTTCCATACGTCAAAACAGGAGCCCGGAATTCATCCATTGAAGAGGTGCACGTTACATTGCGCTGGTAAATTACTTACTGTGGCAATATTTTCTTCTTCCTCTGTCCTCAGCAATGGATCCTGGGAGAGAAATAGTCTTTGTCCAAGCACCACGCACCACCACCGCCGCCGTCTCCCTCCACCCCTGTCATTTGTGACGTCGCACAAGGCTAGCCCGCATTTTGGCCCGGCCAATTTGTCAACATAATGGCATAGATTGGCCGGTTCAGCCTTCATCCATCGGTCCGGTGGTTCATCCCTTCCCCTACAGTTTAACCTAAACCTCATGCAAGTAAACTCATCGTCTCCTCCGGCGTCAATCTCATAACCCCGACCAGAGAAGATTTAGCGCGGTTGGACATCTCTTCTGTCCTTCCCTTTTTGTCGGGCGGCTTAGACTTGGCGCTGATGCTCTCTCTCTCTCTCTCTCCCCTCATCATCATCGTTTCCTGCCCATCTTCATATCGTCGAACAGCTATATAGGGAAGGAGGACACGTTATTTTTGCAGTGCCCAAAAGACCCAAAGCATGTGCTTTCAATCTGCTCAAATCATCGCTGACACTCCGACCCTCTTGTCTCTTCCGTGGCGAAAAGATCCAAACAGAGCTGATTTCAAGATAATGAGATTCCCCTCCAATCATCACGCAGAACCCTACTTCCCTTACTCAGGTTTGTGGGAAGAGAAAAGAAAAGAAAAAAAGAAATCAAATCTCGCATAGAGACACCAATAAGATCGCCAGGGATAAGGAATACGTTAGTCATGACAGTTTCAGTATTCAAATGAAATCAGAGCCAATTGAAACTCACAGGTATGACGTCGGTGTCGGCGCCGCCTCTGTGAAGCACCAAAGGCTACTTGCTCAGAATTCAGCTTTTACTTTTCGTATGTATGAGGCCCGCCCGTATTGCAAAGGTGGCTCCAATCTCAGTCTCGGGGGGTGGCGTGAAACCGTCAAACCCAGTGCTGATCTGGAGAAAAGAAACAAAAGAAAGAATAAAATGTCGGCAATCTCGCTTGCTCGGATTAGGCTTTTCATCTCGTAATGGAAAAAGTTGGCACGAGATCGGATGCGTGTACGATAATAGGCAGAGTACGTGTGCATAGAAAACGCCATCTTGCCATTGAGCCACACAAAAAAAGTTTTGATCAAATATCATGATAAGATGACAAGAATGCTTTTTGGCTAGTTCGACTGTTCGTGCCCAAAACGGATCGGCCCGTCGGAATGAAACCCCAATGCTCCCAACCACTGACAAGTTCCTCGTAGGCGCCGTGCGCTTCAACAGAAACCCACGCTATCGACGAGACACTGCCACGACGCCCTTTTGGGTCCGAGATGAGTCATTTTCCATCCCAGAAGAGTAGTCGTTGAAGCAATTAATATCTTGGCGGATTTCCCAATTGGGAGAAATAGCTTGAAATCGAAGTGACTTTTCCCATGCACGTCCGCTGTCGGGATCGGCGTGCATACACTTCAATAGCCCCATAAATCCCAAGACCTGGTAGGTTCAGCAATGTGCGATGAGATCATCGTGACCATCAAAAACGGTGGCGGCAGTATACATCCGCATTCTGATGGCCCTGTCGTGAATCGGAGAGACACCCAGTTCTCGCATCAGTTGCGATGAGACCTCTTTGCAAGCGTTTGGGGAAGTTGACTTTCGTAGCGGCAGTATAGCGATCTGGGATTACGGAGCAGCGTCAGGATAAACAGCGCAATTACTCAGTCTTGCGGCGTATTGGCGTGCCAAGCTGCTTTCGATTGTGTTCCAAAGGGTTGCTCGCATGGCTTGATAGGCCAGTAGAGGGTTCCGTTAAGCTCGGACATGATGTCAGTCGCAGGATCTAATCAAACGCGCTATCTTGTCGTGGCCTACTGTTTGCCGTTCACGCGCCGCCCATGATCATGGCTCGGAGTTGCCGATACCCGAGCCACCAAATGTCTCCTGGATGCCCAAAAAAAAATAATGGCGGGGACTCTGCTCATATTCGTCACGCGAAGTTCATACATTCTCCGATCATTTTGCGATTGGATCCGCGCGTCGGTGAGGCTCCAGACTTGGACACTTCTGTTAATCAATCAACCAGGATCCACTGGCTGAAATGAAAGCAAATTGGGGCAAAACGACCTCAATATGCGCGCTTGGGTACACACGCTTTTGCTGCTGAAGATGTTCTTGCGTGACGACCCTCTGTGTCGGATCTCTTTATTGGCCTCCTTCTTCCAGCTCGAGTCATTGACATGCCAGCCCTACTCTGGGAAGCCCCTAAGCTCGTTGGTTCCCCTCCGTTATCGGATATTAGTTCCTGTATTGCTTAGCACGCACACTGAGTCGTATTAACTGGAGGTTTGTGACCGCCTCTTTTCACGCGGCTTATAGGTCAGTCATCGATACCGCAGAATCGCCCCGCAGAAGGCAAGTGGACGGGGCGGGACACCGCGTAGCTGCAGATAGTGTATCCATTGACGAATCCAACCCCATCTGAACGGGGTGTTTCGAGGTTGGCATACTCAATCTCCCGTTTTTCCCACCAGGTCATCAGCAGGTCTGTCCCAATCATGCATGTCATACAACGAAGAGGCTGGCACATAAACTCTGTCCAACTAATCATTGGCACGCCACGCTGCACTACTTCATCCTCATTGTTCAATTGCATGCAGGGATAAGAAGGACAGATCAGGCAGAGAGCGGTTGTTCCCCAACATATTCAATCGGAGGCTCTCCCTTCCACGTCAGAGGGGCTAAGGAAGATAACCAGTCATCATCGGACGAGACTCGGTGAGCACCGCAGATCCTCCGTGATGAATGGCACATTTCCAAGCCGACCGGCGAGTACCTGAGTAGTTCATATTCAACGACGCCTCCCTCTTGTTCTCCCAGGCTCTCTTATTTCTGACTCGACCAGCGAGCAATTCCCTGTCAGCCACCTTCACTCCACCGTGGCCACGCAAAGACCATCTCCCCTGGTTGTCTTTCCTTTTCCGCAGCGCGATAAAACACACGTTCCCTTGAAGTTCTTCTTCTCCTCGTACAAAGGCAGATGTCCCGTCCACCAAAGCCCTTATACCCCAAAATCGACCCTAGTTGTCCAGGCCAGTCGGCGGCAATCTTTCCTTATCCAAACTTTACGGGATCATCAGCCCCAATCGAAAACAAACCACATCATTCCTTCAGGACAAAACGAAAGCACGTTTTGAAAGCTTGCGAACGATGCCGAGTGAAAAAGTCGAAGGTAGACCCCAACACCACGTGCTCAATCCTGGTCGCATCGCTCACGTTATTCGTCCAAACCCAGTGCGATGGCAACCAACCCTGCAACAGGTGTCTGTCATATAACCAGGCCTGCATTTTCCGGGACAAGAAGGCATCACAAGACAAGATTTATTCAAGAGGGTAAGCGTTTTCTTCTTCTTCTTCTTCTTCTTCTTCTTCATTTTTTTTTCTTCTCTTTTTTTGTCTTTCTAGATGGCACATGGACAATCGGTATGTTGACTTAGGCCTCTTTCGCCCGATGGCCACGGCTTTAGTTTTGTAGAGATGCTCCTTTCACAACATGCTATTCATCTGGTGGCGTTGCAGGAACTATATAGACGATGCGTCAATGGTGAAGGATTCCCTGGTTCTCCCTTAGAAGTGTCGCCCCATGGCCAACCCGGCACGCATGCCATCTTGGACAGATTGGGGTTGATCAAGCAAGCCGAGATGGCCATCGAAGACCCACATCAAATTCTCCAAGAAATCAACGAGTACGTCAAGTCATTGGAGGCGGCATGCCCCGACTGCACCGATTCATCCGAGTCCACGGAGCAGAGCGAATCAACAAGCCAGTCCGAAGATCCATCGCCAGAGCCCAGTACGTCACCGGAGCCTGCGCCATCGTTAGACTCGTCGACGGCCTCCAGTTCCAATGGCACCTGGGAGATCTCACCGGCGACGGGTTATTGTCCCGTCTACGGTGCCGGCATCGATGTTCAAGCACCGCAGCAACAGCAGCAACAGCCGAATCTGGTGCACTCACTCAATCAGGCCCCATTCGACGCTGGATTTGCGGAGCCCCACATCATCGACGGTGCGCCCACGTACAGTCCACGGTATCAATTCGATGATGTAGCTTGTCGAAAAAACATGACCACACCGCCCAACTATACCTGGACTGTGCCCTATCACGACAATGCTGGCTTTGTCCATGGGCAAGGGCCAGCCCATGATGGTCGAGTTCCGTTCGCGGCATCACACGTGCTACCCGATCGAAGTGCAGCATATCATGGCCCTGTCGTCGGCTCCCGAGGACGATGACATAACCATATCCTTACTTTGGCGCATTGTAACAGTCGCGCTTGTTGGAATTGTAAGGTCATTTCTCTGTTTTCGCTTGATCCTGCATCAAATGCACGAACCAAGTGTGATTCATATACTCCAACTGAGATACAGTTGCGTCTATTGTGAAGGCGTGGTAAATTCGATATGATGCATTGTGGATTTTGAAGGAGGACACATATTTTGCTTAGGATTGTTGGGTATCAAGTCGGCTGCGCCCGTGGGGCGATTGGAGGCAGTGGTGGCAAATGCATCTTGCAGAGCACGTGTCCAGCTGGCATTCCCAACGGCTCAGATGAAAGAAAAAAAAAAAAAAAAACTTTAGCTCGTTACCCCCCCTGAAGACTCTATGTGAGAAATGGAATTCAAAGCAGGAAGCATTCACCAAGAGATAATGTGTTGACACAAATCAGATTTGTCTGGAATCTTTCTGATTCCTGGCATGTAGTCAGAAGTACACTGGATTGTAGGACGCCAATGCCATCGACGTGCCCTTGTCAGGTGACAGAAGGGACGCAGGAACAAATGAAGAGAGCAGGCTGACATCCATTCCAGTCTTCGTCGCAGCTAACAGAAGCAATTGACCGAGAGAATACCACGCTTTATGACCCGTTGTATCATTCTCAGCCAAGTTCATTAGCCACCGAAGACCATTGACGGATTCGTCCAGCAACTGCTGCTTTTCCGCTACAGGTGTTTGTAATGAGTCTGAATAGATCACGGCGACCAGTACTGCGCCTGCTTGCATCACAAAATGAGAAATACACCACCAGGGTAATGACTCATACAGCGCCGGACTAACGTCGGCGTCAGGGACAAGCCTCATGATAGCTCGAGCGGCTGCTTTGCATTGCTCTGCGGCTTCCGCATCGAATCGGGTAAATGATTCTGGCCTGGTCGGTGTGAAAGTGCCAATATCGCAGGCTGAGTGCAAAGAGGGCCAGTTGATCAGGATCTTTAGGCTCTGAACACGCAGAGCGAGGTAAAGCTGCTCTCGTCGTGGAAAACTCGGCTGCACAGTTGGGAGCTTCAGATCCCCCGGCAAGCTCGAATACCAACGACTAAGCTTTGCGTTCAGATCAATCACCAGTCTTTGCATATCCGCCCAGGCGAAATTGACGGCATGAGGACCATAGATCTGCTCCAGAATCTCCGATCCGAGACGATCGAGATAAAGTGACACCTCGAACAAGTCCGAGGCAGGAGCGACGACGCTTGCTGGCCCTGGCCGTACTGGGCTCTCAGTCTGACGCTGGACTGGAGACAGAAGTTGTTCTTGGGTATCGGGCCCCGCTTCACCGCCCTTGAATGGTAAGTCACTGGGAAAGCGTTGACTTGGTATTGCGGAAGGACGTCCCGTCCACAAACAGAGCAGATGTTCCAGTGAGCACACACAGCGCCATAGCCTGGCATGATATTCTCCCTGGCCATCGGAGCCATCAGTGGCACTGAACAAATGCAGTCCGCGAGATGTAGCATAGCGATATGCAAGCCCAATGAGAGCCCAAGCTCTACTCGCGCCCACCGTGTCAGCTTTTGAATTCAAACTCATTGGAAGGTTAGGTTCTAGTATCCCACCTGTTCATTTGATTGCTGACAAAGAAGTAGAAGGTAGTGATTGCCATGTACTGGACATGTTCAATAGACCGCAGACCATTCATCTGAGTCGGTTCCTGGCTCAAAATCCTGGATCGGAGGAAGTAAAGCACATGATCATTTGCGCTGACAGCAAAGGGAGCGCGACACCGTTGGCTGTACAGAGCGCCGAGTGCAAAGACGGTATTGAGGATTCCAGCCCACACAACGCCGCCGCTCGGCGGATGCTGGGCATCAAAGATGGATTGGTACCGAACAAGAAATTCATGCTGCTTTAACACGGGAAAATAGGGATGAACATTGGTGAAGTAGATGTGAACGAGATAGTCGGCAGTTTGACGAGGAGGAAGCTGTGAGGCGCTGACGTTCTCTCCAAACATACCGAAGTCGGAAAGGTCGTAATAGTCGGTGAAATAATGGCAGCTCTCTACTAACAGCTTTTGAAATTCATCTGGACTGTTGGCACTGCCTAGGGACGTGAATGGTTGCCCCTGGGGAGCTTGTCTGGAATCTGATGGCCAAGTCAGCTGACCGGGAATGTGAAAGAGAGCAGCAGTTAGGCGTACCATTCACGTCCATAGCAAGACTGAGCTCCGTCAACCACCACGCCGCCGACGACCGGCCCAGATAGCCAATCGATCCGACTGTGCCGGCGATTTCTCCTGTGGCATCTCTGAGTGCCGACGCTTCGGATTTTGGATCTGGTTCGTCCTCGTTGCCATCGTCCACCGATGCCGTGCCTTCGCCGGCAAACCCCAACTCGGTGTCTTGTATGGATCGATTCTGCACATTAATCGATCAGCCGCTGTCCCTAAATCAGGTTGGAGGATCACGCGCAGGCGTTCTATCCAGGGCGAGCAACAAACTTGGCAGGGGTTTGCACTGGGCTTCCAACATACTAATTCAGCTAGGGTGTTTCTGATGGCCTGCTGCTTTTCCAAGTCCAAGCTTGGCAAGAGATCCGACAGGAGCGTCTCGTATGTTGACAGTTTTGTGATCATGTTTTGCACATCTCTGGATGCATATTCATTTCTATCAGCTGATGTGATCGCCACCTGAAGATGCTTGGTTCATTTCGTGTATAGTATTATCCCTAGGCCCGGCACTACAGGGAATGGTTGGAAAGAGAGGTCTTTGAGGAGAAATACGCACCGCTTCATCCGGTCTTTCTTGCTGTCAGCGTACACGCACGCCAGGTTGTTGTCTCGACATCGCGAGCACGTCGGCTGGACGCCGTCGCATTTGGATTTTCGGCGTCGACATTGCTCGCAGGCGTGGCTGACCCTCTGCCGCTCAGAGGTCGCGGATGATTTTCCCGGGGTTGGTCGTTGGAGCCGGGGGATCTGCACCTTGTGGTCTGACGTACTGGACCTGGAGGCAGGGCCCTCCTCGGACGAGTCTTGATGTGGTCGGGTGCGGGCTCGGGAACGCGCATCGGGAGTGGGGGATTCATCCATGGTTTTGCCGGTGCGCACAAATAGCCAGTCGGTTCAATACAACAATCCTCCAGCCAGGACCTCGATTTTGTCCTGCCAGAGAGTCAATCCTCGGGAGCAATATCATGATTTTGAATGTCTCGACAACACACTGCGGCCATCGTCCACCATGCCCGCGCTACCGAGGGAAGAAAAAAAAACGTTGGTGATAGTGAGGGGCATTCAAAGTCGTCTCAATTTCGTGCGGGAGAAAAAAAGTATTGGTCTGGGGCCAATCGTGGCTTGGGACCAGCAGCGAGTGGATTGCATAACCTGACGTTCGGTGACAGTTGCGTTTCCTCTAGCACTTGGCGGCAATCAGGAATAGAGAAAATCTTCGTCTTCCTTGACCAAATCTTTTCCACAATGTACTCCGTGTGTGGGAAGCTTTCGTCCGATTTGGGGGGATGTCGAATACCTACCACTTTCGGACAATTCGGACAACTCGGCGAGCATCAAGATAGGATCAGAGCGATTGGGGAAATTAGCCTTGACCACGCCTTACTCCTTTTTCCCAGCTGAGGACAGTTGATGGACCGCCCTGGACCGGCACCACGGGCACTCGTCACACTCAGACAGGGAAGAGGAGAGCGCAAAAAAAAAGTACTCGTACAGCGACTACAGCCTCCCTCTTTTCCTTTCGGTCTTCCCGCTCAATCCCCGGTGACGATATTCCTGTTTTCCCGCAAGGCCGTGGCCCTGTCAGCTTGTCAAGTGGCCGTCAAAACCTTCGGGCATGAATACAGTTAGGATTCAGTCCGCTGATCGGTGCGTTGAAGGCCGTTTTGAAAGCGTGAGCTGGCCCTCTGCTATTGGCTACTGTACTGGTTCACAAATGGAACATGGACGTCCGTCCAGATAGAAAAAATAAATCCTTTCCGATCAGGCTCACGATCTATCCTATTTCGGCCGGTTTGGGCCACGCAATTGCGGAGCTAGCTAAGAGAGGAGAGGACATCCCAGGCGCGATCTCATAAAACAGTCGACCCCCACTGGTTTTTTTTTGCATGTCAAACATATTAGCTGTAAGATCTTTGGTTAATTGTTTTAGGGCTACGTTAGCCTCTTGTCTAGTCTGATGCGGCATGCTCGAAAAAGTCATTTGGTCACGATTCTCAGGAGTTTGGTTGGGGGAATGGGCCCAAGTCCAAAGGAATCGGGGCTTGGGTTTTTGCACAAAGTAACTGCTACCTAGGTAAGTAGGTAGGTTACAGGATGGAGGATGATTGCATCACTCTCAGACTCCATACGGAGTGCATGCACTGTCAATCAAACACTAGACTCAGTCCAAGCAGGTGACCAAGGTCTGATACCGACGGGCCCGATTGAAACGAAACGAAACTCGGCTCCAGCCGCGACGGGTCCCCCCTCAAGCCAACAACGGCGACAAAGCATGTACTCCGTACTTCCGGAGAACAAGTACCGACCACTCCCGAAAAGCATAGCCCACCCTCGTCGTGTTTCGTTTCAGGCAGGTACTCCGCTCTCCTCGCTCTCGCAACCCTTGGAAAAACAAGGTCAATGGATCGAACCCAATGTGTACTTCAAAAGAGGTAATAAGCTGGGAAAGGCAAATGCACGTCAATCGCGCGAACCAAAGAAGCTCTCGGAACCTAACTGCGAGATATCTCGAAAATCAGTTCGTTAGTTAGACTGTATGCTCGAATCCGAAGACTCAGGATTTTATTTAGCATATTATAGGACGAATGAAATCTCAGTAATGTGACAAAAAATGGGGCAGAGACTTACGCTTTACCTGAACAGAACAGCGATACAGTCAGCACACCGTGCGCTTATCGTTCCCAGCAAGGATTGTTCAGCAAATGGCCTTCCCCGTCTTTCCCCCCCGACCATTCAAGCGTCTAGCCGGGGCGGCCGTGCCGCACCGTGACTCAAGGACGGAGTAGTTGCCGGTTGGCCAGCCAGGGCCAAGACGCCAGGTGACCAGACATGCATCGCCATGTGTGCCGAGAGCATCGTTCGGCCGTACCTCCACCGGCAGCGGACCAACCACGCGCAACCTTCTTTCTTCGAATCCCGGTGATGATCTGCCGTCACTTCTCGAACGAAGTGGACTCGCGTCTCCGGATTAAGTAACTCACTCGTAGTTCGTTACCCATCATCTCTGGATAACTGCACAGCTGCAGAATTCAACGGCGTCGGTTAGGGGATTAAGTTTTAAGCTCCATTGTCACATCGGAACGAGCAAGGGAAGCAGGAAAAATTGTAGGTCGATGGCTCAAAATCTGGACACTTTCCCTCTGCATCAGTCGATCCGAGCCCTAATCCCTAGGTTAATTGAATTGACTTTCTTCCGACCTTCTTGGTTTTCCTCGTGAACTTGCCTAGTGCTTGGCGTATCCCATGATCAAGATCGGGATCGAACGAGGACTAATTATTGTTCATCAGCGCCAACTTCAGCCCTGAGAGGGCATGCGTCAAACTTTTGGAAGTCATGCTACAAGAGGAAGGTGCTGGAGTAGACCGCTCTTTCCCTGTGGACAGTGCCAGCGGGCAGCAGATGGACAAAATTGGGCAGGAGCCCATCCCAGAATTCAGTCATATCATGCTGCAGAATCCTTACATTAATCGAAAACAGGAGCAATTTATCAGCATCGATACAAAAATTGAGAACCGGCACAACTTGCACATCATCATAGGCAATATAGCGCCATACTCTATGGATTGCCTCAACGGCAGTATGTCTGCCACAGGCCAAGCACACTGTAAAATGTCCCTTTAATAACAACTAGCTTACAGTCAAGAAACCAGCAGAAGCCGAATCAATAACAACAATTATTATCATGCAATTGAATTATTCTTCATCCGTGTCAGTTTCCGTGTCCGTCTCACTAGTATCTTCTTCGTCGCCCTCCGTGTCGCTCTCATCATCATCTGACTCGACGACTTTCTTCTTCTTGGGTGGCACACCAGTCTTGAGGGCTTGCATTTGTCCGGCAATGGAGTCTAAGCGGTGACGGCGGGTCAGTGGCGAAGAAACGGGGAAACTTTTTGCGATTGGAAATGTCTTACCCTCGTCCGGTTCACTAATGTCATCCTCCTCCTGGAGAACCGCCGCCTTGGAAGGATCTTCCACCTGCAGTGTAATCTCTTGCTTGACATCGAAGCCCATGTAGCTATCACTGATCATGTGGAGAACGAACGAGAAGTTGCCGACCTGCGGCGGCGCCTGGAACTGCATCCTCAACGTCTGCATGTTGAAGGTGGGCTTGCCCTGCTCGTCGAAAATCGGCTTGTCGAACGTCGTAAAAGTGAACGGCGGTACAGCGATCTTGCCTTGTTTCGCGTCTGCAAGGAAGATGTGCCAGCGCGGTGGATGGTCACGTGGCAAATAGGGTGCATGCGCCAGAGGAGGCTGAACTCGGTCCCCGTCGTTCTCATCCCCAGACTTGCCGCTTGGTTTCGTCGCTCCTTTCCGGCCAATGATCGCATTGACGTCAGCCTCGTCCGGGTCAATATCCTCCAGGTCTTTCTCGGTCACATCCGGAACGCCGGTCGATCCAGGAGGAATGATGCGGCCCTTGATCACCAGCTGCACTAGGCTGCTCGGCGTCACCACCCGTTCGCCCGCGACCTTGAAAAACGCCTTCGAAATCGCAAACAAGGGCAATTGCTTGGCAACGGCGATGGCCGAGTTGTATTGGTCCTCCGTCAGAAGACCGGGCCCGACAGTCAGACTACGTCGTCGTTCTTCAGGCATGTCGAGATACTTTTGAACGCTCAGGTGCGTCTTGACGTCCGCTCCTTCAACCGACTCGACCACTTTGGGCGTAAAATACGGGAGCTGCAAAAGCGGTGACGATCCCGGAGAGATGGCTTGAACGATGCACTGCGAGATTCGATAGGCTCCGATGATGGGAATAAGGTTGCCAAAGGCTAGCGCAATGGCCGTGAAGGATTCCGTAAGTGAAAGGGCAATTGATCCGGCCTCGTACTTCTCTTCGTTGAGCACAGGATCCTCCAGATCAATCCGATTCAAATACGCCCACAGCAAAGCTAGAGCCTTCCTTCGCACCGGGTTATCGATCTTGCGCAGAACTTCGCGGTCTTTTGCCGACAAGATTTTCTCATCGAGAGCAAGCACCTTCTTCTCGACCTTCGCAAGGCCTTCCTCAGCCTTCGGGCCGCTTAGCATCTCCTTGTACTCTTCTCCCGTGGAAAGAGCGTTGACGATGGGTCCACCGATCATGGTACCCTCATACTCCCGGAACATGTTTCCGGCGCTCGCAGCCAGAACCTTTTCACGCGTGTACCGCTGAGAGCCATACCACCACCTTCCCACGATGTAGGGCAAAAGGATTCCGAGCAGGCTTGCGTACAACATCAGAACATACTTTCCACTTCCTTCCTCGATGATCAATTTCGGCAACGCAATTCCGATGCTATAGCTTTGCTTGCCGTCAGGATGTCCGTACTGCAGGTAGTTGTTGCGGATCTCCTCGTCAGTTAGAGCTTTGTAGGCCTTTGTTAGCTCTACGAAACGCTGGTTGAGCATCTCCATTGTCTCATTCTTCGAGGGATCCGGTCGAACTTTGTCGGGGTGGTAGAGCAGGGACAATCGCTTGTAGCGCCGTGCAATGGCACGCTCATCTGCACTCTGAGTGGAGTCAGCAAGGGATCCCAACCAGCATCCGTAGGGCCCATACCCTTGAGATTCCAAGGATCTCATATGGATCCCAGATTTTCGGTGCCGTTCTTCGAGTCACGATAATCAGGTATACCATGTAGCCGATGATTGCCCAGCCGACAACCACGGCGATGGCGCGCTTTACCCGCCGCTCCTTGCGGAGCCGTTTTCGCTTCTGGTTTTGGATAATGTCGTCATGTTGCGGTTTGAAGTCTGATTTTATTCGGGGAGCCGTGCTCTCAACCTCTGTAACAAGGAGAAAATCTCCGTCAGCCGAACACACGCCTCGTCTTCGCTCGAGGTATTAGAATACGCACTCTTCGGCGGTTTAAGTAAACTGTATGTAAGAGGAAGGGTCACCAGGCCGGTCAATGTAAGCACGAAGAAAGGAAAGAATTGGCCCTAGCACAACAACTTAGCACTCAAAATCTCCAGTCTTCAACAAGAGTCGGTGGCTCGTACATTCTCATCGTAGTTGTACTCTCTGGAGGACATTTTGATGACTGTGTCTCACGGCTTTTTGCCGCCGTGGTCGGCACTGAAAATAGAAAATCTGAAGAGAAAACACCACGAATATCAATTAAGACAGTGCGCGCATGACCAACCACAGGAATGAATGTGAACCAAAATGAGTGGCAGGGTTTAGGATACAAGATGAGCACTTGGATGCTTGTCATCAGAATGCCGGAAAGGACACGGTTCACAGCTGTGTCCAGACCGCCTTCTGCATGTGTCAGGGGGTTTTAGCGCCATGAATGCAAATCACATGATCCGAGAATGATTCTATCACGTGACTTTTGATCGCCGAACAGCCGCGCTGTGCTGTTTGCTCGATCTCGATCAAAGGCACCCGAGGCATCGAAGATTTTACTTTTACAGTAGGATATTTTGGAACTGAAAATTGAGGCTGATTGTGTCTATTTTTTGAGTACATGTCTATGTACTATTGTTCCTTTTGATACAAGCTGCCATGAATGGTCACCAGCCATGTTGCGATTTTCCTCCCATGTCCGACGTTGCCAAACATTCTTGCGCCGAGTCGCACCAAGGTCGACGAACGCAGCGGAGAGCTCAAGTGCTGCTGCTGCACGAGCACCACCCGTGGAACGTCAACCTGTTCCTGACACCGGTGTCAGGTCCGAGGCACGGTATCCCTTCAAGGAGAAACAATCGAAGCGCGAAACATCCGGAAACACTCAGAGCCATGCGGGCAAGCCATTGATGGACCAATCCAACCGTCTTGAGCGACGGTCTTCATTGCTACAAGTCGATCGGCTTGTGGACCGCGTCTCTAGTGTGTTCGTCGGGGATATCAGCATCGCCGGAAAGTAGGTTGGTATGGGATAGAGTGGCATCGGTGGCCGCACGCGAACCCAGATTGGGGAAGGGGAGAGAGTAGTATAACTCTCAGGTCCACTCGTCATATCATGGGTCGATATAGTCTAGTCGTCCGAAGTAATCCAGCATTTTGTAGCATAGGCTCGGATCGTCGCCGGGTTCACCGCCGAACAGACGATAATGCTCGTCTTCTTCAACCGAAGAAGCGGCCTCCCGTTGAAGATACCCTCGGGCCTGCCATGAGTCGAACGCGCTAGGCCAGATAGGGGCAATTGGTTCGATATGGTATGCCGAAGGTGTCAAAACGGAGGGCGGCAGCAGCAAGTTGGACGATGGTAATGATGGCGGCGGTTGAAATCCCGTTGAAGATATGGACCGATTGACTCGATTGCGCGGTCGAAGACGCGTCCGACGTCGATTATGACGGCGACCCATGATTTTGTTGTTGAGTCGAAGGGTACGATGGCGTTTGTTTCGTGATTCGTAGCTGAATTGGTCGGTATAAACGAGAGTGGTAGAGAGGAGTGCGGATGATCAGGCGCCCGTTACCCCTTGTCGGGTTAAGAAATAATCATGGTGTAAAGATTGAAGAGTAGAGATCGACCCTCCCTCTTATTAAGGGAGGCAGATACTCTAGGAAGAGTCATCTTGGATGACTCGAAGGGTGGCCTGAATTTTTATAGTTAGGCTGAGCTGATGAGGTGATAAGGTAGCTAAGCTATGGTGAGTCATCACTGGGCCGCAGATGGCAAACAATTTGACAAATGCCCCGACTCGGGATCTTTCGGGATTGTTCGATGAATTGTCTAGAGCACAGCATGAATTGCGACACGAATTTGTCAATGGGTCCATAAAAAAAATTGCAATGGAGGGATCTAGATGTCTCCAGCCCTAAACCGTTGGGATTGACGCAATTATGCATTCTGTAAAGGGAACGGGAAATCGGATGGGGGAAAATTTCGATGGCACCATGAATCATGCCATAAGGACAATTAGATAAAATTAGCTTTTGCCAGATCGGATCGTTTACTCATGAACTACTATATGACTCATCATTCAACTGAAAAAGTTTGTTTGTAGAACGGAGTACGGCACTCTCATTTCGTCATCCTTGTCAGCTACAGTGGTGTGACTAATGAATCGGGTTCTGACGCTTCTGATACACCTATCTGACTTGTGGTACCCCGTTTTCATGCGCAATGGATGTGCTGGACCGATGATCTGCTCATGCTCCCACGGATACTTAGATGCCGGGGCCATTAATGTGGATCACCGAAACATGGCCTGGTTTCTGTGGCACGAACAAGTGTACATGGGCGGACGGTGTCAAATTTCCAATTGCCAACAAGCGTCTGATGAAACCATGCAATTTCCAATCATCAATGGCTGCTACGGATGATTTCCAATGCTCGATCGCCCTTGGGAGCAGTGGTGAGATTCTCATATCCGTCCGGAGTAACCAGGATGTCATCCTCGATCCGAACGCCGCCGACAGGCAAATATCGTTCCACCACGTCAAAATTGATGTACTGCGCAATGGGCAGCGTCTTCGCTTTCTGAAGGGCTGCCAATGAAAAGTAGATGCCTGGCTCCACCGTAACGATCATGCCTGGTTCCAGTGGTGCGGCCGACAACGAGCAAGGTGATCGCATCATTGTAGGGGCCAACGCGCTGGGAACTTCTCCGTCGTCCTGTGCCATGATGGGCTTCTCGGAGACATCGTGCACCTCTAGCCCGATATGATGGCCAAGACCATGGAGGAAGAAGGACGTTGACACTCCGGACGCAAGAAGCTCCTCGACAGTGCCGCCCTTCAGAATCCCCAGCTTCAGCAGCTCCTCCACCGCAATCCGGTGTGCCAACACATGCAGGTGTGCGTATCGAACGCCGGGCTTGATTCGCTTGATGCACTCTTCCTGCATTCGCTCTACGACCCGATAGATATTCTGCGCCTCTAGACTCGGCCATTCGCCTTTAGGGTTGAGCGGGAAGGTGCGAGTCACGTCTGAGGCGTAGCATTTGTACTCGGCTCCAGCATCTAGACAGACCAGTTGCCGGTTTTTGAACGGTTGGTTGTTCCTGATGTAATGTAGCACTGCGGCGTTCTCCCCGGACGCTGCAATAATTTCATACGCCTGATTGGGGGCCCCGTGGGCGGTACAAACGTTGAGGAATAAGCCTGCGATTTCTGCCTCATTGGACATTTTCCCGATGTGGCGCAGGACTTCCATATGGGCTAGTCCAGAAATTACGTTTGCCCGTCGGATCATGTCGATCTCGTATGGGTCCTTGATGGCCCGCAGAGCATCCATGACCGGCTGCAGACGCGTCGCATCAACACGTGCTCCGTTGGTAGAAGGCGGTGTTTGTGAGGCATGAAGAACGAAGATATCGGAGCTCAGGTCGTGCTGTTGCACCCAGGAGGCAATTTCCGACGAGAGTGAATCGACATACCGTGCCTGGTCGATATCATACCTTGATTGTAGTTAGTAATTATGCTTGTTTAGATGTTGGAGTATCTTATCGTACTTATGGAGGGCATCTTCCGGGGTCAGGCCTTGACCGTTGTAAATCACATGGCGAAGGTCATACGATGGTAGATAGAGTGTCAACGTGTCGCTCTTGATATCATACGTGAGACGGCAATCGGGTTCGTCAACTCCACTCAAGTAGTAGAAGTAACGTCGCTGGCGGAATGGCACTGGTTGATCCGAGTCTTCGGCGAGGACAGTCGGCATCCCCTCGAGATAGATAAGGCCGGTTGTCACCCCGAGTCTCGCGGCGACATTGCGGGCATGCTGTTTTGCTGGACATCAATCATTCATTAGTAACGGCCGTTGACAGCAGGTTGTTTTGATCCGATCGAGAGCTTACCCGGATACTTGTTGCAGCTGGAGCCCGACACCGTTATCTCGAAGTGATAACGTTGGATGTTGGGGATATCGATGGAGTTGACCGTCGAGGTCACCTTGTTACCGCCCTTGCCAGCAGTCATTTTGGCATTTGAAGTCCTTGCTGTTATGTTTCAGTGATGGAATCTACAATCCGCTCAAGGAACAGCGATGTAGGGATCCGAGAGGGAGGCATTGGGGTCACTCGGTTGGCTTCGGCATTGAGCTTCCTTGGCTGCATATCTATCAGACTAGCTGGGGCTATGGAGAAGCCTAGGCCATCATGTGGTGTGACTGGAGAGAGGGGAGAAGCGGACACCGCATCATCTGGAGTACAATGGAACAAGCCCGAACGATTACTCTCTCTCCGCGTTCTCCTCATAACCCTTTCTGTTTCAGACTTGCAAAGCGTATTCCTTAAGCTAGAAATGAGTAAAGGATTGAACGAAGGGCGATGCCGCTTACGGCTAACTGCGACTATCAAGTCGAATGGGAAACCAATTCCGCTGGCGATCATTCCAAATGCAGATACCAAAATCCCGCTCTCCTGGCAAGCAAGGTAGAACAATACTCAACATTTCACCTCATATTATCTTGAGCCTGGCAGCAATTTATAGTTCGTACCTGGACAGATTCCCGATCAACAGCTGTCATCGGCCTGTTTCATCTCGTGGCTGTAGAAGCATCTCTGCTTCAGGCAGACCCAAGTTTGGGTGTTTACATAATCGAGACAAACCAACCAAACCGCTCTTCTCCATCAGATCAGCGTAGCCATCATCATTCAATTTGCCGCCACGCTCGTCTCCAGCGACGCTTTCCTACTGTTTCTCCTCATCGTCAAGACCCTACGTTTTATCGTCCCTCTTTTGCTCTCATCTTTGTCGCCGCGCTGGTCCGCCGCAAAAACCTCCCGACTGCCCTTCTGCGCCCTGGATGTGTCCGTGACGTCTCGGATTCCCCGCCTCTCTTGGGCTGATCGAGACGCCGGGCGCTGTCGACGTCACCGCTAGTCAACACCCTCTGGAATCAGCCGCCAACTACCCACCACAGGCTTTTCGCATGCAACCGCATCATTCATCATGCCACCAAACTATCGTTCCGCTGGATCGGCGATGCTGAGCGCCGGCAGCTCCGGCTCGACCGGCAAGGGCATTCTGATCGGGATCCTCTCGGCGTTTGGTTCAGCCGGAGTCGCCCTGATCGTCTTGGCCGTTGTCTTTTTCCTCCGGTATACTCGCCGCGGGCGCATCTTGCTGGATCGGATTGGACGGCCGGGAGAGTTTGATGATGAGCAAGCCTTTGCGCGGGAGGAGGCGGAGGCTCTAGAGAATATGGATGAGATATCGCGGGCTGAATACCTCCGAGCGAAGGGTACGTACGACAAGCGCAGGAGGGGTAGCATAAGCTAATGTTTGTCGCAGCGTTTATTCAAGCGAATCCACCAGAAACGATGCAGACCGATATCTCGTTGTCTCAGTTTCTGGCGATTCAAGAAAAGGGCGTGTCAGCCTGGGAATTCGAGCCGGAACTGGAGATCGCCAACTGCTTCGTCGAAGCTCGGACGGAAATTGAGTTCTTCGACTCGGAATGCAGCGTGCAGACAAATCTCCCGGTGCCAAAGCAGAATGATGTCTACTACTGGGAGGCCAAGATCTACGACAAACCCGCGTCGACGTTAATTGCCGTGGGCATGTCTACGAAGCCGTACCCGATGTTCCGACTTCCAGGTATGCTTGTCAGATCGACACATAAAGCAATATTCTAACCAATGGCGCAGGCTACCATAAGACGTCGGTTGCTTATTTCTCGAACGGACAGCGGAGATTCAATCAGCCCTTTTCCGCCACGAACTACGGGCCTGAGTTTGCCCAAGGGGATGTCATTGGAGTGGGATACCGGCCGCGATCGGGAACCATTTTCTTTACCCGGAACGGGAAGAAACTGGATGATGTGGTGCACGGGTTAAAGTCGCCTAATTTCTTCCCAACGATTGGAGCGAACGGCCCATGCTCGGTGCATGTGAACTTTGGACAGATGGGTTTTGTATTCATTGAGGCTAACGTCAAGAAATGGGGTCTTGCTCCCATGACCGGCAGCCTCGCGCCCCCGCCGCCGTACGGCAGCGAGCAAGGCAGCATCCTGCTGGAGACTGGGTGCGATACCGGTAATGCTGCTGGTACCCGGGGATATCTCGGCGCGGGATACCGGTGCGTCGGAGTTCGGCCCGGCCCGCCGACCAGCCCCGGCCCACAGCGGTCTCCAACGGACATTTCCCTTGCGCAGCTTGCCCATATTCCTTCGCATGAGGACGTGGGCGAAGGCTCCAGTCGGATGGGCACGGAGCACCTTCTGGACGCGCACGGGCCTACACCTAGCAGTCCACCGCCGGAGTACAGCAGCCCCGACCCAAGCCGACGGAACAGCGAGGACGGCTCGGCAGCCTCGCAAGCGCCACTTGTGCGTGATGCACCACCCTCGCCGCCGATCCCGAGCTATGATGCCGCCGTTGGACATGCCCGAACCAACGACAACAATCCTCCCAATCAAACTGATCAATCCGATCAACGCAACGACCAGCATGATGAGCGGACGACATGACGACCCTTCTCCTCCTCCCCTCTGCTTTATCATTATGCTATGCGACATGTAGATATTGTATACAGATACCAACAGTACGGCACAAGAAAGCAAAGCGAACGGTTGACGTGACGAGACACGCTTTGTCTTTTGGAATTAGCGGTCATGGTTAAGCAGGCGTTCCTCCTTCTTTTGTTTTTCTCTTTACGGCGCAAGGGTGATTTGATCTTTTGCATTTGTTGTGTGTGTTGACAGCTGGGCGTTGGATCTCTAGGGAAGGTATGTTAGGAAGGAACTGGGTTGATGACTGTCTTGTGTTGTGAGCGCAATTTGCCATTCTCATTTGATTTTTGTGTAGTCTAGCCTGATCTATGGAATATACGTTATGGATTCTCTAAATGAATGTGTCATCTCTCAAATCTTGATTTCCTGAGTCAATGCAACATTTCAAGCACTTTTCTTCATGAGACTATTTAACTGTTTCTTTTCTTTCATGAGTCATTTCGACCCTCCTTCTTTGACAAGAGAAGAGAGATCGAGTATCAACACGATAGAAAGGTGATATAAAAAACTTTTCCCCTTTCCATGTAAAAGAATTTTAGAGTTTCCGCACCTCCTCCTCCAACTTCTCAATCTGCTCCCTTTGCTTCTTTACACTATTCGCTACAACGTCTCCATTGGTCAGTTGTTGAAGACGCTCCAGGTCTTCATCGGTGAAGGTATTCGACCGAACTGGTCGGAAAGGGACGGGGGAGCCTGCGCGGGATGTGAGGAACTGAAAAACACTATGTTAGCAACTTGATGTCTCTTTTAAGTGTTAGTAGACGGCAAAAGAAGGGGCGTACCGAACTAGCCGCACTCAACAGCGCAGCCAAACTGGCCTGGACAACATCTTGGTGGATGCCAACACCCCAGACCAAGTCGCTGCTTCCCGCGGCAGAGCATTGGATGTACGTCGCGGCGCGGACATCACGGCCCTTGCCGACGGAGTGCTCCTTGTAATCCTGGACGTCGAGGTCAATACCCAAGGTGGAGAGCGCGTGGGCAAGCGACGAGATGGCGCCGTTGCCGACGCCCGTGATCGCGTGCTGGATGCCGTCGATCTCGATGATTCCCGTGAACCGCCGCTTGAGGTGCTGCGTGCTGGGCACGTGGCCGGGCTCGACTCTTGTCAGGTCGCCGTTACTAGTGGGAGGCGATGTCGCGGTATCGCCCGCGGGACGCTCTGTAGTGATGTTGTAATCGACAAGCGTGCAGCGCGGGTTGCTCTTGAGGTGGTAGGCGTTTTCGAACAGAGCGACGATCTCGCTCTGCCGGAGTTCCCTGTTGAGACGCTCTGTCTCCCGCTGCACGATCTTGCTGAACTCGATCTGCAGGCCGCGCGGCAGGTCCAGCTCGAGGGTCTTGAGGATAACCCAAGATGCGCCGCCTTTGCCACTCTGCGAGTTGACTCGGATGACGGCCTCGTATGTCCGACCAATGTCCTGGGGGTCCAGCGGCAGGTAAGGGATCTCCCATGGGTCCTCCGGCCCGAGACCGGCCGCTTCCCGCGCCATGAAGCCCTTCTTGATCGCGTCCTGGTGGCTGCCGCTGAATGCGCACACCACCAGCTGCCCGCCGTAGGGCCACCGCTCGTTGACGGGGATCTTGTTGCTCTCCTCGACGACCTTGATCACCGAGTTCAGGTCCGAGAAGTCTATCCCCGGGTGGATGCCTTGTGTGTACAGGTTCAGCGCCAGGGTCACCAGATCCACGTTACCTGTCCGCTCGCCGTTGCCGAACAGGGTACCCTCGACCCGGTCCGCGCCTGCCATCTGCGCCAGCTCTGCTGCCGCGACGGCACACCCGCGGTCGTTATGCGGGTGCAGAGACACCGCAAACGTCTTGCGGTCCGACATGTTCCGGCAAAAGTACTCGACCTGGTCGGCGTAGACGTTCGGCGTCGTCATCTCCACCGTTGCGGGCAGGTTGAAAATCATCGGATGTTCCTCTGTCGGGCCCCAGGCCTTCTTGACCGCCTCGCAGACTTGAATCACATAGTCTGGGTCTGTGTCTGAGAAGGTCTCAGGCGAGAACTCAAACTGCCATTCCGTGCCCGCCGTCGACGGGTCGTCCTTAGTAATGGACCGCGCGTACTCTGTGCATTTCACTGCCCGCTCTATCGTCTGCTCCTTGGTCATGCCGAACACGATGCGACGGAAGCAGTCGCTCGTCGCCAGGTACAGGTGGAGAATTGCCTTCTTTGCGCCCTTGAGCGAGTCCACCGTCCGCCGGATCAGGTCCTCTCGGCAAGGGGACAGCACTTGTAGCCAGACATCGTCCGGCACCGCCCCAGGTGTCTCGATCAGGCGGCGTGTGAAGTCGAAATCGGTTTGCGATGCCGACGGGAAGGACACTTCGATTTCCTTGTACCCGAGCTTAACGAGCATCTGGAAGTACTTCCATTTTTGGTCGCCATCCTGTTTTGATCAGTGACCGTTCTTCTTAGATTACCTTGAAGGCGCCCTACCATCGGATCAGCCAGACTCTGATTGCCATCTCGTAGATCAGTGGCCAGCCATCGCGGGGGCTTGTCAATGGTCTTGTTCGGCCATTGTCGGTCCGGCAGATGCAGCGGTTTGAAGCGCTTATATTTTTTCGAGGGATCCTTGAGCCTAAAGATGAGTTAGAACAGACTATCCGGTGTCCATTCTGACTGAGACTGCTTACATCGGCATGGTGAAGGGTTCGATTGAGCGGAGTACTATGACTCAACCCGGCGGCTATAAGATGGCAGGTACAACTAAAAGTTTTGAATCCAGTGACTCGATCAAAGACAGAACCTGGTCTTTAAAGGTATCGTCCGAGTCAGCAGACGCGCCCTATAACTGTAAAATCCAAAATGCCAACGACCATGAGTCACCAATCGGTGTCTCCAAGTCTGACGTGCAGTTCCACCGTCATACAATTTTTTTTCCCTCCTTTGGCTGAGGGGCCCCGGTTGAAATTTCAAGATTCGGAGGCAAATCGGACGCAAATCTTTGCTGAGACTAAGCCGGATATGGTTAGCTTCAACGGATTTTCAATGAAGCTGGGATTCTCCACTAATTATTGACCAATTACGGCAAAACCTCTCATCCCCGGATACAAACATGCAAAATCCACCCTTATCCATTATCGGCGATAGTGAGAACCGCCCTAGGACATGTAGTCATGTACATGCTCCATAGAATACAACCTCAATGACAAGCTCCAAATCATTTCCGCCCTGTCTTCTTCGCTTTCGCTTTGGCCTTCTTCGATAGCTTCGTACTACCAGCGCCCCCCTCGCGCTCTTTCTTGCCCTTCTTCCAGATTTTGCCTTCCTTCCGCTGCCGGGTATCATCCAGCCGCTTTTTCTGCTTGTGACTAAGCTTGCGCTTCTCCTTCTTCAGCACGGACTCCGGCCCATTGAGCTCCATCAGGCCCCGTTTCTTGGCCTCTTGCTTCTCTCGCTCGCTTTCGAACCAAGTCCGCTTCGGCCGAGACATGATTTCCTTTTCGTGCTTGATCAAGTTCTCCCCCTTGGTTACCTGCATCTCGACCTGGGCAAGCTCCTTCTCGGCCTTTTCTTCCTCGAGGATCTCGTCAATTTCGCCTTGCATGCCTTCGATTTTCTCGCAGAGTTGATCCACAATTTTGGGATCCACGACGCGGCTGACGATCTTGGCCCCTTGCGCCTTGCCGGTTTTCACGGCGGCTTTGACGACCTTGCGGTCGGGCTCGGCGGCGATCGTGCATGCACGACCGGATCGCCCTGCTCGTGCCGTACGACCGACTCGATGAAGGTAGATTTCATGTTTTTGAGGAGCTTCGTAGTTGATGACGGTTTCGACGCCCTTGATATCGAGACCGCGGGAGGCAACATCGGTGGCCAATAGGAAATCCACTCGGCCATCGCGGAAGTCCTCGACTGCTCTGATACGCTGGTCGAATCGTTAGTCAATATAGAACTTTACTCCAGCAGCTCTAGGAGAACAAACCTGTTCTTGGGTCATGCTGCCATGAAGTTCCGCAGCTTTAAGCCCAAACAGTCCAAAAACAATCCGCACCCGATGCGTCTCTTTCTTTTGACGGAAGAACACAATGACCCGGTTTTTGTAGACCTCCTGACACAAGTGTATGAGATACCCGAGTCGCTTATTCTCCCGTCCAGGTCGCAGCCGGACAAACTCCTGAGTCAGCGTGCTGACCGTCTGTTTCTGCGCATCGACCATCAACCGGACTGGCCGGTTGAGGCCCACGCGGATCAACCGATCGACCGAACTGGTCATTGTCGCAGAAAAGAGCATCGTCTGGCGCGACTTGGGGATCGTCTTCAGGATCTCGTCCAGCTCGTCGGCGAACCCATCGTCCAACATGCGGTCCGCTTCATCAAGGACCAGAATCTCCAGCGTATCAACCGTAAAGCTGGCGGAGTTCCGCATGTGGTCGATGAAACGACCCGGAGTGGCAATTATCACGTCCGGACGTTTCTTGAGTATGTTCTCCTGCTCCCGCAGGCTGAACCCACCGACCAGCTGGCAAAAGGTGATGTCGGTGTAAGTGGCTAGCTTTGTGGCGACGTTGTAACACTGTACGGCGAGTTCTCGGGTGGGCACCAGGATGGCGACACGGCTGGTTGGAACCTTGCGTGGCCGGTAGAGAAGGCGCTCCAGAATGGGAATGACGAACGCGGCGGTCTTACCCGAGCCCGTCACTGCGCCGCCGACGATGTCCTTGCCCATAAGCGCCACAGGAATCGTCTTACGTTGGATAGGCGTCGGTGTGGTAAAGCCAACGGCCGCAAGGCCTCGCAGGATTGGGCGTGACAGATTGTAGTTTTGGAATGAATCTTTGCCTGTGTCGTCGGACTTCTTTTTCGACTTGCCCTTCTTATCAGTCTCCTCCTCTTCCGGAGCGAAGAAGGCTTTTTGCTTCGCCAATTCCTCGGCATCTTCTTTTTCAGACTCTTCCTCATCTGATGCCTCATCCAGCGGGTGAGGGACCCCGGATGCGACAGACTCGTCATCGTCATCATTACCGCCGGAAGCCTCACCATCGGACTTCTCGCTACCTTCATCCTCTTCTTCTTCAGACTCCTCATTTTCGCTGCCAGCGCCCATTCCAAATCCATCGGGGGCAAGCAGCTCGTCGTCACTCAAGTTAGGAACATCCTCATTCTCCTGCTCCTCACCATCTTCATCGCTGCCATCACTCGCAGCATCCTCTCCTTCTTCACTGTAACCACCATCCTCCTCTTCCTCATCATCGTCTGACCCCGACTCTGGCTTCTTCTTCTTCTTCTTCTTTCTCTTTTCTTCCTCTTCCTTCCTTGCCTTCCGCCGAGCAATAATCTCATCGATATCCACCCCCTTCTTATTACTCCCCTTCGCAGTCACCCCGTTTCGTTTCCCATCATCAACACCCCACCCATCAAAATCCTCAATCACCCCTTGCGCGGCATTCCCTCCAATATCGAATTCAAAATCCGAGTTGAGTGCGCCGTCGTCCTCTCCTTGTTCTTGCTCTTCATCGTCATCTTCCTCCGCATCAGAGCTATCCACCGCCTTCTTCTTTCCTTTTTGTTGTTGTTGTTGCGTCGCGGATTGTTTCTGCTTTTTGGCTTTTCGATTTGGCTTCTCCGTTTGGTCACGTTTCCGCTTCTTGGAAAATTTCACTGAGACGGATTCCTCCTCTTCGTCAACGATATCATCCTCAATTGCGACATCGTCGTTGTCCGACAGCGTCAGAATGAAATCGTCCTCTTCGCGAGGTCGGCCGGGTGCCATGACTTGTAGCCGATAAAACGCTCCCGTTCTCTAGAGTTCTAAATCACACCAGGAAAGAAAGACCCGCTCCTCAATATATCAATCCCATAGAGAGAAGAGAGAATATCGAACTGAAAAGTGTAATAGCGGGCTTTTCTCGCCGTTCAGAGACCTCTTCATCCTGGAGATAATATCAAGCAGAAAAATTTCCCCATTATTGAAGGCGGTCTAGATTTTCGGTCGGCAGAAAAGTATCTTCCACTCACACCGCCTCCGTTTTGTAGTACGTATAATGGTATCACGTGATATATAGAAACATCCCCCTTTCGGGCGACCTCCAGCTGGAGCTTAGGGTTGATGACACTACATTCATTGCTCAAATCTCTCGAACAACATCTTGCATTGAACAATCGGAGAGCCACTCAAAATACCAGGTATCAAAGCAAAAAAAAGTAGCAAAAGCCTAAACACTTCAGCAACAACTTAACGCCAGGAATTGAGAACCCCCTGTCCCTGTGTGCATCTGATGATAAATCGTACTCCATATGTTGCCTGAACTTGAGAATCATGAGGGAGGAGAAACATAAGCAACAGCAGCCAGGGGTCTATAAACACAGAAAACTCGTACATCAAATCAAAACATCAAACACGCTGAAAAATACGACAGAACAGAAACGCAATAGTAACTCCCAGTTTTTCGAAACTTTTTTTTTTCTTTTTCTTGGCCTTCTCACTCTCCGTTTTTTCGCCGTGTCCTTTCCTGCCATGCCCGATTCCAAGCAAGAAAAACAGCAAAAACGACAAAACTAGAAAAGAACATGATAGACAGAGACCGCCCAGGTTCTTCCTGTATTCATTCTAACCAGGAAGGATTTTAGCGCCGTCTATTATCATCCTTCCCAGAGGGGACCAGATAAAGTATGCTCCGATAGCAAGCCCGTGAAAAATGCATTCTTTTCGTCGTCGCATCGTGGTTCGACATGATATATTCCGCCAAGTTTCGTCACACATGGCATGAAATCATTGCTTTTGTAGAGAGTTAGAGTAGAAGAGAGTAGGAGATGTTTCATTTCAGCGATGCGTGATGTGGTGGCAACCAGTTGTGGCTTGAGAGGACCTGGGGCGCCGTCCAGCGGCTGCAGCGAGTCTTTCGAGCACGGAAGTTTGACATGTAACTGGTGAGAGTACGGAATAATTCGACATCGAACGCGGCCAGATCATCTGGATCATGCCGCAGCACCAGAGGCTGTATCCCACGTCCAGGTTTACATCATTCCTTCCTCGCCAATACCCGGAAGGCCAACTCCGGCAACATTGATGTTTTGTCCGTGCATAACACCGCCCACAGCAGCATTGCGAGCGGCAAATAACTCGGGATTGCACGGCGGCGAATGCGCTCTGTGGTATTTCAATCCATTCAGATTCTTGTATCGTTTTCCGCACACTTCGCATCGATACGGCTTTTCTTTCTCCATCCCGAGTGTCCCCGGATACGGTGCCGAGGTCTCAGGGTCGACGATGGAGAACGTACCATCGCCGTTCTCGTGCAGTTGCTGATTGTTGTGACCATGCTACAAGATTCTGTTAGTGGTGGCTGACCGATTCAATCAGACACAGCGACTTACCGCTTTGTGATACTTGAGACCATTCTGATTCTTGTATGCCTTCTCACAGCCGATGACGGGGCACCGATACGGCCGGGGTTCTTCGTGAGGAAGTAACCCTGTAGTATCTGGAACACCGGCACGCAGTTGTTGCTCTCGTATCCGGCGCGCGATTTCACTGTTGGGCCCATATTGAGAGTTCCCCAATTTGATGTGAGCCTGAGACGTGGCATTTCCAGTTCCACCGCTCGGGCTGAACAGTCGCTTTGCCGGCTCGTCGATGCAAAGATTGACCATATCGTTGCTGCCGCCAAACGCGGACAACTGCCCACCAGGAAAGCCGTTTCCGTGCATCGACAATTCGCTGAAGCCACCAATGACCTTTTCATCCAGCTCTGCAGGGGTCCCTGGTCCCGAGGACTCAGGAGTGTTGCGGAACTGTGCCTGAAGCGGGTTCGACGTCAGCGTCGGCGTATTGACCGACGAGACGGTGGGGTTATTTTGCAGCACATTCTGGCCATTGCCCACAGGGGTTCCAGGTTGCGACCCTCTAAGTGCCTGGTGCGATGGAAGCATGCTAAGATTGAGCTGCAAACCCCGTTGGTTCTGCGAGCCAAAGGGTTGTCCGTGTAATTGCGATGAGTACATATGCGACGAGGAATCTGTTACTCCCATCGCGTCATCCAACTCCATGTCGTCGATAGTGTCCATATCCATGCTGTGGTGCGACGAATTGTAGGCGTTGGAAGAATCCATCTGACCGTGTTGCTGGCCGGGATGATACTTTGACTGACCATTTCCAGCCCGGTGAGACTGCATGCCACGATCATGACCCGACTGTTGACCCTGTTGTTGGGCCATGGTCGCAGCCGCTATCGCGGCCGCCCGGCTGTCCGCCTGGCTCGAACGGTGGCCGGGTTGGGGGGATTTTTGAGCATGGGCCTCCTCATAATGCTGCAGTAGGTCATGCAGCGTCGGCAGCGTCACGCCGCAGCAGTTGAAATCGCGCATGAAATTGGCCTCCAGTTTCGGCAGATAAGAGGATGAGTGGAAAGAGGGCGACTGGAACCCTGTGAAGGGCGACGTGCCAGTCATAATGATACTAGGGTCACAAAGTCAGCATGATGAGTCTCTCGCTAGGGGGATCGCTCGGTTCCACGACAGGGATACATGCGCCCGGAATGAAGCGTCAAGAGTAGGGTAGGTGCAAAAAAATCGGGAAAGGTATGTGCCAGGAAGGGGGGTTAACGCGAGGGGGTTACGAACTCATCTCGAATCCAACTCCCGACTGAAATACCGCCCCAGCTCATGCCTCCCACAAGACTGCCTGCCAGGGATTCGCGTCGTGGTTTCTCCCGATTGGATCCCGTGACACTGATTGGCTTACTGCCATTTCCCCATTGAGCCATGCTTGTGCTGAGCGAGTCCTTTCGGCCCGGTGTGGTTTTGTAAGTCGTGCTGGGATTTGCCGCGGTGGTAATCGGAACGTCGTGGCGCTCACTGTTTGCGGCCTTTTGCAGTGCGGACGTCAGGTTCGACGCCTGCTGAGCGGGTGGAGACACCGAGGTCGAGCGGGTGGCAATGTCGATGGGTGCCGCCTGGCCGGTCATTTTGTGCGACTTGGGAGACGAGAAAAGAGGGATGTCGTCGTCGTCGATGACGATATGATCAATGTTGTTGCTGTTGCTGTCGCTGTGAATGTCGGGGTCCAGCAGGCGGGCGTCGCGATGGCCGGCGTGACTACCTGCGTCTCCCGGTTTGCCGGAGTCCCTGGAGCTTAGGGGCTGTCGACGAACAGAGACGGTGTCAAATCCAACGGGGGTCCGGATGGGAGTGGACTCCCGGGTAGATGGATGATCGTGGTCGCTGGAGGAGGGAGAGTAGATCAGAGGGGGTGTTTGCGAGCCTCTCGTCTCCTGCATCAGACTGGAGCGGATCCAGTCAACCCTCGCGATGTCTGGAGGCCGGGAAGATGCAGCAGGGACAGGGTTACTGTCCGCTTCGAGAGCGATTGGACTGAGGAGTCGATGACCTCAGAATGAGAGACAGAGGAGTCGCCGACAGCGGTTGGAAGTGATTCTAGGCGAATCGCGCCAACGCTGCATTAACCGACACGCTCGGGATGCCGCAGAATAGAGGAGGATCTGGATGATAAAGAAAAAGCGCGTCTGCGATCCTCCGGGATGGGATACAGAGCACTACAAATGCACAATAACTCAAGAACAATTAATTCTGTAGATCAAATGGCGATCTAGGAAATAATAATAATTTCTGGCGGAGAAGAGGGACTCCCTTTGCTGGGACGGGTCAATGGGGTTTAACTGTTCCAAGGTAATTGGTAATCGCTTCGTAATATACTACACCCGCTACTCGGCCCGGCACTGCACGGTAAGGTTAAGTTAATTCGCGAAACTTCGAGGTGCAGAGGCAGGGCGCGCGGATCTGCCGGATGAGAGACACGAGACGTCAGCTTTCATCTCTCAGCTTGCGCAGCTGGCGGTATGTCAGCCTCTACAATAGATTGCTTTCCATTGTCGAGGATAGAATGGATGGGCTGATCGTGTCCAGAGACCAGTGACTTTGTAAGACCCAAGTGCATAACCATCGTAACAAGCGGTAATGCTGGTAACGCGCTTGCACCAATCGGGAAAAGGCTGGAGTTAACAGATATCCAACCCGCGGTAACCCCGTCTCCGCCGGAATTGCCTCCAAGCAAGCAGGTTTGGAGACGAAGGGGGCAGGTTGCATTCCAGGATTGTCATTCTCCTTGCCCAATGCAGGTCGAATTGCCTGGATGAGCACTCCTGCTTCTGCATTGAACGGGGGAGCAAGGGAATCAGGCAATGCGATCCTAAATTGGCCTGCAGCTTCCCAGCATTGGACGCGTTATGATCACTAATCATTTCCTAGTCGGGTGGGTACTTCCCACTAGTGACAAGGGTGCTTAGACCGGGCGCTCGGCGTGTGACCGCCTAACTCGGCTTTACTCCTTTCGGATAATTTACCAGTCTGAATGCAATTCTTGTCCAATCATCGGCAATGCCGAGATTCAACCTTGGGTTTTCCGAATTTCCATTGGCCGAATTGCTCCATATGCCACGTGATTCGCCGTTTACCTTTAGCGCCGTTGCCATCCGACGCTCTGGGTCGACCGAGTGGATCTAAATGGTGATTGGTCTATTTAGTGCATACCTTGAAAAGAAAATCAAGCAACTGCACAATAAGCCTGTGTGTGGAATTGTTGACAGGTCCAACTTACCAGGGGTGATGGCAAGACTGAACGTGGCAATATCATTCTTCGATTACATTGGAGATCCTCTTCGTGTGGCTGTAGAATTGTTGATATGTATGCTCGCGAAGACAAGTACTCAGTACGGTCTTTAGTAGTACTTGACCAGTCGGCGGGATTCTGCTCGTGTGTCCTTTCACCCGACTTGCAACGATCTAAAAACTAAAAATCTCCTCTGCAACGTTCGATATGTTTCTGGCGCGAGACGCTCGACGAGTCATTGGAAACCTTTGCCCATCCCCTCCAACCCTGACCGCCAGAATGCGAAAACGAGCGAGCATCAATCCCGCAAATCAGCTGGCCTCCGGCAGACCGACACACCGTACAATGGGCTCTCGGGCAAACTCCTCCCCTTCCGCTGTTCTCCTCCGGTCCCCGGCACGTGTCGGCAGCCGGGTCTGGCGTTCCGCCATAGCGCAAAAGCTTCTTTGCTTCTCGAAGCCTTCGACTGTTCCTGCACGGCTTCTTATCACGCCGATCGCGGCCAAACGCGGCTAGGTGTCTTATGTAAGAGGCGCGCATGGTATTCAATGGAGCCAAGCCAAGAAGAGCCAATCAGTGATGTGGATGAGAGACCCACAGCTTTAAAAGGCAAACACTGCAAACATTTGCGGGTGGCATGCTGATTGGCCACCGCAAAAAATCGAAAATCTGATTGCATCGTTGAATCGGCAAGATAGATCGGCTTCCCGTGCGCATTGCTGTTGGTCGCAAGGTTCAGACGGCAGCGGGCACGGCTTTGATTTAGCTGACGTCAAGGTACATCGCGACCTTCAGTTGGCGCCCTTGTTTCTTGACCACGCAGCGGCCATGGAGTCGGAAACGGCGCCGCAATTAAACGGCTCAAACTCGAGCCACATAGGCTTGGATCGCAGAAGCTCGCCAGACGCGACCGAAGAGCCGCCCAGCAAAAAGACAAAGCTGGATGAAGCGTCCAAGGATGGCGAAAACAAGGGTGCTGATGTTCCACCGCGAGTGAAGGGTGTTGCGCCCATCAAGAAAGAGTACGAGATCTACCAAGTAGAATATTTCGTTTCTCATTGCTAACCACGTCGCAGGTTCCTGGTGACCTTTTCGGCCGAACCGTCGCAAACAACACCGGACGATGACTCGGCAGAAGCATCGACTCACCAAGAGCAGCAAAAACTCAAAAAGCGGCCAAAGAGCAGTGGAATGAACACGCACCGCAAGTTCGGCAAGTCACAGGATGAGAAAGTGCTATGCGGGACACGGATGCTTCGGCCTGAGTTTTCGCCCGAAGAATGTCCCTTTGGTGACGGCTGCAGGTTTGAGCATGACCTGCGCAAGTACCTCAAGGAATACAAGCGAGAGGATCTGAAGACGTTCAACGGCGTATGTCCGGTGTGGGAGGTCCGGGGCACCTGCCCGTCCGGCTGGAGATGTCGGTTTGTGTCGTCACATATGACAGAGCGCGAGACTCCGGATGGGAGGAAGGAGCTAGTGCTCGTTGAAGATGAGGAGCGGAAAGAAAAGACAAAACCGAAATTTCCAATGGCAAACGACGAGGGGATTGTTAACTCTGTCTCGACCGAGGACAAACAAGCGCTTGCGAAGAAAAAGACAACAACTCCAAAAGCGGATGCATACGTGAACTGGCTGGAGAAGACCTCGAAGCAGTTCGAGGACCTACAAAATCAGCGCAAGGCCCAACAGGAAGGCCAAAAACAAGAAGACCAGCAAGCGGATGAAAAGGAAAAGAGAGAGGAACACCGGGCTACATATTTGGAAACACCTTTGTTGCCATCTGAAAAGAGGAAGATATACTTCGGACCGGAAACGCCAGTACTCGCTCCGTTGACGACGCAGGGTAACCTGCCTTTCCGTCGTCTTTGTACAGATCTCGGGGCACAGTTTACTTACTCCGAGATGGCGATGAGTCTGCCGTTGATTCAGGGCCATAAGCCAGAGTGGGCTTTGATGAAGGCGCACGAGTCAGAAATGAGACCACCAACTGTCTCGTCGCGGGCGACAGAAATTGTCAAGGGTTATGACAACTCGAGGGATTTCCGGTTTGGCGCACAGATTGCCGCCAACAAGCCATGGGTGGCCGTGAAAGCTACCGAAGTCATGGCAAATCTCACGCCCAATCTCCGGGTGATTGACCTCAACTGCGGCTGCCCCATTGACCTAGTTTACCGCGAAGGGGCCGGCTCTGCACTTCTCGATCACCCATCAAAATTGGAAAAGATCGTTCGCGGGATGAATACTGTCTCAAACGAAATTCCTATTACGGTAAAAATCCGCACAGGCACCAAGGACGGGAGCCCGACTGCGTTGAAGATTGCAGAGCGTCTCACGCTCGGGGGCTATGAGGCGACCGAGCTAGGCCTAGGCCCGCCGGGCGTTGCTGCGATAACGCTCCACGGCCGCACCCGACAGCAGCGGTACACCAAGAGCGCAGACTGGGGGTACATTTCCGAATGCGCCACACTGGTAAAGAATCTCCGCCAACAAGCCGAAGACGTGGTGGACACCATTCGCGAGCCCGACCCGCGGACGCTGCCGAACGGAGGCAAGATCTTTTTCATCGGCAACGGCGACTGCTTCAGCCACGAAGACTACAACGACCACATCCAAAACGCCAACGTGGACAGCGTGATGATCGCCCGGGGCGCGCTTATCAAGCCGTGGATCTTCGAGGAGATTCAGGCTGGTCAATACCTAGACAAGTCCGCGTCAGAGCGGCTGGCGCTGGTGGAGAAGTTTGCCCGCTACGGACTCGACGCCTGGGGTTCGGACGAGCACGGTGTTGGCACCACCCGACGGTTCCTGCTCGAATGGCTAAGCTTTGCGTACCGCTATGTGCCTGTGGGCATCCTTGAGTACCTTCCGCCGAGAATCCAGGATCGGCCGCCGGCGTGGCGAGGGCGGAATGAGCTGGAGACGTTGCTGGGCAGTGACAACTACAAGGACTGGATCAAGATTACGGAGATGTTCTTGGGTCCGGCCCATAAAGATTTCCGCTTCGAGCCGAAGCATAAGAGTAATGCGTATGAAATCGAGACGCAAGGATAGAATATATATGATGTGATGAATCGTACTCTTTACATAGACCTGCTCTTCAATTGTTATGCCAGTTGGCAGAGCGCACTAGGAAGTAAATCACGTGCCACCAGTAGCTCCAGATGACGTCTTTGACCAAGTTGTAACTTGCAAACGTGCAGGCTGCAATCGTCGATAAATTGGAACATCAAAAAAGGACACCTCACCAGGTTTTCCTGTCGGTGTCTTATTTTCCTCCTTTTGAAAATATCTTAAACTTCTTGACTGCAAGTCCTCCCTCCTCCCTCCGTTGAATCTTCTTTTCATCCATCTGACGCGTGTTTGTTGACAGTTGAACTTTTCCTAAGTCTGCTTCGCGTGTCGACGACACACAACAGCAGCCAAAATGACGCTCTACTACACTCTTGTACGCACCCATAGGCCAGGGATTGAGCTCTAAGTTGCTGATTTTATTCAGGTTTTTGTTCTCCTCATGCTGGAGATGATTGTCTTCCTCGGCCTCATCGTTCCGCTGCCCTCGACCTGGCGACGGAAGCTCTTCACTTTCATCTCGGAGAGTCCTGCGATAGCAAAACTGCAGTATGGCTTGAAGGTACAGAAATCACGTCCCCCTGTCATTTGTACACCGCTAATAAATATACAATGGCAGATCACATTCATCTTCATTCTCATCCTCTTCATCGACAGCGTGAACCGCGTGTACCGAGTCCAGCTTGAGATTGCATCTTACGGCAAGGATGCCGTTGGCGGAGGGTCAGCCAAAACGCCCATTCCTTAGATATGCAGACCAGTCCTAACTAACATCAATAGCAGAGCCGCCGCCGCCCTCGGCGCCGAGCGCATGGAGGTCCAGGCCCGCCGCTTCTACTCCCAGCGCAACATGTACCTGTGCGGCTTCACGTTGTTCTTGTCGTTGATCCTGAACCGTACGTACATCATGATACTCGAGGTGCTGCGCCTGGAGGATAAAGTGAAGCTGCTGCGGCAGCAGGTTGCCGAGGGTGGAGACAAGGACGAGGTGGCGCGGCTGAAGAAGGAGCTCGAGGCCAAGGATCGGGATATGGCGGTGCTGAAGAAGCAGGTCGAAGGCCTGCAGAGGGAGTACCATGAGTTGGGGAATAAGGTGGCGCCGGAGGATGGAACGCCGAAGAAGGATCGGTGAATACATCCATCTTCGTCTCATTTCCAGGGTGCAAGTCATGAGTTTTCGGCTCAATTGATGTGCTGAAAATTCGCGCCGGAATGTCATGTGTTGTATCGATAGGACAGGACCTGTGTATCATTGCTTTTTTGACGGACAACATACGAGGAACGCAGGAGCAGATGGGTCGCTACTATCATACCCAATTCTATATACCCCGTACACACATAATTATAATTCATGTCAAGAAAGTCCAATAACTCGGATACACCAACTCATCCTCAAATATACGCCTAACCTGCTCCAGCACAAACCGCTCCACCTTACCCACGTTCTTAAGAACCTGCTTCCCATTCTCCTTCCGGCCAATCTCGCTCTCGACCCTGATATGCTGCAGGAGACTGTTGCTCCCGTAGCGACGCTGGGACTGCGCCGTCTGACCACCGCTCCCTTCCCCCTCCCCTTCCTTATTCTGATGATCGGATCCTAACAAAGCATCGGCATCCTCCGGCGACAAGAAACACAAATGCCATCGCCGCCGGATATACGCAACCACCGCGACGCCGTCAAAAGTCATGCCCGTGATGTTGAGTTTGAGCGGTAGGCCGACGAAGCTCGGCATCGGGTAGTCGAGGAGAATCTCCGCGGTGAGGGAGAGCTTGATGTCGCCGGCGTATTTCACGTGGCAGAGGACTTGAAAGTCCTCGGGCCGCTGTTGCTCGCGGGTGGAATGGCGGGGACGAGGGTGAGGAGGCGGTGGTGATGGCGCAGGATCGGGGGCGTTTTTGTTGAAGGTAGAAGTAGTAGTAGTAGTAGGCTCGCCGCCGGATCCCGTTGTTGTTGTTGGGTCACTGGCAGCGCTCTGGCCGTGGGAGAGTCCGGACGGGTTGGTGTTTGCCGTCGACGGTCGCGACGGCGAACTGTGCTCCTCGGCTTCGGGATTTATTGCAGGAGGGATTTCTTCCGTCGGGGACGACATGCGCCGCGCGTCTGAGGGTCCTGGTGGGAATCGGCCGGGGAACGATGACGCTCCCGCGACGGCGGCCGCCAGTGGTGTCTGCGTCCCAGACAACCCGCCAAGCATGAGGTGATGGTATCCGACATTGGACGTGCCGCCGGGAATCGCAGGAGAGCCGGACCGAGCAATCTGCGCATGCTCTGCAAGACCAAAGGGGAGCGGGTGATTCAACTCTCGATCATCTCTGTGTCTTGTACTATAGCGCCGGCCGAGGCGGTCGTGCACGTCCGACGGTGACGGGCTTGATTCGGACTGACCATCATTCTCATCCTCCTCGTCATCGTCATCGTCGTCGTTATCCTCCTCGTAAAAGTCCGCAAACGGATCACAGATATCCTTAATCTCCAGCTCCGGCGCGACACGCCCAAAGTCAAAGGAATGCACCTGCACCGACCGGATGAATCGCGGCAGAGGTACCTGCTGGAATCGATCGTGAATGAAGGCGCGGATGCGCTCGGCCAGCTGCTCACCGTCCGGACCAGACGTGGCGGTCTGCCAATCGATCTCTATGGACATGAAGACATGTGGGTGTGTCGCTGATGTCACCAGCGGGACTGCGGTTTGGAAGCATTGTGGTCATTGTTAAAAAAAAGTAGCAAGCCTTCGTTAAGGAATATAAATCAATTTTGCAAGTTGACAAATCACTGCGAATGAGATGGGCTTGTGGTTTAGTGGTATAATTTCCCGTTCGCATCGGGGAGGTCCGGGGTTCGATTCCCCGCGAGTCCAGCTCTTTTTTTCATTGTTGTCATCTTTTTCTTTTTTTTTTTT